>NC_060193.1:49522587-49843837 GCF_021184085.1 Oncorhynchus gorbuscha
CTGTATGTTTGTGATGGGATGTATAGACATTGTAGACGTTATGGACACTATGTGGATAGAATATTTAGTATATCTGTAGAATACATAGGATTCAGTAGTACATATACAGCAATAGGATGGCATTGACTAGAATACGGTATACACAGTACCAGTCAAAAGTTTGGACACCCATACACATTCAAGGGATTTTCTTTATTTTGACTATTTTCTACATTGTAGAATAATAGTGAAGACATCAAAACTATGAAATAACACATGACTCTGCGGTTGGAACCAAAAATCTCAAATTAGGACTTATCAAACCAAAGTCATCAGACTCATCGGACAAAGCAAGTCTCTTCTTCTTATTGGTGTCCTTTAGTAGTGGCTTCTTTGCAGAAATCCGACCATGAAAGCCTGATTCATGCAGTCTCCTCTGAACAGTTGATGTTGAGATGTGTTTGTTACTTGAACTCTGTGAAGCATTTATTTGGGTAGAAATCTGAGGTGCTGTTAATTACCGATTTCTGAGGCTGGTAACTCCAATGAATTTATCCTCTGCAGCAGAGGTAACTCTGGGTCTTCCTTTCCTGTCCTCATAAGAGCCAGTTTCATCATAGCGCTTGATGGTTTTTGCGACTGCACTTGAAGAAACTCTTGACATTTTTCAAATGGACTGACATTCATGTCTTAATTAATTACACAAATTAACTTTTAACAAGGCACACCTGTTAATTTAAATCAATGCATTCCAGGTGACTACCTCATGCAGCTGGTTGACAGAATGCCAAGAGTGTGCAAAGCTGTCATCAAGGCAACGGGTGGCTACTTTGAAGAATTTTCATTTTCATTTAACCTTAACCTTTATTTAACTAGGCAAGTCGGTTAAGAACAAATTCTTAATTACAATGATGGCCTACCCCGGCCAAACCCTAACCGGGCCAATTGTTTGCATCCTTATGTGACTCCCAATCATGTCCGGTTGTGATACAGCCTGGAAGCGAATCAGGGTCTGTTGTGACGCTGTGCCTTTGACCGCTGCGCCACTTGGGAGCCCTCAAATATAAAATACATTTTGATTTGTTAAACACTTTTTTGGTTACCACATGATTCCATATGTGTTATTTCAATGTTGATGTCTTCACTATTATTCTACAATGTATAAAATAGTTTTAAAAATAAAATAAAAAACTTAAATGAGAAGGTCTGTCCAAACTTTTGACTGGTACTGTGCATATGAAATGAGTAAAACAGTATGCGCACATTATTAAAGTGACCAGTGTTCCATTATTAAAGTGACCAGTGACTCCATGCCTATGTACATAGGACAGCTGTCTCTAAGGTTCAGGTTTGAGTAACCTGGTGGTAGCCGGCTAGTGACAGTGACTAAGTTCAGGGCAGGGTACTGGGTGGAGGTTGGCTAGTGATGGCTATTTAGCAGTCTGATGGCATTGAGATAGAAGCTGTTTTTCAGTCTCTCGGTCCCAGATTTGATGCACCTATACTGAACCTCGCCTTCTGGATGATGGCGGGGTGAACCTGCCATGGCTCGGGTGGTTGATGTCCTTGATCTTTTTGGACTTCCTGTGACATAGGGTCCTGTAGGTGTGCTGGAGGGCAGGCAGTTTGCCTCTGTTGATGTGTTGGGCAGACCGCACCACCCTCTGGAGGGCCCTGCAGTTGTAGGCAGTGCAGTTGCCGTACCAGGTGATGATACAGCCCGGCAGGATGCTCTCAATGGTGCATCTGTAAAAGTTTGTGAAGGTTTTAGGGGCCAAGCTGAATTTCTTAATTCTCCTGAAGTTGAAGAGGTGCTGTTGCACCTTCTTCATCACACTGTCTGTGTGGGTGGACCGTTTCAGATCGTCAGTGATGTGTACGCCAAGGAACTTGAAGCTTTTCACCTTCTCCACTGTGGCCCCGTTAATGTGGATGGGGGCTTGCTCCCTTTGCTGTCTCCTGAAGTCCATGATCAGCTTCTTGGTTTTGTTGACATTGAGCTTTGTGCTTTACATAACTCAATTGAAAATCCATGCTAGCACATGTTTATATTAACAGTATTGCACTTTTTATGTAGCCTTCTTTTGGTCAACTAATAGCGATAGAGCAACATTATGGACCGAACATTCAAATCCTGTTGCTCCAGAAATATTTTGCTGTAACAATATAGGTCAATTAAGAGCCTACATCTGTAGTAGGTCACTCCTAATTGATTTTGCTGCCTTGAAAATTGAAAAGTTCCTTAATCTATACCACAAGTTTTCATATCCACCCTTTAAAGGCACTACATCCTACACCATAGCCCATAAGTATCATGATCACCATTCAGCAGCCGTGATATGTGCATGTGAAGGCATAGAAAAAAAGACAGTATCTCTCAGTGTAGAGAAACCACTTCTAGTTAAGTCACAGCTGGGGGGAGGGGGTGGAAGAGGAGGAAGTAATCTCATTCCACGGTAGTTCACAGTTAAAGTTCTTGGTGATATGCCATGTCTACTTTGCTTTCATCCACTACCCAACTACTAAACCTTCCTTCCTCAGCATCCCAGTAGATGCAGTGGCATGATAAAACAAAGTGAGAGACATTTGAAGTGGATCACATAATGGAACAAGTCATAGGGGGAAGATGGCGATGTGGAGATGGGTCAAGGGCTCTCCATTTCAATGTACTCTTGTCTCCCTGCTTGTAGCACAGCTGTTGTTCCTTACCCCTCCTGCCTGCTGTCTCTGGTACGTGGAAACATCTGCACTGTGCAGAAGACCGGATCCCCGCCTCAGCTAGCGGATGGGTACACATAGCCTCAAGGGCCTAGACAATTGTCACAAAGCACTATATTTTTGGGGGGTGTTGTTTTTTTTATTGTTTCCCAGCCCATATAAGCCAAAATACATCTTAATCATTAGATATGAATTGTTTACATAAGGAAGCATTTCTTTCTTCAAAAAAATATATCGCTAAGCACAACATACTGTATCTCGAGAGGATTGCCTTCCCACCCCAAATAACCGTGAGCATCCTATTTTTAAATAGCAACGCTGTCACGCCTTGGTCATTGTATTTTGTGTTTTTGTTATATGTTTGGGTAGGCCAGGGTGTGTCAGGTGATTCTCGTTGTCTTGGATTGGGAACCGTATTTAGGCAGCCTTAGTTTCGCTTTGTATTTCGTGGGTGATTGTTCCTGTCTCTGTGTTGTGGTCACCAGATAGGCTGTAATAGTTTCACATTCCGTTTTGTTGTTTTTGTATTTAGTATCAGTTATTTCATGTACCGCGTTTCTTTCATTAAAGTCATGAGTAACCAACACGCTGCATTTCGGTCCGACTCTCTTTCTTCAACAGACGAACGTCGTTACAGAATCACCCACCACTCACGGACCGAGCAGCGTGTAAACTGGCAGGAGCGAAAGGAGGACGTTATGGACTGTAGAGGCATGGAGTATACGACGTGGGAAGAAATCGACAGGTGGGCAGCCGACCCAGAGAGAGTGCAGGCGCCCGCCTGGGATTCGCTGCAGCAATGCGAAGAGGGCTATAGGCGAATGGAGTCAATAAAAAAGAAGGCGGCGCAGAGAGAGAGTGGCTGAGTCAGGGTTCAGACCTGAGCCAACTCTCCCTGTTAATCGTGAAGAGCAGTTGCAGTGGGAGAGGCTGCACCACTTGGAGAATTGGACATGGGAGGAGGAATTAGACGGGAAAGGACCCTGGGCTCAGCCTGGAGAATATCGCCGTCCCAAGGAGGAAATAGAAGCGGCTAAAGCGGAGAGGCGCTGGTATGAGGAGGCAGCACGGCGACGTGGTTGGAAGCCCGAAAAGCAGCCCAAAAAATTATTGGTGGGGGGGCTAGAAGGGAGTATGGTCATGCCAGGTAGGAGACCTGCGCAAACTCCCTGTGCTCACCGTTGGGCTAGAGAGACCGGGCAGGCACCGTGTTATGCTATGGAGCGCACGGTGTTTCCAGTGCGGGAGCATAGCCCGGTGCGGCACACACCAGCCCTTCCTATTGGCCGGGCTAGAGTGGGCATCGAGCCAGGTAAGCTTGGGCAGGCTCGCTGCTCAAGAGCTCCAGTGCGCCTGCACGGTCCGGTCTATCCAGAGCCACCTCCACACACCAGTCCTCCAGTAGCAGCTCCCCACACCAGGCTTCCTGTGCGTGTCCTCGATCCAGTACCACCAGTTCCAGCACCACGCACCAGGCCTTCGGTGCGCCTCGCCTGTTCAGCGCAGCCAGCGCTTTTCTCCTCTCCTGCGCTGCCGGAGTCTCCCGCCTGTTTGGCGCAGCCAGAGCCTTTCTCCTCTCCTGCGCTGCCGCCAGTCTGCCCAGCGCCGCCAGTGCTCCCAGTCTGCCCAGCGCCGCCAGTCTGCCCAGCGCCGCCAGTGCTCCCAGTCTGCCCAGCGCCGTCAGTGCTCCCAGTCTGCCCAGCGCCGCCAGTCTTCCCAGCGCCGCCAGTCTGCCCAGCGCCGCCAGTCTGCCCAGCGTCGCCAGTCTGCCCAGCATCGCCAGTCTGCCCAGCGCCGCCAGTCTGCCAGGATCCGCCAGAAGTGCCAGTCAGCCAGGATCTGCCAGTCTGCAGAGAGCTGTCAGCCTGCATGGAGCAGTCAGAGCTGTCAGTCTGCATGAAGAAACCAGAGCTGTCAGTCTGCATGAAGCAGCCAGAGATATCAGTCTGTAAGAAGCAGCCAGAGCTGTCAGTCTGCATAGAGCAGCTAGATCCGCCAGACAACCAGTCTCTTCCAGATCTGCCAGACAACCAGTCTCTTCCAGATCTGCCAGACAACCAGTCTCTTCCAGATCTGCCAGACAACCAGTCTCTTCCAGATCTGCCAGACAACCAGTCTCTTCCAGATCTGCTAGTCAACCAGAATCTTCCAGTTCTGCCAGCCAGCCAGGATTTACCGGAGCCTACAACCTGCCTGAGCTTCCTCTCAGTACTGGGCTTCCTCTCAGTACTGGGCTTCCTCTCAGTACTGGGCTTCCCCTCAGTCCCGGGCTGCCCCTCAGTCCCAGGCTGCTTCTGTCCCGAGCTGCCCCTCTGTCCCGAGCTGCCCCTCTGTCCTGAGATGCCCCTCTGTCCTGAGATGCCCCTCTGTCCTGATATGCCACTCTGTACCGAGATGCCCCTCTGTCCTGAGATGCCCCTCTGTCCCGAGCTGCCCCTCTGTCCCGAGCTGCCCCTCTGTCACGAGCTGCTCCTCAGTTATGTGGGGATCTGGGTGAGGACTATTAGGCCATGGTCGGCGGAGAGGGTGGATTATCCCAGGACGCGAAGGGGAGGAACAAGGACATTAATGGAGTGGGGTCCACGTCCCGAGCCGGAACCGCCACCATGGACAGACGCCCACCCGGACCCTCCCTATGCTTTTGAGGTGCGACCGGGAGTCCGCACCTTAGGGGGGGGGGGGTTCTGTCACGCCTTGGTCATTGTATTTTGTGTTTTTGTTATATGTTTGGGTAGGCCAGGGTGTGACATGGGTTTATATGTTGTTTTCGTATTGGGGTTTGTATTATTTGGGATCGCGGCTGATTAGGGGTGTGGTATAGGCTTGGCTGCCTGTGGCGATTCCTAATCAGAGTCAGGTGATTCTCGTTGTCTCGGATTGGGAACCGTATTTAGGCAGCCTTAGATTCGCTTTGTATTTCGTGGGTGATTGTTCCTGTCTCTGTGTTGTGGTCACCAGATAGGCTGTAATAGTTTCACGTTCCGTTTTGTTGTTTTTGTATTTAGTATCAGTTATTTCATGTACCGCGTTTCTTTCATTAAAGTCATGAGTAACCAACACGCTGCATTTCGGTCCGACTCTCTTTCTTCAACAGACGAACGTCGTTACAAACGCTTACATTTAGAAAGTAACCTACTCAAACCTGGGCACAGATACATTATTGATGACTGAATAGGGAAGTACTTAATTGATACTGCATGGTCCCTGCATGGTCCTTACAAAGTTGCATATTATCTCCAGTAGCAGTGTCCCCCTCATCTGCCTTGCGACCGTTATATATCGGCCTACGGGCCCGAGACAATAAGAAGACAATGGCAGAATGAATTCAACCACACCTTTGTTTCATCCAAAAACTGGAGAGAAACATATTTTCCACAAAACAAATTGTATGTAACAGACAGTTACATGACCTACAGGATGGTAAAGCAAGTTAATGTTTCCAACATTTTCGAACCACTAAACAACTATTGATTTAAAACCACAAGTCGCAAAGAAAACAAAAGCTGCTTCCACTATTCCAGCACCACTTCAACTTCCATTTCAACATTTCAAATCACTTCTGCTTAGTCTAATACAGTGACAACTAAAACATACTCAAAACAATTTAGTCCAATCAACATAAGCTAAATATGATGTGGCTGTCCATGGTTCTGATTGATTTTTGTGCACCTGTGTGTGTGCATGCGTGCACATTTGTGCAAGTAGAAAACCATGTTGACTCTCCCTACTTGTAGAGAAACGCCAATGCCACCCTCTTCTCCTTCATGTTGACGAAATGGTTTATCTGTCATTCAGTAAACGCTTTTATTTTTTGTTGTCCTAGGCTGCCTGGCTAAAATGTTTTCTCGCTAGCCTAACTTCAATTAAATTAGCTAGTTAACATTAGCTTTCTATGTCTAGCTACTGTACATATTGAACTACCATCCCCTCAGTTTCGCTCACTCGGATGCTTTGTCCTGTGAGATCCATTCAGCCTCTTGCGAATTGAAGGGAAATGATGAAACACAGGGAGACAGAAGATACAGTTTGTATGTTTATTTATTTTTTACATTTTGGGGAAGCATTGCTTCCCTTGGCGTCCACGAATACACACCACTGATTATCTCCAATTTCAAGAGAGGGTTGAACTGTTTCGGAAGTAGCTTGCCATAGTTAAGATCATTTCACAGAGGAGATGAGAAGGCAAATGCTGGCTATACCAAATCACATCCCATAAGTGGAGAGGTATACTGCATGTGTGATGCTCATTACCAAATAACGACTGAATTACTGAAAGAAGATATACTTTATTTGAAAATGTGAGCTGAATGTTTGACCAGTTTCTATTCATCATTGTCCACAAACAAGTCATGTGATCTTTCTGGTTCCCAGTGCGGCGCCTGTTGTACATCCGATCCCTTTTGTTCCTCTCTATAAGAGAGCCAGGGAAGGAGGACAATATGGAGCAAGTCAAGTATATATTACATTGCAAGAGGCTAATGGAACACAGTGTTAGTATTAAAGTCAAAGTCTAGAAAGTGGACCGTGGAATCTGAGAGGTCACATGAGGTCAGATCCATGGCACTTATCAACAATCAAGGGTCCCATATCTGTCTCGAAAGAGGATAGACGCGAGCCCTTTTAGGAGTATGTCATATGTGTCACCCTCTATGCATTCCTTCTCTCGTTCCCTATCTCTTTCAGGCATGATGCCATAGACAACACATGGACTTGAATACAAGTGTCACATCTGCCTCTCTCTTTGATCAGATGGGGCTATTGTCTGTCTCTGAGACTCGGTCTGGAATCAGCTCCTGATAGGCCCCCATTCTGGTAAAGTGAGCTGTTAGCCCCCTCTATGCTCTGTCAAACACTGGTGCCTTTTGTGTGGAGAGGCACACACATTGAAATGACTGCTAGACTACACTCTGGGGTAGATCAATGCTGATCTGTCGAATAGCGAGAGTAGGCTAGTCAGGGGTTCTCCCGCAGATTTCAACAGCCAAATTCTATATAGAAACCGATCCTAGAAAGTGATTAGGGTTTCCCTCTCTCTGTTTGATGGGCAAAAAAATTACTGTATCCTATTTCCCATACTGCACAAGTATCGCTATTAACAAAGTCATACAACACTCCCCAGTATCTCTTCGCAGCCAATTAAATTAATGAATGGACGTTTTTGATCCACTGATTCCAGCATTTCTACTCTAGACAACAAGAGGCTAATTATTTTTTCTTCACTGTGCATTGTCACAGGCAATGGAATGGACACTTCTGTTGAAAAATTGACTTTTCTATCCTCATTATGTGTTCTTTCCCAAACACAGAGCGACAGGGTTTCTTCTTCAGAGTGAAAAAAACGTCCACAGAGAGTGAAACATAAAGTATTCCAATAACAGTTTGAAAATGTGCATTGAATGTGAATTGTTTAGACAATTTAGACAAAAGAGACCCAAATTACCAGAGCACATAGACTAAAAACAAGCTGAGAAACTCAGAACCATTTTATTTCCAAACAGTGGAATCTTGGGTGGTCGATTTACAAATGAATCTCATTTTACACTACTGAATAAATCAGACTACTGAGGCTCTCAGAAAACACAAAGGATAGAAAATAATATTTAGAGATGCCGATAAACATTGTATGGAAAAGGGAAGTTGTAAACAGGCCGACATTAATATTGTGGGGAAATGTTGTTGATAAACATGGATATTTAATTCATAAGTCATATTCAGATTTATACAGCGGACAGTCATAGGTGTTTTTTTTTGTAATTATAGTTCAACCCAAGCCATTGAAAGTAAAAGTCCATGTGGTCTCTATCATAGGGGGTGTTGAACACATCAAAGAGGTTGTGATCTTTTACCTGGAACACTTGCTGTTAGGCTTGCTGACCAACCAGGTGTAAAAAGGTCCCTCATGACCTTATAAGGTCATATGTTGACCCAGAGGCTACAATCTGGCTGTAGCAAGGTAACAATATGCATCGAGCTCAGTGATGCCAGTGGGAAGCTAGCTTGTTAGCTATGCTCCTCTATTGCTATCATGACACAGGTTTCCATAGCATGCACTTGTGAAGGTCGTAAATGACCTTTTAATGGCATCAGACCGAGGCTCTGCATCTGTTCTTGTGCTCCTAGACCTTAGTGCTGCTTTTGATACCATCGATCACCACATTCTTTTGGAGAGATTGGAAACCCAAATTGGTCTACACGGACAAGTTATGGCCTTGTTTAGATCTTATCTGTCAGAAAGATATCAGTTTGTCTCTGTGAATGGTTTGTCCTCTGACAAATCAACTGTAAATTTCGGTGTTCCTCAAGGTTCCGTTTTAGGACCACTATTGTTTTCACTATATATTTGATCTCTTGGGGATGTCATTCTAAAACATAATGTTAACTTTCACTTCTATGCGGATGACACACAGCGGTACATTTCAATGAAACGTGGTGAAGCCCCAGAATTGTCCTCGCTGGAAGCCTGTGTTTCAGACATAAGGAAGTGGATGGCTGCAAACTTTCTACTTTTAAACTCGGATAAAACAGAGATGCTTGT
The DNA here is from genome assembly GCF_021184085.1 of Oncorhynchus gorbuscha. Classification (NCBI taxonomy): domain Eukaryota; kingdom Metazoa; phylum Chordata; class Actinopteri; order Salmoniformes; family Salmonidae; genus Oncorhynchus; species Oncorhynchus gorbuscha. The sequence goes on from NC_060193.1 coordinate 49,531,820, forward strand.
TCTAGGTCCCAAGGAACAAAAAGATCTTCTGTTGAATCTGACAATTAATCTTAATGGTTGTACAGTCGTCTCAAATAAAACTGTGAAGGACATCGGCGTTACTCTGGACCCTGATCTCTCTTTTGACGAACAAATCAAGACTGTTTCATGGACAGTTTTTTTCCATCTACGTAACATTGCAAAAATCAGAAACATTCTGTCCAAAAATGATGCAGAAAAATGTATCCATGCTTTTGTTACTTCTAGGTTAGATTACTGCAATGCTCTACTTTCCGGATACCCGGATAAAGCACTAAATGAACTTCAGTTAGTGCTAAATACGGCTGCTAGAATCCTGACTAGAACCCAAAAATGTGATCGTATTACCCCAGTGCTAGCCTCCCTACACTGGCTTTCTGTCAAGGCAAGGGCTGATTTCAAGGTTTTACTGCTAACCTACAAAGCATTACATGGGCTTGCTCCTAGCTATCTCTCTGATTTGGTCCTGCTGTACGTACCTACACGTACGCTACGGTCACAAGACGCAGGCCTCCTAATTGTCCTTAGAATTTCTCCAGCAAACTGCTGGAGGCAGGGCTTTCTCCTATAGAGCTCAATTTTTATGGAATGGTCTGCCTACCCATGTGAGAGAAGCAAACTCGGTCTCAACCTTTAAGTCTTTACTGAAGACTCATCACCAGGAGTGTGAAGGTGAACAGAAAGGCTCTGGAGCAACAAACCGCCCTTGCTGTCTCTGCCTGGCCGGTTCCCCTCATTCCACTGGGATTCTCTGCCTCTAACCCTATTACAGGGGCTGAGTCACTGGCTGACTGGTGTTCTTTCATGCCATCCCTAGGAGGGGTGCGTCACCTGAGTGTGTTGAGTCACTGATGTGATCTTCCTGTCTGGGTTGGCGCCCCCCCCCCCTTGGGTTGTGCTGTGGCGGAGATCTTTATGGCCCATACTCTGCCTTGTCTCAGGATGGTAAGTTGGTGATTGAAGATATCCCTCTAGTGGTGTGGGGGCTGTGCTTTGGAAAAGTGGGTTGGGTTATATCCTTCCTGTTTGGCCCTGTCCGGGGTATCATCAGATGGGGCCACAATGTCTCCTGACACCCCCTGTCTCAGCCTCCAGTATTTGTGCTGCAGTAGTTTATGTGTCGGGGGGCTAGGGTCAGTTTGTTATATCTGGAGTACTTCTCCTGTCTTATCAGGTGTCCTGTGTGAATTTAAGTATGCTCTCTCTAATTCTCTTTTTCTCTCTCGGAGGACCTGAGCCCTAGAACCATGCCTCAGGACTACCTGGCATGATGACTACTTGCTGTCCCCAGTCCACCTGGCCGTGCTGCTGCTCCAGTTTCAACTGTTCTGCCTGCGGCTATGGAATCCTAACCTGTTCACCGGACGTGCTACCTGTCCCAGACCTGCTGTTTTCAACTCTCTCTCTCTCTCTCTCTCTCTCTCTCTCTCTCTCTCTCTCTCTCTCTCTCTCTCTCTCTCTCTCTCTCTCTCTCTCTCTCTCTCCGATCATTAAAAGTATCTCTACCTTTCCTGCTCTCTCTCTCTCTCTCTCTCAGAGAGAGAGAGAGAGAGAGAGAGAGAGAGAGAGAGAGAGAGAGAGAGAGAGAGAGAGAGAGAGAGAGAGAGAGAGAGAGAGAGAGAGAGCAGGAAAGGTAGAGATACTTTTAATGATCGGCTATGAAAAGCCAACTGACATTTACTCCTGAGGTGCGAACTTGCTGCACCCTCGCCAACTACTGTGATTATTATTATTTGACCATGCTTGTCATTTATGAACATTTGAACATTTTGGCCATGTTCTGTTATAATCTAGCCACCCCTCATAGCCTGGTTCCTCTCTAGGTTTCTTCCTAGGTTTTGGCCTTTCTAGGGAGTTTTTCCAAGCCAACGTGCTTCAACACCTGCATTGCTTGCGGTTTGGGGTTTTAGGCTGGGTTTCTGTACAGCACTTTGAGATATCAGCTGATGTACGAAGGGCTATATAAATAATTTGATTTGATTTGATGTTTGCTTAGAGAAACAGCCTTTTGGCATCTGCACCTAGCTGCATTGCCTTTGGCATAGATTTCATACATTGTAGTCACTACTTTCTGAGTTCTGCCCATCTAACCACTTAACCTGCACTGACAAGGTATATTGGAGAGCATAGTTGCGTCCCTTTGCAAAGTTTGTTGTTGAGGTATGTACAAGATGTGATTGGTTTTAGGGCACATAAACAAGTATGAACACCTAAAGAATTTTGTTTTACATATTCAACATTGGTTATAATGATGTTCTGCTACTGAGACTGGTACTATACACTGAGTATACAAAACATTAAGAACTCTTTCCATTATATACCGTAGACTGACCAGGTGAATTCAGGTGAAAGATATAATCCCTTATTGATGTCACTTGTAAAGTCCACTTCAATCAGTGTAGATGAAGGGGAAGAGACAGGTTAAAAGAAGGATTTTTAAGCGTTCAGACAATTGAGACATGGATTGTGTATGTGTGCCATTCAGAGGGGGAATGGGCAAGACAAAAGATTTAAGTGCCTTTGAATGGGGTGTGGTAGAAGGTGCCAGGCACAACAGTCATTGTTGTGCAACGCTACTGCAACGCTACTGGGTTTTTCATTCTAAACAATTTCCTGTGTGTATAAAGAATGATCGACTACCCAAAGGACAACTGTGGCAAGCATTGCAGTAAACATGGGCCAGCATCCCTGTGGAACGCTTTCAACACCTTATAGAGTCCATTCCCTTAATAATTGCAGCTGTTCTGAGGGCAAAAGCGGGTGTTGCAACTCAATATTAGGAAAGTGTCCGGTAGCACTTTACTTGACACCTAGCTTCAAATCAAATCAAACTTTATTTGTCACATGCTCCAAATACAACAAGTGTAAACCTTACAGGTATTCTAGTGGTTAAAAGTGTTGGGCCAGTAACCAAAAGGTTGCTGGTTCGAATCCCCAAAAATATGCCGATGAGCCCTTGAGCAAGGCACGTAACCCTAATTGCTTCTGTAATTTACTCTGGGTAAGAGCGTCTGCTAAATGAATAAAATGTAACTGTACATTTTAATTAATCAGATACCCAGCCAGAAACACCCAAAGTGCAAGCAATGCATTTACAGAAGCACAGTGGCTAGGAAAAACTCCCTAGAAACGCAGTAACCTAGAGAGGAACCTGGCTCTTAGGGGTTTCCACCCTCTTCAGGCTGTGCCAGATGGCGATTTATGAGAGTATATTGCCATATAGTTCTTCGAGACGTTCAAACGTTCATAGATGACCAGCAGGGTCTAATGATAACCACAGTGGTTATGGAAAATGCAGCAGTTCAGCACCTCAGGAGTAAATGTCAGTTGGCTTTTTCCCTCCTACTCTGAATAGCACATTGTTAAATTAGGCTGAAGCAGCTACACACATTATACATTTCATGCACTGATTGGTCCACTCAATGCTTCTTTCTCTTACGCACCAGGGTTTACTCAAAACGCCAGCGATAATGCTGTGCGGAGAACTAGCTACTTTTACGTTTGAAAAATGAATTCCCATTGAAATGCATGTAATGTCTCTTAATGGGCCTTGTCACTCCCACCATGTAACTTGTTTTGCAACATCCAGTACAGTGCATGGGTTTGAGTATAGGAAATGGTTGGGATATCCTATTAGCTATGCCAGCTGCCTTAGTTTTGTAATCTCTCATGCTGCCCATCTGCCATTGTTTCCCTGAGCCCAAAGATCAGCTCTTATCGCCAAGCAGAGACCAATCACCAGAGAAAAGGGGGGGATAGAGGAATGCAATAGAATAACATCCTGATTTGTGAGGCAGAGAGATTAACCCAGACTGAATAGCACCACAGAAACTTAATCTGATTTTATGCCTTCCCAAATTATTAGGTATTTTCCATAGACTAGACACACACTGGGTCACTCAAATGAACAGACAGGCAGACGGACTGACGGGCAGAGAGACAGACAGATGGGCAGGTGGGCAGAAAGACAGATGGGCAGGCAGACAGATGGGCGGCAGACAGACGGGCGGACAGGCAGGCAGACAGACGAGGTGCATGGTGCCACTTGACTTGTTTTTTACTATGTCACTCAATTTTAGAACATGAACATGCCATTACTTGGGTCAGCAGGGTTTTCAGAGTCCTCTGGTCACAAAGTGGTTTGAGTACCCACACCGAGATCATTCAAAGGGCTGTACACCCTCAGGGAAACATACAGACCAACTCATATCAAAGGAATAACATGGAGTTGGTGGCTCGGAGGCTGATAGAGGCTTCATCCCTTTGAAGTCGCCATTTCCACTGAATGAAACAACAAAAAAACGCACCCACAAATCAATGAATGTTGTGTTATTTTGCAACAACATATTTACAACTTGCAGCTGTGTTTGTTTGTGAAGGATGTGGGGGCGTATGTTTAAATTACAGAGGAAGCCTTTTCCCACACAACCTTTCTTCCTAAACAACAAAGCCAAGTGGGTCAGCATTTCATTTCAACTGCTCTACTTTGGAATCTGAGCTGCACTTTAGGCAACAGTAGCAAGGCTCAGCAAGGCTATGCGCACAAGCTTAATGCTCCGCAAACTCTGACCAGTTTGCATTACTCTGTGTGTGCACCCATTTGCTGGTGTGTGCGTGCGTGTGTGAGCGCGCGCGTGTGAGCGTGCGTGTGTGTGTGCATTTATGCAAGTCTGTGTTGTAATGTGTGATTATGTGGCAAATCTGTGTCTGTGGGCACACACACACACAGAATATTCCATATCAAATATGCAGACGGTGAGTGCTCTGGTTTCTACTGGTCCTAGAACAGGTGTTATGTATAGAGTAAAGTAGGATTGCACAGCAACAGCAAAGATCTCTCCCGAGAACACTGAAATCCATTTGTAGTGTATCTCAACCCAGCTCTCTCTCTCTCTCTCTCTCTCTCTCTCTCTCTCTGTGTGTGTGTGTGTGTGTGTGTGTGTGTGTGTGTGTGTGTGTGTGTGTGTGTGTGTGTGTGTGTGTGTGTGTGTGTGTGTGTGTGTGTGTGTGTGTGTGTGTGTGTGTGTGTGTGTGTGTGTGTGTGTGTGTGTGTGTGTGTGTGTGTGTGTGTGTGTGTGTGTGTGTGTGTGTGTGTGTGTGTGTGTGTGTGTGTGTGTGTGTGTGTGTGTGTGTGTGTGTGTGTGTGTGTGTGTGTGTGTGTGTGTGTGTGTGTGTGCATTTATGTAAGTGTGTGTTATAGTGTGTGATTGTGCTGAACACTCGTGTCTGTGGACACCCTTTTCAAAGATGGAGGAATCTTAGGCCATAAATTGTCTTGTACTGTGTAAACATGAATTGTTAAGTGCCAAAAGGTGCCTAGCAGTCTCAGCTCTGTTATGAGACCAAGAAAGAAGTTGTGTTGTTTTCACTTTCTAAATTACAGTGTGCACCTGGCACAGGCCCCATAAGTTCCCATACACACTAAGGCAGGCACGTGTGCAGAAATATTGCATTTACATTTTAGGCATTTAGCAGACGCTCTAATCCAGAGCGACTTAGTAGGGAGTGCATGCATGTTCCGACCGGTCCCCCGTGGGAATCGAACCCACAACCCTTGCGTTCCTAGCGCCATGCTCTACCAGCACACACACACACACACACAAACAAACATACTTTCATTTGGCCTTTCTGGTAAGGACTATGCTGCTGTAGATGTTAGCAAAGATAGTGAAGTTGAAAGTAATATGCAAAGCAGTGTTGTTTCATGTACCAGTTAATTGAAATGATAGTATCTGCATGCTGTCCGATGACGCATGAATTCATCACTAAATGTTCAGAAGTTCAATAATGTATTCATAGAAAGAATGTCCAAAATATCAGTCACAAACTGCCACAGAAAGCACATTTTAGAGTATAGACTGTCCTGTAGTTTCCTTTCTCTGTATGTATGGTGTCTTTCTCAATGCTGCTTCATATGGAATGCAGAAGGTGGCAGGGTATGAATTACCCTGTATTGTAGGAGGGGTTTACTGTGCCTAAAAGGGAAGAAATGTGAGTCAAAAGATACTGAACAGCCAAATCTTCCTCAGCTTAATTTCTTCTATGCTGGAAAATCAGATTATGTGCTGTGTGTGAAGAAAACTGACGCCAACACAAAGCAGTGCAGAGACAATGAAGGGCTAACATTTGCATCATGCAATCATCATAGGGCTATTGTAATTAGAGCAAATACACACACACACACACATACACACACCAAGGATAACAGGATCTTTATTCTTCAAACAAAACTGAAAATTACAATAATTTTCTACATTCAAACAAATTTTGACAATAAAATAATGACCTCCTTTTCTTGCCACATGCACCATAAGTGTGTCACGACTTCTGCCAAAGTCGGTTCCTCTCCTTGTTCGGGAGGTGTTCGGCGGTCGACGTCACCGGTCTTCTAGCCACCGCCGAGCCATTTTTCAATTCCATTTCCATTTGTTTTGTCTTTGTCACGCCTTGGTCATTGTATTTTGTGTTTTCATTATATATTTGGTTAGGCCAGGGTGTGACATGGGTTTATGTTATTGTATTTTCGTATTGGGGTTTGTAGTATTTGGGATCGCGGCTGATTAGGGGTGTTGTATAGGCTTGGCTGCCTGAGGCGGTTCTCAATCAGAGTCAGGTGATTCTCGTTGTCTCTGATTGGGAACCTTATTTAGGTAGCCTGAGTTTCGCTTTGTATTTCGTGGGTGATTGTTCCTGTCTCTGTGTAGTGTTCACCAGATAGGCTGTAATAGGTTTCACGTTCCGTTTGTTGTTTTTGTATTTATGAGTTATTTCATGTATCATTCCGTTTTCCTTCATTAAAGATCATGAGTAACAACCACGCTGCATTTCGGTCCGACTCTCTTTCTACAAACGAAGAACGACGTTACAGTCTTGTTTTCCCACACACCTGGTTTTCATTCCCTGATTACATGTGTATTTAACCCTCTGTACCCCCTATGTCTTTGTGTGGTATTGTTTGTTCTAAGTGCTTGTGCACATTGTTGTTCTGGTGCGCGACGGATTTTGTACCCATTCTTTATTATTCTGGATGCCGGTGGTCATATATATATATTAAACTGCTCCGGTTATTACCTAGTTCTGCTCTCCTGCGTCTAACTTCTCCGCCACCTGTTACGCACCCCTTACAACATGCCTCCATTTAGGGCCAGGTGCAAGCCTTATGTTTACTAATCTGAGGTCAGACATAATTGTTCAGAGCCAATACATGTTTTCACCCAGATTCCAAAAATCTAAATCTTCCTAATGTTGGTTTTATTGTTGAGTGCGGAAAGGCAGACATAAAAAAGCTAAGTCATTAAAAATTCCATAATTGAGAACGTATAGCCAACCATAAATGCTCAGAGAAAGCCTCTTCACTAAAATAATGAGCAATACTCTTGTTGGGTCACAATTTTTTAAAGAATGGCTGCGAGCAGATGAAAGGCAAGGCTTGCTCTGGAAATAGCAAACCACGGTTTCTAATATGGAAATGTAATTGATTTATAAACAAAGTCAAACATACATGAGTCAAATCCTCCAATTCAGCATGCCAAGACACCTTCCATAAGGCAATTAAAGGTGTTGTCCTGATGCACATTTGGTGTTCACCTTCTTCTAGAATTTTCTGTGTCTGACATTAGCTTGAATTATTCAACAAACCAAAGTCTATCCTCTGCTTTACAACATTTGTTATCCTTTTTTGGGCACGGCTTTAAAGTCTAAGTACACAATATAAATGATACACGTTGGAATTAAACATGCTTACGAAGTAACTATAAAATATATCCACCCCATAAGGTGTGCAGGCTTTTATTTCAGCCCAATACCAACTCATCTTATTAATAGTTGGAAAGTTGGTGGTATATTAGTACTGGGCTGGAACAAAGGCCTGCACTCTCAAGAGTGCTTGATAATATTTGGGGGAACAAAATTCACATCAACATACATCTTAAACATGTATGCACTCCGTAATAAAGATATGACAGGTGACGCAAGCAGTACATCAGCTTGGTCAAACACATTGAGCCCGTTTCTCTGGCACTGTTCTTCAAAGGTCTCTTAGATAGTACCATAAAAGGTACCATCCACCAAGCCCAGAACCATCTACTATCAGTAAAGATCTACTTTAGACATTCTGCTGGCCAGAGTGTCCCTCTGCAACTATTGTTCTGCACCACATGGTGTCTTCTTTGCAACATTTCCAAACTACAGATATCCAACTATAAATACACGTCTTTAATCTGTCAGGTCCCCAAACACACTGGAAAAGAGAACACACTTCACTGAGAAATACAACGCCTCTCCAGCTCGCTCGAGTTTCAGTTCCTCTCAATGTTTTTTTTGCCTTGTGTCTCATTTCGCCATCCTGGGACGGAGCATAGCCATCTGTCAAACTGAGTCAAACGGTATTTCTGCCACAGTTCTGACTGACCTTTGATAAGAATTGGACTATGCTGTCAAGCTGATTTTAAAAAAAAGTCCATTGCGTTTTTAAAAAGTGAATTGAAATGTTCTAATTGGCAAAGGAACTTTTGTTCTTTGGAATAGTTCTTCCCTGGAATCTGTCCCAAGTGTCCACACCCCTCGATTTGAAAAGACCCACCTTGATTAGAATAATGAGACAAGTTATTTTAGGCGTCATAGGGAGGAGAGTTATGATGCATCATGAACAGATGAGGCAGCAACAGCAACTCATACGCACAAAGAGTCTAGGTAAGAGAATATCCTTATAGGTCAACTCCACCACTTTTAAACCTCATTTTCATCAAATTCCGGCACAATACCACTGTCAACATATGTGAAAACTGAGCATTTCTAAGTTTTGTCGAAAAAAATATAAAGTTCAAAAGTTCTACCCGATGACATCATCAAAAGTTTAAAAACATTGATTTTCAAACACTGAGATTTGCAGTGACGTGAGGAGCAAGAAAATACCCTCACCTGTTGCAGGTTTTGAAAATCACAATTTTTTACATTTAATCCGACTCTGTGATGTCACAGAGAAGCATTTTTATTTATTTTTACTTATAATTTTCTTATCATTTTAACCACAGATCGTAGAAACGTTGTAACGTTTTTCTTGACTTGAAGAAGAGGCGGACCGCAGCATGGTTATTTTGATTCATGTTTAATAAAGCACTTCACATGAACAAACTAACAAAACGTGAAAACTCAAACCAGCCCTATCTGGTGCAAACACAGAGACAGGAACAATCACCCACAAACACACAGTGAAACCCAGGCTACCTAAGTATGATTCTCAATCAGAGACAACTAATGACACCTACCTCTGATTGAGAACCATACTAGGCCGAAACATAGAAATACCCAAATCATAGAAAAACAAACATAGACTGCCCAACCCAACTCACGCCCTGACCATACTAAATAATGACAAAAGAAAGGGAATAAAGGTCAGAACGTGACAAACGTGCCATTTTCACATATGTAGACACTGGTCTAGTGCTGGATATCCCGAGTTGAAATAAAGACAAAGCTGAATTTCGAGAGATCAATCAATGTTCCTAACTTTTGTGTTGGAATTAGTATTCTACCTAACATATGTGCAAGAGGAAGTATGAAAGAATATAAATAAACACTATGCTACTCAGGTTTGACTTGTATTGACACACATAGTACTGTTTGTTCAGTCTATGCAAATAAGGCATACAAAACAAAGAGGACACGATGCAGTGCTGCCAGGAGAGTATCCGGCCAGATCTCATTCCCTCCAGTCAATAGGCTAACTTTCAGCTTTGCATTCAAACTAGTGCCAGTATTAAAAAAAGGCCCTCTGTAATGTCATGGTGTATAGAGACGTCAGCATGTCTGAGGACTTTAGCTCTGAAGAAACTCCATGACCTGACTGCTACTTGATCTCAACAAGGACAGATGAACAAACCATGGATTTGTAAAATGACAACAACAAAAGCTGTACATTAGCTCATGTCACCATGGTTACATAATTTTCCATAATGAATTTCACGTGAAATACGATATACCCAATAAACCCACAATAAATTACATTCTAATGTATGACTAAAAATAGAAACAGAAAGATATCATCCCTCATCATGAGCTTCTTACTTGGGTATTCCATCTGGGTATTTTGGTCTCTCATGCTAATTGTCTTGATTGACCTGGAGTACTGGGGACAGCCTCTCGCCCCAAATGAGTTGTCACTCTGCATTAGATTTGCATTGTGAATCAGACGAGACTGACCCAGGCAATTAGGTGTGCACAGTGTGCGTGAGTTTAGGTACAGTAGACCGAAGGCTCAGTGCCGTGAGTGTGGACCTAAATCTGTACTAAATAGTGTAACCTGTCTTGTGTATTTTGACCTCTCGTCACAGATTAGCAGCAAAACATAGCCCATAGGCTAGATGTAAAAGAGATACAAATGTATCTGCAAACAAACAATACAAGTGTAATATATTCATAAGGGGATTTTATCATACCCACATTTTGTTATTCATTATTTCCGAGCAAAGGAGACTGCATGGGATGGTCAGCTTGTCTTCGGAATGTAAATTCATTTGAATGTTGAAAATGTTCTTTATCCTTCAAATCACTTCTTGAATCATTGTGCTTTTGTTCTAAAAGTCAACTGTCTACTTCCAACACCACTGTTGTTGAGGGGCGAGCAGAAGTAAAGATGACTTATATTCTTAGATATGTTGCAGCATTTTTCTTCATCTGATGTTTTTGTCATTAAATGCCCTTGAGTTTAGAACACTTATCTGAAGGAACGACATTAAGGTGCTTTACTATGATGACAAGTGGCAGTATCACTGGCATGGAGGAAGTGATACAACTTCTTCACAACTGAAAGTGCATCGACCATCTATAGTGAAAGCACGACAATTGTTGTTGTCCTCTAGGTTTATGCTAAGGCAACAAAAGCATATGCACACGCGTGCACACACACACACACACACAAACACACATTCCCACAAACACACACACACACACACATATACCCACCCGCACATGCACATACATACAGTGCCTTCAGAAATTGTTCAGACCATTTGACTTTTTTCACATTTTGTTTAGTTACAGCCTTATTCTAAAATGGATCAAATAAAAATACATCCTCATCAATTTACACATAATACCTCGAAGGAATTGTCCATAGAGCTCTGAGACAGGATGGTGTGGAGGTACAGATCTGGGGAAGGGTACCAAAACATGTCTGCAGCATTGAAGATCCCCAAGAATACAGTGGCCACCATCATTCTTAAATGGAAGAAGTTTTGAACCACCAAGACTCATCCTAGAGCTGGCGCCCGGGCCAAACTAAGCATTCGGGGGAGAAGGGCCTTGGTCAGGGAGGTGACCAAGAACGTGATTGTCACTTTGACAGAGCTCTAGAGTTCCTCTGTGGAGATGATAGAACCTTCCAGAAGGAAAACCATCTCTGCAGTACTCCACCAATCAGGCCTTTATGGTAGTCACCAGATGGAAGCCACTCCTCAATAAAAGGCACATGACAGCAAGCTTGGAATTTTCCAAAAGGCCCCTAAAGACTCTCAGATTCATGAAAAACAGTGGCAGCATCATGCTGCGGGGGTGTTTTTCAGCTGCTTGGACTGGGAGACTAGTCAGGATCGAGGGAAAGATGAATGGAGCAAAGTACAGAGAGATCCTTAATAAAAACCTGCCCTGGAGCGCTCAGTACCTCAGACTGGGGTGAAGGTTCACCTTCCAACAGGATAACAACCTTAGACAACGCAAGAGTGGCTACGGGACAAGTCTCTGAATGTCCTTGTGTGTCCCAGCCAGAGCCCGGATCTCTGTATTTGAACATCTCTGGAGAGACCTTAAAATAGCTGTGCAGGAACGCTCCCTATCACACCTGACCAGGCTTGAGAGGATCTGCAGAGAAGAATGGGAGAAACTACCCAAATACAGGTATGCCAAGCTTGTAGCGTCATACCCAAGAAGACTCGATGCTGTAATCACTGCCAAAGGTGCTTCAACAAAGTACTGAGTAAAGGGTCTGAATACTTATGTCAATGTGATATTTAAGTTTTTTTATTTTATAAATTTGCAATTTTTGCTTTGTCATTATAGGGTATTGTGTAGATTGATGAGAGAAAAAAAATACAATTTAATACATTTTAGAACAAGGCTGTAACATAACAAAATGTGGAACAAGTCAAGGGGTCTGAATACTTTCCAAATGCACTGCACACACAGAGACACACACACCAAGTAAAATTAGGTTGACATTCAACCACACTATGGCAAGTACATGCCATTCTGGAAAGACACAGATTGTTGGTAACCAATGGCACTTAGCCAATACAGTTAAATGTGCCTTAAAACCCCCCTCAGTCATGTTGGGTCAAACCAAGTCTCACCAAACCATTAAACCACAGAGTGCCATAATACATGGCAAAACCTGATCATCTGGAACAAAGATGACAGCAATGAAACACAGTATATGTTTCGTGCCACCGCCTAGGTATAGAGCATTGATATGGTCAACAGCCCCCAAACCTGTGGAATGCTTTTCAGTTTGACTTTCACCTTCCAGCAATCCCTTTTGAGGCTTGCATTTCACTGGGGAGAATAGAAATGTGGATCCCTTACCAACAGCCTTGTGTCTACAATAGTCTTACAAGGTTGTGTGGCTTTGAAAGTGACTCCTAGAGAAGAGTATGTTGTACAATTACAGTATCGCATGACATTGTGGTAAATGTGTGTAATGCAACTGGACCACGGTTCTGTGTGACTTATAAAGATGAAGTACCTCTGTAGTAAGCATATTGCACATAGCAGTGCACGTATACAGGAGAAACATGATATGGATAAATCCTGTTTCTCCAATCATAACTAGCTGAAACTAAATACAAGCTTAATCCCAACCAAATCTTAACAAACGCAACTCACTTACACAACTCACTTAGATACAGTATGTTCTCAGGGACTAGGCCCTTGAGGGCTGTTCACGCATTAAAATTAGTGTACATTCAAAGTGTCTATTTTTTCTGTTTAAGCCTTAAGCAATTTTTTTCTGCAGGGAAGAAAGGGTATATTTAAAGGCGTGTCATACTAATCTTGTGGTTAATTGATTGTGATTAAATATTATGCATATTCTAATATTTATAAAATTGGAAAAAGGGAAATTGATGTTATGTAAATCAAATTAGATTGCCCAACTCACGACTCCAACATGCTAATCTTCATTGGAAAGCAACGAGGAAAAAGATTAATCCTGTCTTCCCCAAAATAGCCCTAAAACAAGCAAATTGCTTCATAATCTCTACGCTTTGGGTTTCATGTTAATAGGCCCAAAATCCTCTCACCTAACGTCAACAGAGCTAAATGTTATCTATTTACAACACGGCCCAAAACAGTCTTGAAGCAATCATTGAGCATGTTATGGCTTCTGTCTTGGATGAGGATAAGTGAAAGAGAAAGGACTTGATATTTCTGATATGTTTATACACTCCAGCTGAAACATATCCTATTCTACTGTATCTTAGTCTATGCCGCTCTGACATTGCTCACCCACGTATTAATATATTCTTAATTCCATACCTTTACTTTAGATGTGTATGTATTGTGAAATTGTTAGATATGACTTGTTAGATATTACCACACTGTTGGGGCGAGAAACACAAGCATTTCTCTACACCCGCAATAACATCTGGTAAACACATGTAGGTGACAAAGAACATTTTTTGATTTGATTTTGATTTGAGAATGTCGTTAATAAACACATCTTGAAGACACGTGGTTCACTTTAACCAATGAGAAGGAACAAAGTACTTTCTTGAGGTAACAGAGAAAGAAGACAAAACTACACATCAAACATGAAACTTTTTCTGTTTCCCTTGCTGGAGACGTTGAGTTCCGGACCAAGGGAACTTCTGAGAGTGTGTGTTGGAACGTCTGGTCACTTCCGGGAGGTGGTTGTTGCAGACTTTGCTTCCCCTCTGGGTTATGACATTTCACAGGCTATAGCACAAATCTGCTCCTGAACACATAAACAAGAATGTCTACAGTAAACGCCTGTGAGACTACTATTTCAACACAAAGCATGTCATATACAGTGGGGAGAACAAGTATTTGATACACTGGCAATTTTGCAGGTTTTCCTACTTACAAAGCATGTAGAGGTCTGTAATGTTCTATCATAGGTACACTTCAACTGTGAGAGACAGAATCTAAAGCAAAAGTCCAGAAAATCACATTGTATGGTTTTTAAGTAATTAATTTGCATTTTATTGCATGACATAAGTATTTGATCACCTACCAACCAGTAAGAATTCTGGCTCTCACAGACCTTTTAGTTTTTCTTTAAGAATCGCCCCTGTTCTCCACTCATTACCTGTATTGACTGCACCTGTTTTAACTCGTTACCTGTATAAAAGACACCTGTCCACACACTCAATCAAACACACTCCAAACGGTCCACAATGACCTAGACCAGAGAGCTGTGTAAAATACGGCTAGTATTAGTGCTAAATACGGCTGCTAGAATCCTGACTAGAACCAAAAAATTTGATCATATTACTCCAGTGCTAGCCTCTCTACACTGGCTTCCTGTCAAAGCAAGGGCTGATTTCAAGGTTTTACTGCTAACCTACAAAGCATTACATGGGCTTGCTCCTACCTACCTCTCTGATTTGGTCCTGCCGTACATACCTACACGTACGCTACGGTCACAAGACGCAGGCCTCCTAATTGTCCCTAGAATTTCTAAGCAAACAGCTGGAGGCAGGGCTTTCTCCTATAGAGCTCCATTTTTATGGAACGGTCTGCCTACCCATGTCAGAGACGCAAACTCGGTCTCAACCTTTAAGTCTTTACTGAAGACTCATCTCTTCAGTGGGTCATATGATTGAGTGTAGTCTGGCCCAGGAGTGGGAAGGTGAACGGAAAGGCTCTGGAGCAACGAACCGCCCTTGCTGTCTCTGCCTGGCCGGTTCCCCTTTTTCCACTGGGATTCTCTGCCTCTAACCCTGTTACGGGGGCTGAGTCACTGGCTTGCTGGGGCTCTCTCGTGCCGTCCCTGGGGGGTGCGTCACCTGGGTGGGTTGATTCACTGTTGTGGTCGGCCTGTCTGGGTCCCCCCCCCCCCCCCCCTTGGGTTGTACCGTGTCGGAGATCTTTGTGGGCTATGCTGCCATGCTGCTGCTCCAGTTTCAACTGGCCTGGGCCCTAGGACCATGTCCCAGGACTACCTGACATGAGGACTCCTTGCTGTCCCCAGTCCACCTGGCCATGCTCCTGCTCCAGTTTCAACTGTTCTGCCTTACTATTATTCAACCATGCTGGTCATTTATGAACATTTGAACATCTTGGCCACGTTCTGTTATAATCTCCACCCTGTACAGCCAGAAGAGGACTGGCCACCCCACATATGCTCTCTCTAATTCTCTCTTTCTTTCTCTCTCTCGGAGGACCTGAGCCCTAGGACCGTGCCCCAGGACTACCTGACATGATGGCTCCTTGCTGTCCCCAGTCCACCTGACTGTGCTGCTGCTCCAGTTTCAACTGTTCTGCCTTATTATTATTTGACCATGCTGGTCATTTATGAACATTTGAACATCTTGGTCATGTTCTGTTATAATCTCTACCCGGCACAGCCAGAAGAGGACTGGCCACCCCACATAGCCCGGTTCCTCTCTAGGTTTCTTCCTAGGTTTTGGCCTTTCTAGGGAGTTTTTCCTAGCCACCGTGCTTTTACACCTGCATTGTTTGCTGTTTGGGGTTTTAGGCTGGGTTTCTGTACAGCACTTTGAGATATCAGCTGATGTACGAAGGGCTATATAAATAAATTTGATTTGATTTGATTTGATTTGATTTGTAAGGACATCAGGGATCAAATTGCAGACCTGCACAATGCTGGGATGGGCTACAGGACAATAGGCAAGCAGCTTGGTGAGAAGGCAACAACTGTTGGCTCAATTATTAGAAAATGGAAGAAGTTCAAGATGACGGTCAATCACCCTCGGTCTGGGGCTCCACGCAAGATCTCACCTCGTGGGGCATCAATGATCATGAGGAAGGTGAGGGATCAGCCCAGAACTACACGGCAGGACCTGGTCAATGACCTGAAGAGAGCTGGGACCACAGTGTCAAAGAAAACCATTAGTAACACACTACGCCGTCATGGATTAAAATCCTGCAGCGCACGCAAGGTCCCCCTGCTCAAGCCAGCGCATGTCCAGGCTCGTCTGAAGTTTGCCAATGACCATCTGGATGATCCAGAGGAGGAATGGGAGAAGGTCATGTGGTCTGATGAGACAAAAATATAGCTTTTTGGTCTAAACTCCACTCGCCATGTTTGGAGGAAGACGAAGGATGAGTACAACCCCAAGAACACCATCCCAACCGTGAAGCATGGAGGTGGAAACATCATTCTTTGGGGATGCTTTTCTGCAAAGGGGACAGGACGACTGCACCGTATTGAGGGGAGGATGGATGGGGCCATGTATCGCGAGATCTTGGCCAACAACCTCCATCCCTCAGTAAGAGCATTGAAGATGGGTCGTGGCTGGGTCTTCCAGCATGACAACGACCCGAAACACACAGCCAGGGCAACTAAGGAGTGGCTCCGTAATAAGTATCTCAAGGTCCTGGAGTGGCCTAGCCAATATCCAGACCTGAACCCATTAGAAAATCTTTGGAGGGAGCTGAAAGTCCGTATTGCCCAGCGACAGCCCCGAAACCTTAAGGATCTGGAGAAGGTCTGTATGGAGGAGTGGGCTAAAATCCCTGCTGCGGTGTGTGCAAACCTGGTCAAAAACTACAGGAAACGTATAATCTCTGTAATTACAAACAAAGGTTTCTGTACCAAATATTAAGTTCTGCTTTCCTGATGTATCAAATACTTATGTCATGCAATAAAATGCAAATTAATTATTTCAAAATCATACAATGTGATTTTCTTTTTTTCTAGATTTTGAAAATTACAGACCTCTACATGCTTTGTAAGTAGGAAAACCTATAAAATTGGTAGTGTATCATATTTATTATGCTTTATCTCTGTGTTTCTAGGCATGTTTAAAAAGCTCTCTCGTCTTGTATCAACGACGACAAATGGAGAACTGAAAGGCTCAAGTAAAGGGAAATGCTTCCTGCATTGCTATTCGTAATTAGATCATCCAAGATAATCAACCGATATAACATAACTGTGATATCACAAAAGTAAATTAAGATATGTTTAAGTTTGCAATTAAGCATATCTCGTCGTTGATACAAGACGAGACAGCTTTTTAAATATGCCTCGTTTCACTATAAACGGAACAGCAACTCACTCTTTAAGGAGCATCCCGGCCCCTTTTTTTTCAATTTACGCCTAAAATGACATTCACAAATCTAACTGCCTGTAGCTCAGGACCTGAAGCAAGGATATGCATATTCTTGATACCGAAAGGAAACACTTTGAAGTTTGTGGAAATGTGAAGGAGAATATAGCAAATTAGATCTTGGAAAAGATAATACCATCATCTTTGAAATACAAGAGAAAGGCCATAATGTATTATTCTAGCCCAGCTGCAATTTAGATTTTGCCCACTAGATGGGAGCAGTGTATGTGAAGGTTTTTAGACTGATCCAATGATCCAATGCATATACTGTATGTTCAAAATGTTCTATCAAGACTGCCCAAATGTATTTGGTTTATTAATACATTTTCAAATTCATAATTGTGCACTCTCCTCAAACAATAGCATGGTATTATTTCACTGTAATAGCTACTGTGAATAGATTGACTGTGAATAGATTGACAGTGCAGATAGATTGACAGGAATTTAAGCTTTCTGCCCATATCAGATATGTCTATGTCCTGAATTTGTTTTGGGTTACTTACATCCTCATGCCAATCACATTAGCCTACACATTAGCCTACACATTAGCCGAGATGGGGCTAAGGGAAATGGCAGCAATTGCACTGTCGTTCCCTATACTTTACGTAATCAAATCAAATTGTATTCATCACATACACAGTTTACAGCATGTGCTAGCTCCCTCAACAGTGCAGTACATGAATCACTATTAGAAGTAATAGAGGTAGTTGCATAGCAATAAAGGACTGTATTTACACTGTATCTACAAATATAAAGTGGGTAGTGACAAGGTCAACCAGTAGAATAAATAGCATATAATTCCTCTGGTCCTCAAAGGCGACATCCTATCATAATCTAGGCCAGGGATGGGCAACTTTGATGGGGGTGGGGGCCACAAAATATCGGAACTCATCATGCAGGTCTGTGTTCCCACATGTGCGTTAGCTGACTTTGGCTAATTGAGTGACTGTCAGTGACTGACATAACAAGAGAAAAACTCTAGATTCACAACCAAATTTTGAAGTTGCACCTTGTGTATTCTATTATTTGACTATTCTAACTTGCAACAGGAAGTATTCTACTATTCTAACTTACATGTATATATACTTTTTTTGGGGGGGTGGGTGGGGGGTTGATCCGAGGGCCTTCAAAAGGGGAGCCGCCAGTTGCCCATCCCTAATGTAGGCTCCTATTGGTTCTCGTCCATTCTCCCTGACGTTGTGACATTAAAAGGTTCCCAAGCTCCATGGGAACGTAACTCATGATCCACAGCACAAATGCTACGAGCAATGGGAAAGACGTCATGTGTAATCCACTGTACAGGCCCCAACTGTATGCTGGGGCCATGTCTTGCCTTTTAGAGTATATGCATTGCAGTGGTTGGTGGCCACTTCGTCCAACATGTATCAGGTAAAATACATGTCAGCCCAGCTCCTCCAGAGAAACTGGACTCACTTGTAGAGGGAAGAAGAAGAAGAAGATGAAGAAGAAGAAAGAAGGTTATGTAGTATAGCTTATCATGGTTCTACATTTCAAATGCACGTGTAGAGTACTGTATAACATACTTTGATACGTATTGTATATCTTCCTTTCATGTGTTCTATAACTGTGTCAGTTGTATTGAGGACTAATCACTCCAGTTATGGAGATATTCTAGAACATTTGAGAAGCATACAGAGTTTTCTTTACACAGACCTGTTTGCTATGCATGTTACACATTTGCCTTATACTATTAGTATGAGTTGTCAACACAGGGCTACTCTTCAACTAGTTGATGTTACAGTTCCGTTTGTGCACAAATAGCTGATTTTGGGTGGCACATTTCCAGTGTATTTTGCTCATTGCTCACTGAGGCCCCCTTTTCAGAGTGTAAATATACGACAGGAATGATAAATTGGACCGTAGCATTTCATAGCTTTCCTTTATCTCTGTGTTTCTATTGCGCAGGATTGAATCCATAGTTAATTAAATCAGGGTCTTACTCTGTTCCTCCTCAGAATTGTGATGCTCAACTGATGCTGTTGCTCCATGAAAAAGTACCCTGATCTTGGTTGCAAAAACCCCCATTATGTAATATGCCCTTTTCCCTTGGATAAATATCAGTATCACTGTGGTTATGGTTGGCTGAAATGACTGTGTATGTTACATACAATTACACAATATGCTACCATTCATTTTCACTGTTAACTGATCAAAAGCTAGCACTGAAAGCTGCAATTTGTTTGGACTGAAAAGTAAATGAGAGTAAAGGAAATAGAATTTAGTAAACATTTAAGTTTACTAGTCTACCAGGACCAAGAAGCCCCGAACAAGTCTTAAATGAAGGTTTGGAAGGAAATGTTTGTGAGAATACACAATTCTCTTTGAAGGTTATCACAGCTTGTTCTAACTTAAAATGCAATGAATTATTAATTGCTTGTTCAAAATATCATTCACCTGAAAGACACTATTAAGGCCTGCGAGAAGACAGAATGAGGAACACTTTACATCTGAAAAAGTCTTAACACAGCTTACATTCATACTGCATGCATTATATAACTATACACACAGCGTGAAGTCCACAAGCTTACATAATATTGACCAAAGGGTACTATCCATGCAATTGTAAGTAATAACATTGTATGGATTACATTCCTTCATTAAGCTTTCGTCATGCTCTATATGTAGCTAAATGCCTTGTTCCTGCTGCGTTTATAGGCAAAGATGTGTACTGTATGCATTTTAAATAATAGTTATTACTAGACATTTTCACTCAATCTTCAGCCAATTAAGATATTTGATTAAAGATCTCAGCATATATTATTGTGTATACCCATTTTATGAACCAAACCTACAAGAAGTGTGTAGTTACTGCGTGAACATTGCTATGGTGGGTTTCAAGGGACCCATCCACACTGCTTTGAAACAATAGAATCCATCACGAAAGCCACTGCTCCTAAACTCTGACATAGGACGAGATCTCCAAAATCCTAGATACTTCTTCACGTTTCACACTGTGTGCTTGTCTTTGCAATTCACCCGGAGAGGGATAGTGTGCACGCCACAATTGGACGGAGGGCGAAAACAAGGTCCTAACTTTTCATTTTAACTTAAATAATAACCACAGGGGCAGTGCATCTTCCTTGAAATACTGTCAGAACCAATAATACAAGGTAGAACATCTCCCTGGAGACATGGTGTAGTTTCCGCAGATGGACCATCTTGGTTAATTTGAATATCTAACAAAATCACTGCAATGACAACTGCATAGAATGACTATAAATAGCTCAAGGCAGCTTTAGTCTATACATTTAAAGGCACAACAGAATTAAGATGGTTACTTTCTCTGGCTTTGCTTATTTCAGTCTCACCAAAGTGTTTTGATATCACAATATGAAATTAGTAAGGCATCTTTTTTTTCTTCTTTTTTTTTTTACAGATGAAGGTAACGTTTAAGACTGCGTGACCAGCCCTACTGTTATAATCGTGAATGCATGACGTACTCTACAGCTCTTAAAACAGGTCAAAAGGAACTAAGGCCAGAGCCTGTTACCTTGCTTGTTGAGAGTTGGCATGAACAGACTATTCAAAGGGCACTGGTTCTAAGTCTACCCATGGCTTCCCAGTCCCAAAAATAATCCAATTTTTATTTCAATTTATAGTATTTACAGTAAAAAAGAAGAAACATATACAGTGTACATACATTTTAAAAACATGACAGGCATAACACAAAGTCAAAGGCTTATTTCCATTTTAGTCCCTAAAGTGCATAGAGCAAAACTAACGAAGAAACAGTTCAATTGAAGATGATGGAGATGGAGATTCAATGTCTCTAGTTGGCTTCAGATCACAAAAAGGTCGTTTGGATTGGGAATTAAGTGTAGCTTCAACGGAGGGGGCATTGATGGTTAAGCCAGGGATAAAGAAAGACAGTCTGACAGACAGGCCCGAGGCTCTTTATTAGTGCACCACAACTCCTTCCACCGACGGTCAGTTCTGCCATAGGAGCCGCTCCTCTGTAGGTACTGGTCCTCCAAGGCTGAACATGTAGCATCTACCTGGGCGATGCCACGGCTAATGAAAAGTGCACAAAAGCCACTATATCCTGGCAGTGGTTAAGATCAGCCTCTGAGCCTCTGCCACCTCTGGACAAAGCATGCAGTCCTTGAGTGTTATTCTTACTGACAGATGAAAGAAAAAAGCTGGGGCTGCATTATTTTAAATCCAAACAGCCAAACAGCCAGATAGCTAGCTAGCTATAAGCCAAAAAGGTAGACTTTTCATTCCAATTCTGCAATTCGGAGAGTCGAGACCACACAATGTAAGTGATCAAACCCCAGAGCAGTCAACCCCCAAATGATCATTTAAAAAAAGCAACAAGCCTCCCAGCCTCTGGAATGCCCTCTCGGACCACCTGCAGGCCCCACAGACTCTAGGCTCATTTAAAACAAGCCTAAAGACCGTTCTCTTTCGGAAAACTTTCTGTTGATACCTAAGTGTCCTTGTCCCTTGTAGTGTCAGCTGTATTCTTTGTGTCAGTTTCCCTGCCTATTTGTGAAACATTTTCATTTTGGTTATTATTTTTTATTTTATGCACTTTGAGATAATTCTGTACAATGAAAAGTGCTTTACAAATGCAATTAATTCATGAATTAACCAAAAACACTTAAATAACAAAAATATGTACAATATTTACAGAGCTCTCTGCCCAGGCGACCTCACAGTGCCATGGCAACCACGGATATATTCTATTCTTGATTAATGCAAACCACATGTTTTCACATTTTGTCCCAAAGATATGAACTTGATTTGACTGATAAGTGAAAGCTAAGTCCTTAAAATGACTATATGCAAATGATCAGATCAATGTCTCAATGTACTAGGTGGCTATTATAAATCATACATAATACATAATATGTTAAGATGCATGTCATGTCATAGGTCTGCATCAACATCAACATCACTCTTCCTGCCCAGGCAGAGTCACATCTTGACTTAATTATGCATCGGGATGACACACATCAAGCCATCCCAGATCTAATATCATCTGACATGGTTGACATTGATATTCATGGGGAGCACAAGTCATTTAGACCATTCCATGAGAATTATGCAAAAACTGCCGATCTGCACAATACTTGTCATGCCAGTGTTCGGAGATGCCCCTGGAGTGTCCCTCTGAGCAGGCACCAGTCAGTTGACGGGTCAGACTGAGGAAAATATCTCCCTTTGTCGTTCTCATATTGTCTTAATACGTGACTGGTGACTGCGGCTGAGAAGTAGCTTACATACTCTATCAAACACTGCTGTTCTCTGTTGTGTTTTAAGGTAGGGCGCATCACATGATCAAATGAAAGTTGATTGTCCACAAAAGGCAATTACTTAAGATCAATAGAATCATTTCATTGCAGTTTAGAAGATCACTAAACTGGTCATGGTTCATTGCAGTTTTTACTCAATGTGTTACTGTTAGTAGGCTATTCTGCCTCTTTTTGTTTGGACATCAATACGTAATTATTTTGAGATCACATCAATACACTCTACTGTATATGTCATGATAGGGTTTTCCATGCCATTGCCTGTCTATGGAACTCCCCTTCTTTTGATGTGATAAGCATTGGGGGCTTTCTCATGCAGTCACACAGATGACCGCAGATCATTGCTGTTGATTTCAAAGTGATTTTGCTGTGAATGAATGGGCACCAGTGTTCACAGGAAATGCCATAGTGAGACACAGGCTTCTGTTCCAGAACCCACCATAGGCAATATGGCTAGGGCATGGCAAATTGACAGTTATGTCATCAACAAAAGAAATATGGATGACGAATGAGCTCAGGATGTCAACTGAAATAAATGTGTCATATCAAATGAAAAATATGTCATTGTGTTATGCTTTGGCTTGTGTTGTACAATGTCTGTTTTACCATACTTTATTTCCATAAGAGTCTATTGACATCAATTTATTTAACATACTAAAAGAATCCACATCAAAATCTGTCAGTTTAAGCTAGAGATATGTTTTTTTTTTGCATGGGCTGCATCTCAATCCACCACATCCCCTTATGTCGGCCTTCCGCATCTGCAGTGTAAAGTGGCAGAGCTTCTGCTCTGTTTGTCAGACCATAAGACATCCTGAAAATATGACCACTCTATGGACTGATCAGACTCTCTGGAACAAGATGGTGTTCTCCATTTTGCTCTACGGCCCCCATATCTGTCACGGGACTCATCTGAAGGTAATCTGGAACAAGTTAACATTTTTATGGAAATATGGAGCTAGTTTTGTGACAACAAAAAATAAAGTCAAATATGTGTCCAAAAAACAAATATATTTTCTTACCTTTCTTATATCTAGGTCAGACACTTCAAAACCTTATTCCCTATGATTCTTTCCAAAGTGTAATTCAATGAATAACTTCACAATGCTCATAGTTATATTCAATGTCTGCTTTTTTCATCTGTACCCATCTACCAATAGGTGCCCTTCTTTGCGAAGCATTGGAAAACCTCCCTCGTCTTTGTGGTTGAATCCGTGTTTGAAATTCTCGACTGAGGGACCTTACAGATAATTGTATGTGGGGCACAGAGATCTGGTAGTCATTAAAAAATAATGTTGAACACTATTATTGTACACAGAGTGAGTCCATGTAACCAATTATGTGACTTACTACTGAATTAATTTAGGCTTACCATAACAAAGGGTTTGAATACTTTGACTCAATACATTTCAGCTTTTAATTTTAAATGAATTAGAAAAAATATATATATATATATATAATTCCACTTCAAGTTCTTGGTCACTTCCCTGACCAAGGCCCTTCTTCCCCGATTGTTCAGTTTTGCCGGGCGGCCAGCTCTAGGAAGAGCCTTGATGTTTCCAAACTTCTTCCATTTAAGAATGATGGAGGCCACTGAGTTCTTGGGGCCATTCAATGCTGCAGGAATGTGTTGGTACCCTTCCCCAGATATGTGCCTCAACAAAATCCTGTCTCGGAACTCTACGAATAATTCCTTCGACCTCATGACTTGGTATTTGCTCTGACATTCACTGTTAACTGTGGGACCTTATATAGACAGGTGTGTGCATTTCCAAATCATGTCCAATCAATGGAATTTACCACAGGTGGACTCCAATCAAGTTGTAGAAACATCTTAAGAATGATCAATGGAAACAGGATGCACCTGAGCTCAATTTCAAGTCTCATAGCAAAGAGTTTAAACACTTATGTAAATAAGGTATTTCTGTTTAACATTTTAATACATTTGCAAACATTCAAAAAAGCAGTTTTGACTTTTTTATTGTGGAGTGCTGTGTGTAGTTTGCCGAGTTTTACATGTTTTAATTTAATCTATTTTAGAATGAGACTAACGTAACAACATGTGGAAAAAGTCAAAGGGTCTGAACACTTTTTGAAGGCACTGTATATGAAATTGTCAGTCCATAGCACTGTTTATGCATTTTAGAGTGCTTAGCCTACATTTTTCCAGGCCCATTCATCAGCGTTTTACTAAAACAGAGGGGGGAAACCACTTTGTTATTTTTTCAACTACTGATTGCACCTTTAATAGCTAAAGCAACACTCATTACAAACCTCAAGAATAAACCATTTCCTTTTGCATTCATCACCATTGGATGACAGTTCTGCTTTTATCATAAATGTTTCTGAAGTGCCATTACAATAATAAAACAGGATCTAATAGCGCTTCACAGATCAGATCAGACTGGTCCCTTATACAAGGCTTTAAACCGTGTTCTGGTTCATGTCGACTGTTAACGGTTCTAAAAATGGATGACGTTTACAGTCGACAGCGAGTCTATATGGTCATATGGAGTGGAGGGGTCTGTTTTAAGTTACAGCCAGGAGACTGACCTGCTTTTGTTTTTCCCCTCAAACATGAGTTAGTTGGTTTACACAACCAGGAAGTTCCCATGAAGGACTCTGTACCTGGCCTCCATCCAGAGTAGGCTAGGCTACGTACAGGGGTAGTAATAGACTTGCTTACCGTTACCGGTTGTAGCTGTGGAGCGATAACAGTGGAATAATGACAGATGTTAAGCTTTGGGTGAATTATCTATTTTTACAATAGTTTATTTTTCAATAAAATTCACATCAGCAGTTTTTCTCAGTCACTAACGACGTTTCCAACCATTTCATGCGCATTAAATTACCTGACGCATTAAAAAAGTCACAACCGGGCTGATAGAATCATGCAATGCAAGTACAATTTACAAGTGCCCACAGACAATTTGTTTGTTTGACACGGTGGGATCGTAGGGCTAGGGGTCCCGTCAACGGGACACCTGTCGACAACTTCCGGTGAAATTGGAGGGTGCGCAATTCAAATAAATAATCATAAACATTATGGATATTAAACTTCTAGGTACATACAAGTGTTTTTTATTGGTTTAAAGCTTAAATTCGTGTTAATCGAACTGCACTGTCCGATTTACAATAGGCTTTACAGCTAAAGCATGTCATGAGATTGTTTGAGACGATGCCACAAATCAAAATATTTTTCAACCACACTAATAGCGATGAAATATTCACTTACTTTTTGAAAATCTTCCTCTGATATTCAATCCCAAGTGTTCCAGCTACAACCTGCATGGTTGTTTTGTTAGATAAAATTGTTCTTTATATCCCAAAAAGTCTGTTTAGTTGGTGCCATCGATTTGAGTAATCCACTCATTCAACATGCAGAGAAAGGGATCCAAAAAGCTACTGCTAGACTTTGTTAAAACAAGTCACAATACATTTCTACCCTAAATTGTAATTAAACTATAATATTTCAAACAGAATGTGCGCGTCTTCTTCGTCATGTGCGCACAGACTGAATTCCAACTCTGACTCCCAGTACCAAAACTCAAAATTCTTCCTCGTTTGGGAAGAAGCAAGCCTGAAACCTTGAACAAAGACTGTTGACATCTAGTGGAAGCCATAGGAATTGCAACCTGGGAGCTGGAATTGCATAGGACCCATAGCTTTCCTTTGAAACAGCATGGACTCTCAAAACAAACAAAAAAATCAGTTGGTTTTTCTTTGGATTTTCTCCTACCCTTCAATTGTGTTATAGTCGCACTCATTATTTTAACATTTCTACAAACTTCAAAGTGTCCAATGGTACCAATTATATGTATATCCTGGCTTCTGGGCCTGAGTAACCGACAGTTTACTTTGGCCACGCAGTCAGACGTGGGGGGCTGGGGGCATCGATCATCAGATATCATATCAAAAACTGCAAACATTTGTCTCCACATTATGGTAAAATGTGTATAATAATCTAGAGGCGAAAGAAACGCACACCTATTTAGGCGAGGTGCTGGCTAGCAGAGTGGAACCCTTTAAAAAATAAAGGAGAGCCGCACACTCTAGGAGCTCAGATGCAAAAATATGTATGTCCAAAGTTTCGACAGACAAACTGTCTCCATCAGGGTATAAAAATGTGTATAATAAGCAGGAAAAAACCTGTAAAACTGTGCATTTTCTTTCTTCGCTCTATGGCAAAATTAGCTGAATTGCGTGAAATTTGTTTTAATATTGCAAAATCTTCTCTCCACCTGTTGGCAAAATGGTAGATTTCCAGCAAACTTGCTTTAAAACTGGTAACATTTTCTCTACGCACCATGGCAAAACATTTTTTTTTTCAGGAAAGGAACTATAAAACTGTTTTAAAAAATCTCTTCACTGATCTCAGGGTTTTTAGGCTCCCAACAACATTTGGCTTAGAGCCTCCGAAAGACTAGGGCCGGCTCTGACTGCTATGTGGGTACGCAGACCCGCAAGCCAAAGCGGCCCCTCCTCAAAGTTGCCCATTCCTCTTGTAAATGAACCAATCCCTACATGAGAGAAGCTCACATTTACACTGACTTAAATAAACATGCTTTGGTGTGACTCATACATTAGCCATAGAGTGGACTGTCACTTGGTGTCATCTCTTCTGCTGAACTGGGCCTGCATGCATAAATCATCTCATTGAAGCCACTTGAACCTATTCTAAAGCAATTGTAGGACACAAAACAGTCCTACTGTACCTGAGGCTTGCTCATTGGAGGATGTTCAGAAGCCACTTTAAGCAACTTTCAGCAATGAGCACAAGCGGTCGTTTGATACCTTGTAGGTCCTTTGAGACCTGTTTTATTCTAAGGTCACATAAATCTATTCTAATTTCTAGTAGATATATTATACTGTAATATCTAATATATATCTATTATGAGGTCTAGTAGATATTTTCTAAGGTCTAGTAGATATATTATGCTGTAAGGTGTAGTAGATATATATTATAAGGTCTAGTAGATATCTACTATAAGGTCTAGTAGACATATATTATAAGGTCTAGTAGATTTATAGTATAAGGTCTAGTAGATATCTATTATAAGGTCTAGTAGATATATATTATAAGGTATATTAGATATCTATTATAAGGTCTAGTAGATAACTATTATAAGGTCTAGTAGATATATTATACTGTAAGGTCTAGTAGATATATTCCAAGGTCTAGTAGATATCTATTATAAGGTCTAGTAGATATATTATATTATAAGGTCTAGTAGATATATTATGCTGTAAGGTAGAGTAGATATCTATTATAAGGTCTAGTAGATATATATATTCTAAGGTCTAGTAGATATCTTGTATAAGGTCTAGTAGATATCTACTATAAGGTCTAGTAGATATATATTATAAGGTCTAGTAGATACATATTATAAGGTCTAGTAGATATATATTATAAGGTCTAGTAGATATCTATTATAAGGTCTAGTAGATATCTACTATAAGGTCTAGTAGATACATATTATAAGGTCTAGTAGATATCTACTATAAGGTCTAGTAGATACATATTATAAGGTCTAGTAGATACATATTATAAAGTCTAGTAGATATCTATTATATGGTCTAGTAGATATATATTATGCTGTGAGGTCTAGTAGATCTATTAAATTCTTACAATAAATATAACAATATATTGACCACTTCAGTGTTATTTTTCTGCTGTATGTGGCTGAAGCACCTTGACTAGCCTACATGGTGCATTACAATGATGTAGAATGACAGTCAGTCAGAATGGGCATGGTTTCCATTGGACTTCAATCCACTTCCAAAGGGGTATTATGATGACATGGGCAACATGCTACTCTTTGAATGATTTTTCCTCGCACTTGGGACCGATTTCCTTTAGAGATAATTTACTCTGCCCTTGGCCTTTCACATTCCCTACTTCCTGCCACTGTCAGGGTTCAAAGGTCAGGGAGTCACGTGACAGACCTGACAGCCTCACTATCCCATTTCTGGAAATAGACACCTGGGCCATGTCCCAACAGTCTTAGACAGTTCACTCTTTTCATCCCATATCCTCTTTGGCCATTGCTATAAGAGCAGTTGATAGGTTTAAAGGAATCAGAGTGACAGCTTTATGTATCTGTTTTCGGGAAGGAAAGGAGACAAAGAGTAAAAGCTATTTTAGAGTAACCCAACCCTGGTAAGAGGGAGCTTATTTAGACATCCCTACATGAACAGCACAAGCAACTGAGCTTAGCAGGCTCCTTGGCAATGCCATTGGCTGCTGGCCTTTGATCCTTTAACAGATACGTTGATCCATCCCTTTAAGCCTATCCAAGCTTGATCTATACGAGACATCAGACCCTTCACATTAGAATCTGGTATTTGCACATATTAAATAATGTTTCGATATGGCATAATAATTCAATATTTCGTGAGGGTTCAATATTTCCACAATTCATTAACCTTAATATAATATGTCCCCAGTGGCATGTGATATGCTGGTTGTCTTGTTGAATGAAGGAAATAGATCTTACACTTTACATCCGTTATGTATTCTTTCTTTCATTAGTGATTACAGATATAGACAATGATGTAGATGTTTGAAATCCGTATGTAGTTGGGAGGTGCTTGCACTGAAACATAAGGCAAAGGAAGGTGTTTGAGATGAAAATGCTGATGACATATGGCTCAATTACTCCCTAAAGTATCTAAGAATAAATGTCCCATTTTCATGACAGCCATCAGGGAACAGAAGGGTCAATACTCTTGTAGGTGAAGACACTCCTGTTCCAGGCTCCAGATCTAAAGCTAATTTATCATTGTGGAACTCACAAACTCTGACTAGTGTTTATCAACTCAGGGTTACCATGGTCCTCGATTGGAATGTTCCCGCTATCCTAAAACCACACACCGAGCAAAGAGTAAACTTGAGTAAGAACTTAACTAAGAACTTTGAGTCAACTAAACTTTTTTCGAGTGTGCTGTTTATCAACCAGAACCTAAAGAAAATGCTAGATCATGCAGACTTTTCCTCAGTGGTTTAATTTAGATGGTAAGGACAGCTACCTGTGCTATCTGGGCCATGGTAAACTTTCCTGGGGTAGGTTTACTCCTCTGGCTCCTATAATCATCACAAGGAGATGTAACCTCCTGTGACTGAGAAATTATTTATTATTCTCTTTGCCGAGGCACAAGCAGGACGCGTTTGCTTCAAGCCTCTTTCTTTATTTTTAGTCCAAATCCCCCCTACCCAAGCGTGTTTGTCTTACTATACCTTTTGAGAGTTTTTCCGCTACTTTATTTGGTTTGCCTCAACGTTCAGATCCCAGTGTTTTTGTAACCAGAATAAACCAATGCTTGAGAATCCATAAAATAGATTAAATAGATTGAAATGAGTAATTGGTTAATCTTCCAGAATGTTGTTTTAATGATTGTAGCACACAATCGTTGATTGTTAAGCACGGTTACCTTTAATAAATGGTATTACGTGACGCTGGCATGCCATAAGTGATTCAACTAAATTAGGTAGTTCAGTGAATCAATTGAAATATCAAATCACATTATATTTGTCACATGCGCCGAATACATGCGCCCTTTCCCAACAATGCTGATCAAAATCAAATGAATAAAAAATTGAGCAAATAAGATTAAAAGAATCCCCAAATACATAAGTAATGTTCCCCCATGTGATAAGAACATTGCATTATCTCCGGATAAATTTATCTTTGCCTGATGTCCATTACCAATGCAGTCAAACACAGACACATAAAGTCCCTAGAAACACACTGAAGGCAAAACATAACAAGGTCATTTGAACAGCAAAGTAGCAATATGATTGTTGCTCTGGGACGAGTGTTATGACAGGGGTCAAAGGAGAGGAAAGTGAGAGCAGCAAGTCTGTGAAAGCTGGGGGGAAAAGTAGAAAGAGAGAAAGGTAAACCTTGATGGAAGAAGAGAAGAGAGTCGAAGAGAGGGGGGATGGGGTTTAACATGGGCCCCAGATGTCTGAAGGTAATTGTGCATAGGTATTGCAGAGCAGCCATCTGGAAGGCTGAGTGCCCTTTTCCCACAGATCTATGGCTACTTCCTTTAAGTAATCTCCTTGGATATGTGTCCCCTCTCATCTGGGTTCAATCATTCCAAGTTGACTTTTGTTTACAACAATACAATAACCAGGTTCGATCTTCATATGGCTTAATGGAAATATTGGGTTTGGGGTAATAACAAAATTGTATGCATGCGATTGCCCCAGAGATATTCTAAAAACAGGCTCTGATTAAGAGAATGTAGTTCAAAACGTTTGGAGTGGATTAGAGTTCCATTTAATCACTTGACCGTGGTCAGGTTAGCGTTTTCACTCTTAATGGTTACAGTTAGGGTGTCATGGGAAGTCACAATCCCCTAACTGGTATCATGGGAAAGCTGAGGGCCAGCTCGTCCCTAGAGCAAAACATGTTGCCACTGAAATTCACACACAGGGTACCTAGCTAACCACAAGCACAAAGTGTAGGTCTATGTTTTAACCCTTAACAGGCACACTTCAGTCACACTACTATGCCATTGTGTGAATCGGTTCATAAACAATCCAAGGATGTAATAATAAGAATTTTCAACTACAATTCATCAATTGCCCCATTAATTAACTGAGGTCTCATAGTTGGTTCCTTGTAAAGTTCCTCGTGACTTGGCAGTATTGTCCAGTTAAATCCACCCTATGTACCTCTACGCGATTGGTGTCCCTATACCGGGACGGTTCAGCTAACGTGATTAGTGCTAATGTGATTAGCATTGACGTTGTAAGTAACAGCAAACTTTCCAGAACATAGACATATCTGATACTGGCAGAAAGCTTAAATTCTTGTTATTCTAACTGCACTGTCCAATTTACAGTAGCTATTACAGTGAAAAAAAGACCATGTTATTGTTTGAGGAGACTGCACAACAACAACAAAAATGTTTATCACAGCAACGGGTTTGATACGTTCACCTCGGAAGGTAAATAATGTTTCAGTAATCTTTCTCTGATTTGTCATCCTGAGGGTCCCAGAGATATAATGTAGCATAGTTTTGTTTGATAAAATCCCTTTTTACATTCAAATGTATGAACTGGGTTCTACAGTTTGAAACCCTGCTGTCTCTGGCTCCACATCCTGCCTTCTAGATTTGTGAAAGTTAGTGTAAAAGCAAATGATCCATCACGTATGACATTCCTCGGAGTGTGTCAACTTACGTTTTGTATTACCATATAATGTTTGTATGTTCTCTATAGTTATGTACTTGAAAATGTATCAACTGACCAATTCGGCACATTTGGCAGACTTGATACAAAATATTGTCCAGTGTTGCAATGCTTCGCTGGATCAACCTGAAACTTTGCACACACACTGCTGCCATCTAAACTGCAATATTATATTATGGCCTTTCTCTTGCATTACAAAGATGATGGAACAAAACCAAAAAATAGAAAACATGTTTTTTTGTTTGTATTATCTTTTTCCAGATCTAATGTGTTATATTCTCCTACATTCATTTCACGTTTCCACAAACGAGAGAGTGTTTCCTTTCAAATGATATGAAGCATATGTATATACTTGCTTCAGGTCCTGAGCTACAGGAAGTTAGATTTGGGTATGTCATTTTAGGCTGAAATTTTAAAAGGGTCCGATCCCTAAGAGGAGAACGGCATGAAAACCTCAAATCATTGGAGAAAAAAATGCAATTTAGAGGTTAGGTGTAAACAACGGGCAGATGTCTTCAAACCCCCCAGAGTGATACACTGAGTCCAGGCACCGCTAATACCTCATGAAACCTTCAGGGGGTTACAAGGAAGGACAGTCTTGAAATATTAAATGCAGTTCTCTTTGTCAGGATAATGTGAGAGGACAAGGTAGTGCCATCCTCCATCCGGGTCGGTCTATACTCATTAAATCGCGCTGCATTGCACTGACGAGTGATGCAGGAAGGAAGAAGTCACTCTCTGAGTTTAACTTTCACTAACATCTATTTTATTTTTTAGACTCTTAGCCTTCATCAGGGTTTGATTAAGGCTAAGGTGACGAAGGCTGAGGGCTGAAATGCGTTTGTTTTATCAGTAAAGACGCGTTTTTGTCAACCTCCTCTGCCCTCTGAGAGGTGCTGAATTTATTTTTCACTTCAGTTTGCATCTCAATTCATGTAGCTTGTTTGGATAGCGAGGTAGCGACTGTGTTCCCTTCCCACTACCTCTACTACACCCAGCCAATGTTATTGTGTGGGAAATAAAGGTCCCAGTGTTGGATTGTTAAAGGTGTTGTATTCTGGAAAGTGTTGTGTTGTGTTGTGTTATATAGCAGCCCTGCTACATTTTGACAGCTGATATGGAACTTCACCTCCTTGACCGTTTCCACAGAAATGGACTTGGCTTTGCATATGGAATACAGCAGATTGACAGCTCATCTGTAGACTTATGGGGGGAAATGCACAGGTCCTGTAATTAATGTCTACCCACAACAGCAGAAGTTGGACAGGTTCCATTGTTTCATTGCTTTTTATGCCAATCATGCAGGAGCTTAGATACACACATACAGTCAAATGGAACTCATACTTGTCAATTGACAGTTCTCTCTTTCTCAAACGGAGCCTCACGGTGTAAACAACCTTATTTTCCACGCTCTTGCAGACACACTTCCCTCCACGACACCCTGCTAATTCCACAATCACAATCAGCCCTGTGATAAAGAGCGTCACAGTAATAACATGAGTTATTTGAGAGTGTGTAATGGAAGTGAGATAGATGGTCAGAAGGGATGTGACAGGGTATCAGTGGACTGGGCAGAGTGTTATTCGGCCACCGGCGAGTCAATCCTTGAGGGAAGGAGCCAAGGCGTCAGCAAGAGTCTGAGAGATATTCTTGAGGGCCATTAGAGAGATAACCAGTGACAGCCCCAGAACACACAAACAACAAGGTCATTATCTAGCACAAACTAATGATAGCAGGATGTAACGTGGGTGACGAGGACAATTGTGGTATTATTACGGCACATTATGTCGCCTCACGCTGACACTTTTGTCCCACATTTGGAAGAAACGAAACAAAAGAGTTCATGGTCTGGCGAGTTGGACTTTATAAGGCAAAATGGGCCACATGGGTACAACTATGAATCAAACATGTATTTAAAAAATTTATTTCCACATGCCACTCCCTCTTGAGTCCATCATCTTTACAGCATGGTGTACTGAACCTATTTCTTTAGCCCAGACCACCGTCCAACTTAGTAGTCCGCAAACAAGCCAAGAGACTCTCCATTGGACGATGTTGCCACTTCCTGCTGGCAGACAACAGCGTGAAAATTACTCAAGAGCCAAGTTTCTGTCCATGTCACACACACACACGTGTCCTTTTTCCCCAGGACTCAGTTACAAGATCCATCACAGAATGTGTGAATCAAATGTAACTGGGCTTCTCACTGAGTTCACACAATTCATGTCGCTAATCCCTTGGATGTTGAATGCATGAAGTCCCTCCACAGGGAGACGCTGCCTCTTCGTCATTGATGACTCAGCGTGGCCTGTCACGGCGACTGTGTTAGCAACAGCATTTAGGCTACAGCCAAAAGCTCTCAAATGGCTAGATGATGTATAAAGTGTCATGAATGTTGTTATGGTTTTGAGTTATTCATTCAGATTTATGTAAAGATTTTGTGTAAAGGGTTGATATACAGTTGCAGTCTGAGCTCAGACAAAGTCTTACAAAGCACACGCACACACAGACACACGCGCCCATTATTTTAGTGGGGGCTCAAAGTTTGTGAAGATGGACGGGGGTGGTTTGGAATTTGGAGATTTTTGCATTTTTGTAACACCTGAAACAGCCCTTTCCTCCAATCTAGAGCCTACTTCTATGTATGTATGTATGTATGTATGTATGTATGTATGTATGTATGTATGTATGTATGTATGTATGTATGTATGTATGTATGTATGTATGTATGTATGTATGTATGTATGTATGTATGTATGTATGTATGTATGTATGTATGTATGTATGTATGTATGTATGTATGTATGTATGTATGTATGTATGTATGTATGTATGTATGTATGTATGTATGTAACAAAAATATATAAATATATATATATATTTGTCTCAGGTTATCTAAGCATACCTTTACCTTTTAATTAATGATGCAAATGTATTTTATATATTTATTTATTTGCACCAAAGAAAACAAGTGATAGACAACAATACAGAAAATAACAATAAATACAGAAAATAACAATAAATACAATCAAAATGAAATGCTGTGCAGTTGTGGTTGGAAGCCCAAGGGCTTATATGAAACCCACACCACACAAAAACAATATACAATACATAAGTAGAAAAATAAAATAAGGTTTGCTAAAACAGAGAACAAAACCTACTAACTTTAAATGGATGAATGAATTAATCAGTAATCAATGTGTGTGTGTGTGTGTGTGCATGTGAGTGTGTGAGAGTTGGGCTATATGGAGGAGATTACTGAGTAATTTTGTTCATCAGGCTGACCCCCAGTCTTCACTTGAAGCTATTGAGGGATGATGACATTTTGGCAATGTGAAGAATTCCAGAGTATGGTACCTCTATATCTGATAGAGTATGTGAGGTGCGGCAGGGGGGAGGGTGAAGGTTATCGCAGTGTCTGGTGTTATATAGATGGATTTTAGAATTAACCTGGAAGAATCCATTGAAGGGCTTAGGTAAACTGTTTGACAGGTATGAGTATTGTTTTAGATGAAAGTGCATGATTGTAGTACACTAATGTCGTAAATAGAGAAGATATGATGAGGAGGTGACTAGTCTTGCAAATTGATTTGGATGATCAATAATATGTGTAGGTAGGAGATATATATACTGGCCCAGACAATATTACAGTACATGAGATATGGATAAATGAAGCTATAGTATAGAGTTAAGAAGCAAGCCTGATGAACCAAACCACTAATCTTTCTGAAGATACCAAACATATTTCATCACTTTTGCTGCAGACAAATATGATCTTTCCAGGATAACTTTTCATTAATTATAGTTCAGAGGAATCTAGTGGATGTGACTTGTTCCATTTCATTCTCACCAATTGAGATTCTGGCTTTTTTTTAAAACAACATTTCTTATGCTTACTAGTGAATACAATACAATTGGGTTCTTTAACATTTAAAGATCATTTGTTTATCTGGAACTATTCTG
Organism: Oncorhynchus gorbuscha; assembly: GCF_021184085.1. Lineage (NCBI taxonomy): Eukaryota > Metazoa > Chordata > Actinopteri > Salmoniformes > Salmonidae > Oncorhynchus > Oncorhynchus gorbuscha. The sequence continues at coordinate 49,567,585 of NC_060193.1, forward strand.
AAAATGTGGCCATGCCTGAGTTGGCTTCATTAATTGGTGAGTAAAAATTGTGTGATCTGCTAAATGGCATATATTATTATTATTATTATTATAAAAATCAAATTGGTATCATCAGCAAAGAGTATGAGAAGTACGGCAGAAGACACAGCAGCAAGGCTATGGATATAGGTGTCAGGCAGCCTAGCAGTTAATAACATTGGGCCAGTAACCGAAAGGTTGCTGGTTTGAATCCCCAAGCTGACTAGGTGAAAAATCTGTCTGTGCCCTTGAGCAAGGCACTTAACCCTAATTGTTCTTGCAAATTGCTCTGGATAAGAGTGTCTGCTAAATTACTAACATGTAAACAAATATAAAAAAATAAAGGAAAGTATAGATTAGAAATAACAAAGGTACAATTATCGAACCCTTTGGCACGCACAGGATATCCTGGCCCTTGTAGATGCACAGCCGTTTGTATAAACACATCTAACATACACATACAGAGTAACAATACAGCCAATTATATGTGTAATCATGAAAACCGTAAAACATTGATTCTTTAACAACTGTGCCGCTGGTCTACAGTACCATAACCCAAGATTTAAAGCAATTTTAGTCAATTGTGTATCTTATTGCCATATGTTTTTGAGAAGAACAATATAAATATCTGTCAATCTTTGCATGTAAAGCTCTGTCTGTGAATGTCACATTGGAAAATGTCCATGAATTCCTAGACAGAGGAACAACAAATTGTTTTCATTTGATTTATTCATCAAGAAGGAATCAATAGGCTACATAGCTTGATCAAATTCAAAGCTCAAATCAAATGCTGTGTTTGTCAATCTACTCTACAGTCCACTCTCTCTCCTCTTCCACTGACGATACTGCAAGGACTGGAGCATCTAGCTCTCTGCCTAGGGATCTGTGCTCCTTGCACCTTGGATGAAACCATTTACTAGGGAGAATAGGGGGGTACTCTTTGCCTCTTCCACAAAATACCACAGAAAGATGTTTTTAGAAATAATTATGATAAGAAATGGGCTTAACAATGAAGTTTAGTAATTAATTAAACATCTGAAATGTTTTAAAACAGGACACATCTGTGGGGGCACGTGCCTTTGTGCCCCTTATGGGAATGATGCCACTGTGACACACAAGCACCCACACACACACAAACTCAGACCGAGCGTTGATCATCTTCTCTCCTTTCACAGCATTCCAGCTGAGTGAAGCTGCAAATGCAGCTTTTCCACTTGAATAATCTTTGAACAAGAAAATTGGTGGAAAGAAGAAGGACGCCATTGAGCCATAATCTCCACGTAACACCTCAAACCCTCACAACCACTTGGCTGAAATAAGATACGTCCGTCAAGAAATTAGCGAGCAGAGAAAAGGACAGAAACCTTTCGTTGCATCATTCAAATCTCATTTGTAACTGGAAAATGCCAAACAAATGATCTCGAGGAAGCATTTAGTCATGCTTATTTAGAAAAATGCATACATTTCTATGTACATCAGAGTGCCTGCATGGGATTACATTTCCCACAGTTGATTTGCTATCTTTCAGTCACCACTGACCCGAACAACACAGAACAACACAGAATGAATATACACATCTGCTTGCCTTGCCTCTTGGCTGTTATTAAAAAAAACAACGATATTCTTCTTCTATCAAAAAATACACCATACCTCCTCCATATGTAATAGTCTTTCTTGGTGTCTTGAGGTAAATGGAGTACATCTCCTATGTTGTTCTACCTTTGGGCATGTGATTTGTGGATGAGATCTCCCCAAGGGATTTAGCCTTTGTTCCTCTATGAAAGGGCAGCTGTCATTAGTTGAACACGAGGCACACCTGCGAAACATTAATGCAGCCTTACAGCTGACAGGATAACACAGCCATGCCTTGTCTGAACATTTGTGATGTGACGTGTTCCACAGAAATGAGTGGGCTTGGGCACTGGGTACTGAGATGTAAGCACATGTGAAGAAGACAAATCGCAAATGTGGTCATATTTAACAGGAGAAATCTTACATAATGTTTTTGATGTAATTGGGACACAATTCTCTATTTCATATGACAAAGCATTAAGTCCATGCTTCATATTCAGTTTCTACCTGAATAGGTTTGTGCCATTAAGCCTCGACTAAACATTCTCCATTTATCTGCAGTGCCTCAGTTAGCGGTTCAGTTTGTATAATCCTAGCCGTCCAATGCTTTTACACCAATATTCTTCCTTAGAGTTCATTCTGTGAGAGCAGAACACATCCCAAAATACATGTGCCTCCAAGCTAGAGACAAAAATAATAAAATAATGTTAATATTAAAACAAAGGTCGAACTTACATTTGTGTTCTCAGATGCTAACACATGACAAATATCTTCCTTATCTCACCATCGTCTAATAGCTGACAACAAGGCTACAGTAAGGAAAACAATGTTATGACTGAAGGATGAAAAGGCCTCCGCGGACCGTTCTCAAGGTGACAGGAACGCTGAGATGCCTGGACAGCTTAGAGTAAGGTTTTACAAATTGTTCACATGCCTAAGTTATTTCGACTAAGTGAGGTACAGTACACAAAGAGATGCCAAACAAGTTCCAACGTTACAAAGGAATTCAGAGTCAACGACCTTCCAACATTGTATCTCAAGGAGAGCTAATCTTTTACCAATCTAACTTCTCAAGGAGGCATCGCGACTGCATAATCACATTCAATATAAGTTGGGGAGGTTATAGCTCATTTTGAAGGTGCAGTGAGGCGGCTAAAAATAGTTTCGGGGGGGTGACAGAGCAGACAGTCCACGTGGAGCTTCCTCAAACAGGGGGGTCTAACTCTGGTGCTCACTGCAGCCATCACAGCCCTGACAGGCCTGTCTCCCGTAGAGAAGAGGGGTTACAAAGGAGATGAGTGGGTTGGTGGGAAGGGGAGGAACACAGCAGCGATGGGGCGTGGGGCATGGGGCTTGGTGGAGGAGGGTAGAGGAGGAGTCTAACTCTGGTTCTCACTGCAGCCATCACAGACAAGACAGGCTAGTCTCCAGCAGAGAAGAGGGGTTACGGAGGAGATGAGTTGGTTGGTAGGGAGGGGTGGGGGTGGAACACAGCCGGAGATAGATGTCAGCACAGTGTCAACGGTGTTAACCGTGTCCTCTTCACCCCGGCACACACACACCACATTCAAATCAGGTTGGGTCAGAAAAAAAGGCATGTGTGTTGCAACCAGGGATTTACCTAACACTTCAAATCAGTAGTCCCTCCAAATAACACCCGCACACCACTCTCGACAACAGCCCCCTTTAACTTCCAGCTTACTCTTCAAACTGCATCATCATGAACAAATTATACTCAGCTGAGAGCTTTGGCGGAATAGAGAACACATGTTTTGGTTTCTATCATGGCGGAATGTCATAGAAGGGGGCCCCGATGTGTGTGCAGGATATGAAGGGGGCCATGTAGCAATGAGGCCCAACGATTCATCTCTAAACAACCTGAAACTCGCGATGGTGTAAACTGAAGCCGACCGCTCGTTGCACCCTGGATACAACAACACGCCAGTCGGGTGGGGATGGTAACACGGCCACGCTTCCCATTAAGTGTTTACATCGGCCCCAAACTCCTGGAGAAACAACATCAATTACAGCTGTAGGTAGAACAAGTTTGCAAGCGACAACGGCACAGGAAGGCTGGCGTTGTTGTTTACTTAGACATCTGTCTCTGTCAAGAGAGAGTACATTAAACTGTTAGTGAAATCTGGGGGTCTCTAAACAAGTGAGGGCTGACTTCATTGTTGTGACTTGTGATGTCAGAAGTACTGCGTATAGCTGGGACCCTTGATGCTTAAAGCTACATACGCTCAAAGAGACATTCACTTTGAACTTATACAGGGAGTAACAAATATGATGGACTAAAACGAATAACTGAGATAGTACTGTGATATAATGAGGATTCTAGCTTTCCAGCCAGTATGAATGTGGCAGCACAACTGACATACAACCCCAACCCCAGTTGCTTGCTAATCTAGCAAATGATATGTGAAATGCACAGAATCCATATGATGTCAGCCAGAGTACCATTGCGGACCTGAGGGCTGCTCATTATAAAATGCCTATCAGCATGCCAACAAAACGGAATGGCGAAAACACAGTAGTAGTTGTTCCAGATTCAGACACATCACATAGGATGTTTGAATTATCATAATGTAGTTACATTTGAAGGGAAAAGGTGTATAATTACGTAACTATTGTAATATAAAATACATACAAAAATAAAATAAAACAACAACACAAGTATTAAGCTATAGCAAGATGTAGAAATAGATAAGTGAAAAATGTTTCAAGGAAAATGTACAGTTTAGCATCCGGCAACACGGATGCGAGTGACAATGGTGATTACGAGCTGGAACATCTGGGATGAGTCACGAACGCCTCACCAAAATGTCACCTCCTTTTTGTCAGAACAAAAATACACACGAAGAAGGACCCAACATGTTATTGTTGAAGGTAAGACAAACGAAGGCCACACAGTACGTTACATTGGATCAGATATTACTCGAATGGCTTCAACCTTTAGCTTTGCATAGGTTTACTAAAAAAGCAAAGCAATAATCTACATCTGCGAACTACATACATTTATCAGGGTTAGCTGTTTTAAAAGAGAAGATACATGTACAATCCTGCTTCAGGTTGCTGCAGGCCAATACTACATGATAGTCTATTGGAAATATTGGAAAAACGTATTCCTCAAAAGTGATGGAACACAGACAAGATCTAAGGCATGTTTGCCAGAACATTACTGCAGAGCTATGAGCATTCCCCATACAGAAAGCCTCAACATCCACACCCCCAAAAAATGGATTGAGAGAGAGAGAGAAAGAGAGAAAGAGAGAAAGAGAGAGAAAGAAAGAGAGAGAGAGAAAGAAAGAGAAGGAAGGAAGAAAGAGAAAGAGAGAGGGGAAGAGTGAGAGAGAGGAAGAGAGAGAGACATGCACACCGCCTCTTTGTGCTGTGCGTGACTGTGGCTTGTGAATGAGACAGCTGGGAGCGAGCACAGATAGTAATATGTTGGCAAACCATTAAACATTTAATTGCATCATCGGTCGGGTACAAGAAAGGGTGCTTTACACTCTCCAGTCTCAGCCGTGAAAGAGCATCAGTGATCACTTGAAAAAATCCAAATCCAGACCTCATCTATAAGTGGATCATTACTCTTGTAATATTATTAGAAACACTGTGGGCAATGTCATAGTTTCACTGTTCGATCATCTTATGAGGAATGTCTCGTTTCGGAGCATAGGGCATGGGTGTGACTTCAGCAATGTGACTTCTGTCTCCTCATGGGCAGGCATGTCGTACACGAATGCACATTAAGTTGAACATGCAGAACATTGTAGCACGCGCAGGGCCGAACACTAGAGTCAGTCCTCACGGCCTCACAATAGTATGCTCGGTTAATGTATTAGTCTTTTTTTCACAGTTTACAATGTGGAGAGAGATGTTTCATGTGGGTCATGGAAGCTTTGAGCATGCAGGGCTGTAGTATATGAACCTCATGTTAACAAGACAATATGTGATACGTGTGCATCGTTTCAGCCATATCAGTAGCTGCAAGGGCTCCTACAAATATGTGAATGTCATATGCAGGGTGTGTGTGTGTGGGGAGGGGGTACTGAAAATAGCTTTCTATTCATATTTCCAACATTTCTATGGATTTATGCTTTGTGTAAGCTAATCTATATCTAGCTAACGTTAGCTACTCCTCTAGTTTAAGGAACCCGTGTGAAGTTAATCAGTATATATTGATGAAGGTTCCCTGTGGCGGCGTACATTAGACGATGAATGCATGTATGCATTTAGCTTCACTAAAGGCTATGGATTCATTAGCTTACTGTATAAGGGGCTGTTGATAGCCTGAACCATTCATGGGCAAGATGAAAATCAATAATGTGTTCTAATGAAACCTCTGTGGAATTCACTTCAATGGATGAATTCAAGCATAAAAAGTGTATCGTATCGACTGACTCTTTAGAGTGGTTAAATAGAGCTTTTTCAGAATGTTTACTGCGGTGCAAGGTCGGCGCGTTCTACAAATAATGAGGTGACATCACCTACAAACGAACCTCTAAAATGGCTGTATATACACTTATATTACCAGGGTTCAAATTCAGTTGTCTGTTTTGTGACTGGATGTGAAACGTTGATGTTCTGATAACTTTGTTAAGTAGGAGTATATAAACAGCAGTGACCCTGGTGCCTTCCTTTCAAAGGTTTACATAATCCAACTAGACCATTTCTGGTAGAGTGCTCTTGTCCAAACCAACAGACGAAATATTCATAATTCACAGTTACATTTGGGGTCATGAGTCTAGCTTCTCTACACCACTGAAAGCAGTGATACGGTACAAATACTGTAACTCTCAGCTGGGTCGTGGTGGAACTATAGGCACCAGTGTACTGCTCAAAACAGCAGGGCAGAGGGCATTCTGTAAAAGAAAATGGTAAAGACAAGACATTAGCCACTTACTTTACAAAGTCTACTGTCCAGAGATCCACTGTAGATTGTCTGAAAAGTAGCTATTAGCAAATGAGTTGGCAATTTCACATCCCACTATGTATGGCTCATATGATTGACTTTAGCTAGCTGTACAAGTAGGTCTATTACTGAAATAAAATGTACCTTTGAGTATAAAGGAGAGGGGTAAGATATTCAGCACTGACACTTTTGACTCGGGGTACAATAGTTGATTTCTAGATGAGAAGAAATGTAATGTAAGATTGATTTTACGGTAGAGGCCCACGTCTTGTGTGTGTTCCAATATTACCGTCAGCTTTTGTTGCAGTTCCGGCTGTCAGTGGCAGTGCCCGAAAGTATGTATATTTTGTTACGTCCTCCAAAGACCGAACTGTCGGCACGTCAGTAGCTGAACTAGAGGTTTCAAGTCGGCCAAGGTCTCTTCAAATAACAGGTTTGAAGTTTGAGCTACTAAATAAACATTGTGTGCTGTGGTCTCCGCCCATAGAAAATATTTGTTTTGATATTATTTTTCACCACACATATCGTGGTTTGTATTTCATGTATAATGTAGTGTGAAAAATGGTAGGGCTGGGAATGTCTACTGTACATGCCTGTTTGCACCAAAATGTAGCATCTGGAAAGAATATACCTGCACATGTTTAGAATTTCCCACGAATAGCCCCTTGCCCTCATGCTTAGTCATCCATAATAGGCATTGGGCTGGATTAATTTCATATAGACTGAAGGTGGAGCCAGTTAGACAATCACTGCATACACATTTTATCTCTACTCCAATGTTGACATAAAATGAACTTTTTCTACTCCCGTCAGCACTCTGTATGTTGAGCAGTTGACTTCTTAACTTCGACTTCCGTTGCTGAAATATTAACACCCACAAGGGTTTCATGAGCACAAAATACTGAAAACATTTCCCCCCCAAAGGAACATTGTTTTGCACTTTGGTAAACGTCACAGAGAAAGACCTACCGGAGCACATTTCCCTTAATTCTCAAAGGAGAAAATCCCAAGCCTTATCGCTGTGTCCGTATTCCAAACCCAGTTCACCGGGGGGGGGGGGGGGCGTGTGAGCAGTTTTAGTTCTGTCAATTATGATGTATAATGGAAGCACCAGAACAGCCTACTAAATCACCAGCTAGGATGGAAATGGAAGTCGTGTAGAGCAGTGCAGAGGGGATTTGCTATACCCCATTGTTGTGCAGTAATTAAGCACTGTGGATAAGCAATCTCAGAAGGGGGTCCAATAATGCAAGGGGGAAATGAGACTTGTGTTTGCAAGGCAGAGAACTGGAAAGACTTGACATGCCATATTGGGCGATGAGGGAAGCCAGGCTTGAGCATGGATTTGACACGAAAGAGATTTTCGGCGTGTGCGTCTGTGTGGATATATATAGCAATTCATTTGAAATTCTACTTAGAGTAAAATGACCAGGATGAACTTACCTATCAGCTTGATTTATTCAAACAAGCACACAGATGGTATATAATGCTGTGCTGTATGCAGAACATGCAGCAGCATTGGCGACATGCATAAGAGTGTGAATAACAATGTAATGTCGTTACTATCTTAAGTGCCCTCTGTGCAGGATAGCATCATGATTTCACCCACTCCCCTGTTGAGCACATAATGTGCTATAATATTAGATGTTTGGTCACTTTTATGCTAAACTCATGACATAATGTAGTTTTTTTTTGCAACAGGCTTTGCAATATACCTGCAAGCAATCTGTTTAGAGGACTGAAGAGCTTACCTATTGTATTGAATCTTGATTGTTCAAAGTTTGCAGTATTGAAATTCTTTATTTACATTTAATACATGTTCACCTGCACAACACTGAAGGCACAAAATAACATAGAATGTGTGACATATATACAAAAATTACAGAATAAATAATATTTATCTACATTGGTATAAAATAAAGTTTACATAAAACATTTTCAGCGTTGAACAGGGTTGCTTACTCGATCAGAATAATAAAGTGAACGCACATATCCTGAACATTTATCATGCCGAGAGAAACTGGTCAGTTGTGATTTGTAAAAATGACACTCATACAAAAAGGTTCGTATACACATCAGTAGTTCTGTACCCTTCAGTAGCAGGAAAGGAACAATGATAAACAGAAATTGCTGTTGAAAAGTAAGTCGATTGTCATGCACCATCTTTTTAAATGGCATTTGATTAGTGCAATGCATTTCTTCTGTACAGATGCAAGATATGATTTATATATGTACTGGGACTTTTAAGTGCTAAGTTTAGGGAAAATGGATTTGTATAAACACGTTCCCACTGGTTGGAATACAAAATGTGGTATTGAAATAATGCAAGGGCTAAATCTAATGAACGACAGCACTAATGTGCACTCCATCATTGCGACTCAGAATACATGTTGGCATTTTGTTGAGTCTACGGCATTTTGAGCATGCCGATTATGGCATATGATTGAAACAGCCTGACAGAATTTGTGGAAAACAATGAGGCCTGCCAAAGATCTAAGCTAAACTGGTAACGAAAACTTACCCCTGCCGTACTTATTTGCCTTCCCGATAATTACATTTGGGAACGATATCTGTTATATCAGCAACTTCAAGTGCCGTCTGTCTACAGTGGCTTGCGAAAGTATTCACTCCCCTTAACATTTTTCAATTTTGTTGCCTTACAACCTGGAAATAAAATGGATTCTTTTGGGGGGGTGGGTGGGGGATTTGTATCATTTGATTTACACAACATGCCTACTACCACTTTGAAGATACTAAATATTTTTTTCTTGCGAAACAAACAAGAAATAAGACAAAGAAAAACAGAACAATTGAGCGTGCATAACTATTCACCCCCCCAAAGTCAATACTTTGCAGATCCACCTTTTGCGGCAATTACAGCTGCAAGTCTCTTGGGGTATATCTCTATAAGCTTGGCACATCTAGCCACTGGGATTTTTGCTCATTCTTCAAGGCAAAACTGCTCCAGCTCCTTCAGGTTGGATGGGTTCCGCTGGTGTATAGCAATCTTTACTAGGCCTTTAAGTCTTTACTAGGCCATTCCAAGACATTTAAATGTTTCCCCTTAAACCAGTGTATATACACTGAGATCATGTGACACTTAAATAAAGTCCACCTGTGTGCAATCTAACTAATTATGTGACTTCTGAAAGTAATTGGCTGCACCAGATATTATTTAGGGGCTTCATAGCAAAGGGAGTGAATTCATGTGCACGCACCACTTTTCCGTTCTCTCTTTTTTTGAATTTTATGAAACAAGTTCTTTAAAAAAATTCACTTCACCAATTTGGACTATTTTGTGTATGTCCATTACATGAAATCCAAATTCAAATCTATTTAAATTACAGGTTGTAATGCAACAAAATATAATAAAAACACCAAGGGGGATGAATACTTTTGCAAGGCACTGTATTGGAAAATAAAACAAAGGAATTGCCAAATATACATTACATTCTGTGCTACAAATGACTTGTATGTCCAAGACCGCTGTGGGATATGTAAGTCTTCGACTGAAAATATAAGATGGCAGTTTTGGACAAGGCACTTATGGAGTTGAATATAAAACCATTAATTGTCTTTTTATATCAGTTAAATGCAGTTTGATGCTCCAGAACCTCCAAATAATCTGGCTCGGTGTGTAGGTTAGCTTTGAGTTCAAAGTACTCATTTTTCGTTTGTTCCACCATGACCTTCCTCGGTCTCGACAACATAATAGTCTCCATTAATTTCAGTTCCTCGTGGTGTCCTGGAACCTGCATCTCTACCGTTGGTTGTAGCTGGGACATGTTTTTCCTGAGGTATTCAGTAATTCCGAGCTGCTGCAGCTCCCTAACCCTCTCCCTCTCTAGTATGTTTTTATAGAGGGAGCTCGCATCGCCGAGTGTTACGAACTCAGTTGGGCAGTCTGACGTCACAGCTCTGAACTTCAAATTAGAGCCTGTGAGAGGGGAGGTATTCTCTGTCTCCATGATGCTACGACAGATGTGCTTTGGTTCGTCCAGTTCATTGAGGTCGGACTCATATTCTTTATGCTGAGTGCAGTAGGTGGGGTTGCGGCAGATCTGGACGATGGGGCTGTGTGAGCGCTCGTCGTACACGGTGCTTCCGGTCCTCTGCCCCAGTGTGTGGTGGGTGGTTTTCTGGCCGTACATACTGTATTGCAGGTGGATGGGGCTGCTGCTCTCCCGCGGCTGCTCCTCCGCCTGTTTCTTCTTCACCCTCCTTCGCCGTCTGTGCACGAGGAATGCCACAATCCCTGCTGAACAGAAGATGACCATGAGGAAGATGACGAGCAAGCTAAGGATCAGAACGGAGAGCGGAACTGAGTCCATGATTGAGCTGAAGAAACCGCTCCTAGAGCCGTCAGTCGCCACTGTGGTTGTCTCGTCCTCATCCGTGGGAAAGGAGAAGGTCACTAGGCCGCGGCACAGCAACTCGTTTCTAAGGGCCCTCAGCTCAGCCTTCTCCACTTTTCTCGGTGTGTGACACAAAATGGAACCTACGACTGTGTCCTTCCTCAGCTTCTCAACCCACTGTTTGAGACTGATTAAGTCACAGCTGCAGTCCCAGGGGTTGTCCTCTAAATAAATCTGCTCTAAAGAGTCAAGCTGGTCCAGCACGTTGCTTACAGGCAGGTGCATGAGCAGATTTTTCCTCAGGTTCAGTTTGGTGAGGGGAACGTTGCGAAATATCTGCAATGGGAGACTAGTCAGCAGATTGTTATTCAAAGACAAGAGTTTGAGATTTGGCAAAGGATTAAAAGCTCCTGGAACAATTTCTTTGATAATGTTATATTCCAAATATAGGTATTCAAGGTTGTGAAGTCCAACGAACATAGTCGCGGAAAGAGTTTCAATTCTGTTGCCGTTGAGATAAAGTTTTTTCAAATTGCTTAAGCTGAGAAAAGTTTCATTGTCAATGTAATCAATTCGATTGTTGGCTAAATTCAATAACTCTAAACTGTCATATGTGACAAAGTCATATTTCAACAGTCTCTGAATCATGTTTCCTGTGAGCACCAGCTTGGTAGGGCTTTGCTCATGTATTCCAATATCTGAAATCCGTTGAATCCCTCTATCCTGACAATGCATTAAAAAACCAGCCACAGGGTGATTGTGACAAGAACAGTGCTCCACACAAGGACTCCCTGGAACATAAGAAGGTGTCGGAATCTTTACGACATCCTCTAACTTTGGAATCTCTGCCACTTTGGAAGACGGAGTGACCACCATGTCCAGTGATTTGGAAGGCTCCTCTAAGTTGATATCAGCGTGAGAGGGGCAGAGAACATCCCGTTTGATTTTGGCCAGGATGGTGCCCCTGAGGTGGTGGGGGCTGCTGCAGACCACCTCCCCAATGGCCGACTGGGCCCGCATGTTCTCCATCCAGATCTTCAGGTGAAGGATCTCACAATCGCACATCCAGTCGTTGTCCTCCAGAAGAAGCTCCATGATCCGCCCAATGTGCTCCAGGAAGCCAACGTAAGGCAGGGTTTGTAACTGGTTCCCCCGCAGGTCCAAGTGGGTGAGCGGAACAAACCGGAAAATATTGCTGGGAAGAAACCCGATGGCGTTGTCGTTGAGGATCAGAACTTTGAGGCGGATGAGTTTGCTGAATGCCCCCGGCTCGACAACACGGATGAAGTTTGTGTCCGCCTGGAGAAACTCCAAATTTACCAAGCCGTGAAAAGTGTCTTCCTTCAACGTGACCAGGAAATTACTGTTGATGTGGAGCTTCTTCAAGGAGCCCAGTGCACTAAAGACGCCAGGTTCAAGCTCTTGTATGCTATTAGCCCCGAGATGAAGTGAAACGGCATTCTTTAAACCTTCCAAGTCTCCTGCATTCAACTCCACCAAGTCGTTTTTGTACAGATTGAGGTGGAAAGGTAGAGCTGACGGCACTTTGATTTGGGAGATCTTGCTGATATTTCTCTCCTCACAGTTAAGATACAGGATGCCATCTTTTTCTTCACAAGTACACAATGAGTCACAGGATTCACTCAGAAATACCTTGGAGGGGCGGATGTCTTGGAAACAAGCAGCAGAGAAACATGAGCAAAGGAAAAGGATGCGGGGTAGCATTTTCTGTCCGTTGTATCTGCAAAGCATAAAGAAGAAGGACGGGAGGGAGGGAAGAGAAAGATGTTACCAACATGTAATGGACTTGAAAAACAACAAAAACATGGATTAAGTCAATAAATCACAAGCATTTCTTTACATATTTTTTGCTAGAAGTATCTTAACTACTTTGATTAGATTATCAGTCCCTTTAGACAGACAATAAAGCATGGGCTCCTATTATAGAAATACATGGACCCATTCTTTCCGAACTGTACATATATACTTTTAATCCTGGATCATAAGATCAATGCAATTCTCACAGTATCGAAAATGAAGTTGAAACTGAATACACAATCAACGTTAAATGAATTATGCATTGATGTATCATAAGCATGAAGGGAGCATACAGTTATCTTTGAAGGAATGTGAGGAATTCATATTCTTTAAAACATGCATGGCCTAGTGAACATTGGAATCTTGTTTACATGGCCACAATACCTCATATACAAGGTAATGTAGAAAACTTCATATGTTTAAATAATACACTTGGGTATGGCCTAGAATAGATTTGATCCATGTTTTTAGCCCAAGAAGAGCCAGCGTCAATAAAATATTTGTTTTCCTCAAATGAGCAAACATGTATTTTCTCACCCACGCGATTTTCCTTTTCGAAATCTTTCACACAGCAATGTGTGATCATCACACGAAGCGATGCGATTTCATTGATTCTCCCTAGATGCCGAACTAGCTTGATACTGTAGGTTGGGTGTATTGTGCGGGATGACAGGCCTCACTGTTGGATGACAGCGCTGCACTGCATTGGTGGAATAAATAAAAAAATACACTGATCAAAGACAATGCTTCATCACTAAATGCCTTATCACTAAATGCCTTATCACTAAATGCCTTGTGGATGGGGGGGGGGGTAGAAAAAAATTACAAAATAAAAAATAAAATGTATACATACTATTGAAAAGTGGGTGTATTATACAATGGATGACAACAGGGTCAGGAGAGTGGAAAAAAACAGCCCCACATCTATTTTCAGAATCAAATGTGTGTAGCTTGTGGTGAAGCAACTACACAGATCCATTGGAGGCCAGTGAAGCCTTATAAATGCCTTCTCATGCATGTAAGCAAGGCCAACTCATCAGCAAACAGTTACTGTGCTAGTGGGAGGTCATAAAAAAAATGTACTGGGAAAATAGTGCACTCTGAACGAAGGAAAAAGAGCGGAAAACCTTGGAAATAAAACGTGTATCACTCGTCCCCTGCAGCCCTTGTAATATACACAATGATCCTTGTCCATATATCGCCAGACAAATAGGTCATTCACACCGTTTGTTCCATGTACTTCCCATTGCTCTCAAGTGCAATCTGTTAGACAGAGTGCTCGCGCCAAAATGGGGTTCCCGCTTGATGATTCCATAGCACCCTTATCCTGCATCACTGATTGTGTTTTAACACAACTGCAGCAGGTAGCCTAGCGGTTAAGGGTGTTGGGCCAGTAACCAGAAGGTAGTTGGTTCGAATACCTGAGCTGACTGGGTGAAAAATCTGTCAGAGTGTCGTTGAGCAAGGCACTTAACCCCAATTGCCCCTGTAAGTCGATGTAGATAAGTGTGTCTGCTAAATGACTCGAATGTAAATGTCACAGTGGTGTGGAATATTCACATTGTAGTACATCAACCCTGTTATTAAGTCATAGCTTTTGGGAAATACAGCTATTGCCATTTGAGACCATTGTTTGTCCATTTAAATTGATTTGCGGTGACTGATGCTCCTAATACTTCTCCTCTGCCCGAGCAGAGCAGTTTACATGGCACTGATATAGCCTTGAAGACTCATCCTCGGTAAAGGGGAATGACATACATGCTAAAGCATTAATCATTATCTCATTATAGCTGCTCTTTTCTGCCTATAAGCATTGTAGACGCAGGATACAAACGCTACCGCTACTTCTATGGCTACCACTACCGCTACTTCCACTGTTACTTCTACTGCTACCACTACTTCTACCGCTACCACTACTTCTACTGCTACCACTACAAAACATGCTCTTTCCATGACAGCCTGACCAGGTGAAAGCTATGATCCCTTATTGATGTCATCTGTTAAATCCACTTTAAAATCAGTGTAGATGAAGGGGAAGAGACAGGTTAAAGAAGGATGTTTAACCCTTGAGACAATTGAGACATGGATTGTGGAGTGCCTTTGGACCGCATATGGTAGTAGGTGCCAGGCGCACCGATTTGAGTGTGTCAAGAACTGCAGCGCTGCTGGGTTTTTCATGCTCAACAGCTCCCCGTGTGTATCAAGAATAGTACACCTCCCAAAGGATATCCAGCCAACATGACAACTGTGGGAAGTATTGGAATCAACAAGGGCCAGGATCCCTGTGGAACGCTTTCAACATCTTGTAGAGTCTATGCCCCAACGAATTGAGGCTGTTCTGAGGGCAAAAGAGTGTGCAACTGTCACGCCTTGGTCTTAGTATTTTGTGTTTTCTTTATTTGTTTGGTCAGGCCAGGGTGTGATATGGGTTATTGTGGTGTGTTTTTGTCTTAGGAGTTTGTGGGGTGTCTACGTAGTCTATGGCTGCCTGAGGCGGTTCTCAATCAGAGTCAGGTGATTATCGTTGTCTCTGATTGGGAGCCATATTTAGGCAGCCATATTCTGTGAGTGTTTCGTGGGTGATTGTTCCTGTCTTTGTGTTTGCACCAGAAAGGGCTGTTTCGGTTTTCGTTATTTTTGTAGTTTCTGTATGTATAGTTTTTCCTTCATTAAAATATCATGAATCATCATCACGCTGCATTTTGGTCCGATCCTTGTTCTACCTCTTCGTCAGAGGAGGAAATAGAAGAGAGCCGTTACAGCAACTCAATATTAGGAAGGTGTTCCTACTGTTTTGTACAGTGTATAATTATGGGTGGTTATGAAAGGCTTCTATTTTTACATATTTTACATAATAATTGAATGGCCAAGATTTGTCTTAATCACTATGAACAGAGGCTTTGACTTTCACAGAAATATACCCAATATATTCCACATTTTGGCATTTCTTCCAGAGCAGGTGGTCTTCCAAAGCAATGTCATCCATTATACAACCAAACACTGATGCCCCCCCCCCCCCCCCCCCACAGCATTGATAACGGAGGACACACTGCAGCTGAGTGATAGCAGGCGTCCATGATGCTGCAAACCCCAGCTCCACTCAGGTGGTCAATCTTGCGGCACACACACACACACACACACACACACACACACACACACACACACACACACACACACACACAGCTGATCCCCCGATGAGATAGCTATAATTGGTGCCTGATCGATAAACGCCACCGTGCACAGGGCTTGCCACAATAAACAATGCAGCACAAACAGTGTGCTCGGCTGGTTTGCCCCACCTCGTTGATAGCGAGCATATGCGTGATATGCTAATAATAGCAGCACGACACCAATTCCCCTGATAAAGACGATTTTAGCAGGCGTGCATTTCAAAAGGTCCGTTTTAACTAATTTGGTGCAATTGTTTTCCCACAAGGATTATCAGTCAGATGTACCAAGTGACTTTAAATATGTTTAGCAAGACAGACATCTGCAGACGTGCGAAACATTGTCACAATCAAGGCACTTGGCTCTGCAGTAATGTAAAACGCAGCAGAATCTGGACCAAAGGAAGACCCCTCCCGTACTCCCTAGTTAGACCAGAAATGTATTATTATTCTGTTTTAAAGGAGACTTTGGAGGACGCCATTTGAGAATATCACACACACTGACAGAAGCAGTCATTGGGTTATATAGGGCCCGTGATTTGTTTAAGGAGTTGTCTTCACTCAAGTCATCAAGGTAAAAGGGAAGAAGATCTTCCATAATAGCATTGAACTGCATGACCAAAACCACAGACATGCCCAAACCTGGGAGATCTTGTAAAACTAGTCAACTTTAAATGACTCATGATAAATAACTTTGACAAGTGACTATCTTTCCCCACCACACAAAGTAGGGACAGTAAAAGTCTCAACAAATTTGGTTTTCTACAGAAGCATCATCCAAAATGACGTGATGTTGAAATATCCTAACGCAGCATAGTCGTTGGTATCCTTTTAATCTGTGTAGATCCATTACACAAGCCAAGATTAGAACACTTAAACCCAAAACAAAAGGCTGTGATTTCAGTATAATCACTTTGTACAACGTAAACATGACATTTAAGTCACATACACCACCTTGCCAGTTTCAAATCAACACCATGATTCAAATGACCCCTCTGGATAGATAAGTGCTGTTAGTTTATGATTATGTATTTCTGCATGGTGTATGGTATTGGCATTTGTGTATTGACATACACACTGAGTGGACAAAGCATTAAGGACACTTGCTCTTTCCATGACATAGACTGACCAGACGAAGACTTCGACTGACCGGTCACTTGTTAAATCCACTTTATTCAGTGTAGATGAAGGGGAGAAGACAGGTTAAAGAAGGAGTTTTAAGACTAGAGACAATTGAGACATGGATTGTGTATATGTGCCATCCAGAGGGTGAATGGGCATGACAACATATTTAAGTGCCTTTGAACAGGTATGGTAGTAGGTGCCAAGCATTGGAGCATCCCAGTGGAACGCTTTCGACACCTTGTAGACTCTATGCCCCCAATGAAATGAGGCGGTTCTAAGGGCAAAGGGGGGGCACAACTCAGTATTAGGAAGGTGTTCCTAATGTTTGGCATACTCAGTGTATGTTCACCATTTGCAATATGACCTCTAATTGCTTATTTAGTTATATTATGGAGCCATAGTGTTGAAAGCTAAGGACCACAGTGTCTCTGTACAGAAGTAGATTAGCCAGCAGACTGGAGGCTAGACTAGGGGTTGTTACTGCTGCACACCGGATGCCACGCTCATGGCTGAAGGACTCTAAGGGAGGCAAGGCAGAGAGAAACTCAACTCAAAAGCCATGAGAGCAAATTAGGAGCTTCTGCACACGATATTGTGCAGTGCATGAAAATGCACCCGGTGGAGGACCTCTGCGCAATGTTCCCAGGCCAATTCATGGAAGGACAGTTCCCCATTCCAGTGTATTGGAAGTGATGTGCTTGTCCTACAGGGAAACCACTACTCCCACATATATCTATAGAGACGTCACCATGGTCCTCAGTCCCACAGTCCACGGATGATATTTACATTTGATCATTCAAGACTGACGAAAGGTCACTCACTCTGTGTCCCATTACAACCATTTCATAAGGTCTGCATGTGTGCGTTTGATGTTTGATTTTTCTTCCTGTTCTTAATTAATACTCAATGATTTGCCGAATCAGGAATACGGTTAGTGGGTGTCCACGGGTGATAAGTCCAAATGGGAATTTACATGATCCTACCTGAGCAGGAATACAATCTAGCACAATAACCATATATTGTAACCACTTTCTTCATGCTTTAAGTTAGATTTCAATGCACAGTGAGTGCATAAATGTGATGACCAACTCAACTTGGTCATCCTTTAGCTCAAAGACCATGCACTTACATGGAATCCATAGTCACATTTTATTCTGTTCCCAATGCATTATATTCTTCTACACATATGACTAAAATGTAATTACATGTAAAAACCTAGGCCTGTGTATTTTATTTGACACATTCTCAAACAATATTTCATCTGCAGTTACAGTGCTCAGCTGAGTAATTGCATTCTGGTTGCATGGAGGTACCTTCCATGTTAGAGCGATGTTATAAATGCCCCCAGTTATGAGGTAGCCTAACTTACCTGATTTACACACAAAACACGTTGAAATTAGAACGTCTGCACAAATACATTTTGAGTCAAGTATGCTGGTAAGACTCGTGTGTGCTATTATTACCAATATAAATCGCTCGGGAACAGTGTAGGTGAGCATATGCTGAATCATGTTCCATGTTCCAAGGACGATTGATTGTAGTAGGCTAAATCAATGCGTTGCTGGAGATTTGTAGTACGTGCAGCTGAATTTAATGCATGGCGGTGCGCCAGGTGCGCGTAAAATACCTGAATGTGTCTTGTCGACCCAGGTGTAACGTTACTTTAGCAATTTTATTTCGACTAATTCAACTGCCCTCACAAATTAAATTATTATTGAATCAGACAATCCAATTTGCAAATGGAGGATAACAATTATTGAAGTTGTCTTTCCAACTGCAATCTCTAAAAACACAAGCGCTTTTGGCCAGAACACTTCCGGACGTTTAAATACAAATATAATACAAATGTATATATGTAGGTTATTTGGAGGAAAGCGTGCTCACAGCCTCAGCTAGTCCGATCAAACCTCGCCATATCGAACGGACACCTGGATACCACACAAGATAGACGCAGGAAGTTAAAGTGACTATATGTCCTATCAGTCTAAAGAAAGGTTGTCAACAAACTAATTATAGAACGTAACGAATTTATAACAATTGTGAGACTTCTCGTTCTGATGATATGATAGGCTACTTACCCGTTGTGCAGAGTGAGAAAGACTGTGGCTAATCCAAATGATGCTTGGGTTAGAGAGATTGATCCATGTGGAGACGTAAGGATGCGAGGCATCAAAAGTCCCCTCAAACCGTTTATTTAAATTTTACAGCATCTTCTTTAGAGAATAGGCTAGGCATACTGGTGTAAATAACGTTTACTTTTGTCACCTCTTCTTTTAGTATTAGACTGTCGGCGTTTACAATCCGGTATTGCAAAGTGTTCAACCCGACGCGACCCGTCCGAAGCAATTTGGGATGTGTTGGCCTTTCCACTTTATTTTTGATTAATTAATTGATTCATGTAGATCCTTATTAGTCTCCCTGGTCAGTCCTCTCTGTTAACTTCTTCTGTGCTAAGTTACCAGCCACTATAGGGTGAGTGTAACTGTAGAGCCTTTTTGGAATACTGAGCCTTAGAATTTGCATGCTTTTGAGCGGTGGAAAGCTCCGAAGTATTGTAGTTGTTCTGGGCTCCTCCCCCCGAGACTCACTGACTTTTATGGCATTGCATGGTGTTGTGGAACGCGTTTAGGAGAAGGTATCTGGTTCTGAAGGTCAGATTGCCCACAGTAAACCTACGAATGTTGATATAATTATTTATAATGTATATATATAGAGATTCATTAGAGATTCACCTCCATCTGTAATGTAACTTATTGATTTGCTTTATTTATGTTTTTGTTTGTGTGAAGATGACTGTTTTGGGGAAACAGAAATCTTTCCTGGGAGCCATGATCACAGTAAATATCACTTTGGGTCATGCAACTGTCAGAAATCGCAGATTCTAAAGTATTTAAAGTGTGTGTGTGTGTAGGTGTGTGTGTGTGTGTGTGTGTGTGTGTGTGTGTGTGTGTGTGTGTGTGTGTGTGTGTGTGTGTGTGTGTGTGTGTGTGTGTGTGTGTGTGTGTGTGTGTGTGTGTGTGTGTGTGTGTGTGTGTGTAGGCGTGTGTAGGCGTGTGCAGACGTGTGCTTTATGGCGATGTGTGGTAAGCATGAAACCTAATATTTCAAGTGAACTACAAGGAATGTTTACTGTGCAGGGGTTACCTTGTAAATGTGTTTACATATGTTTCCTGGTCTCTTGAACTCTCTGTTTTACAGTAAAATAAAGCCTCACCTTGGCTGGCTTTTTACAGTTCCTATCAGGGGAGCTAGCAGTATGCTAGGTGTTCAACACATCATATTTTATTCATGCTCAAAATAACAGGAGACAATGGATATGGTTTCACCCACTAGATATTAAAGACAGTTGACATGTTTGACAGTTGTCATGAATAATGCAATGTAAATGTGTTTAGGACACCCGCATTGACAATGCGTTCTCATCCTGAAAGCACATAGATACACATTATTGGTTATTTACATTTCATCAACACTAGCAGTTAGTGTATTATTTCCATTATAATTCTACCTGTCACTCACTGAGGCCTCATACAATGGGAAGTTATGTGTGAAGGTGTGAAGCTAAGGAATCATCCTTAAAACGACTGTCCGTACACAGTCTATGATACAATGGCCTATACATACAAACAGATTGAACTCTGTGCATACTTCATCCTAAGTGAAAGATCAATTGTTGGATTTTCTGGTCAGTAGTGCCTGAGCTTGGATGGGATCTGACTCTAATTGAACCTCATAGTTCTATACCATTACTATATCTCTGTCTGATTGTGTCAGGCGCATTTGGAAACTGTTCAAAGAATGATTCTCTGATCTGAAGATGCTCAAAGAATGATTCTCTGATCTGAAGATGCTCAAAGAATGATTCTCTGATCTGAAGATGCATTGGGCTTCACTTACAATATTATACTCTCATGGGGTAAGATATTTAGATAACACCTGGAATAATCCATCTGTAGTTAGATGATTTAGTCCAACATTTGTTCATTTGGTTTACTGCTTCGTAAACATCTCATTTGATTCAGAATTGATCCTCAAGTTAAGTAAATTACAGTTATCCGAATCCTCATGAGCAGCTTTCGAAAGTAGAGGTCTTGGAGGTATTTGAATGAGACTGGTTCAATATTTGATGATATAGCTAGAATTCAATCAAAGTTGCACGGTAAGCCATTGGGGCTTGTCGTTTGAATCACAGAAGTGGACTGTTTACGTTTGTGTACATTAACGCACGTTTATGTTTTCTGTGGTTTGAGGCATTATCCGCTATTGATTGAATTTCAGTCTTTCTTGTAAATATCTGACAAAATATCAATATGCAGGTATCACAGAAAGTTTAGAGCCCAGCTGTCTAGCTTCAGTGTTTTCTTATGGTGATGCAAATATAGCACCTTTGAGCAAACTGAATCTCACTGGAAGTTATACATTTGTTGAGAGTTTGTTTGTTTTGACCTGAAGGCACGATGTGCCTCATTGTTTTTGTTGACTCTCCCCACACACTGTCACAGTCTGACTCAACCGTGCTACCCCACACTGATCCTCTTTGTCTTCCTCGTAGGCATGTCACTACTGGCCATTTTACATGCGAACCCAAGTTTACCCTGTGGAAATAAGACAAAACTGGGAAACACTGGGATTTTAATCTGAGTAGGCAACACAGGTGTCTGTAAACTGGTATAACGTCAACCTTGAGCCCCCCCCCCCAAAAAAAAAAAATGAGTTCAGAGATCATATTCAGGGTATGCATGTTAAACTTATGCCCTAACAGACTGATATTGTAGATAACATTTTGATAGAAGAGATCACAGACAATCAATTATAGTATGTACCGAATGTGCACTAATATATGTATCTTTAGGGACAGTCAAGGTGATCGCCTGTCTTTATTTGTGATGAAAAATGGTATCAACTGATGCCTATATACATAAAGTATTATATATGTCAATTCAAAGCTTTAGATGACAGCTTCTTCTGACAGTTCCATTATTTATTTTCTCTGTTTCGTTTACAGAGACATATTGGTGACACGACGGAGAGCCTATCTCCGTAACTGGTTTCAAGACCCAGCCTTCATCGAACATGAAATTATGACGATGAGGGATGTGAGATGAGTGAGGTTAGTGAGGTGAGCACATAATTTCCCATGATAAGAGACAAATGCGCAGGAAGCAGGTCCCAACTTGTCGCATTCTCAGTAACTAGCAAGAATAACCTGTCCTGGCAGAGTTTCACAGTCCAGTAATGCATTAGCCACACTGACAGAGGATTGTTTTCTATGTAGTTGATGGTCCTACAGTAGAGTAGGAAAATATAAAGTTTGATTTATTCTAGTAATTAGATGGAATTTGTCATCACAATGTAAACGTTTGAGAAAATCATAATGGTATTATATTACCGTAATATTTGATAAAAATGTTAATAACAATCGCATAGAAATCATGCACCCACCACTTGCAAATATTACAACAAAATAAATGGGTTATGGGTATTACTGTGCATTGACAGTGCAATACCAGATTCTCAGCACACAGCAATGCGGAAAGACATGTCCTGAAATTCTGACCTTTTCAGTTTCAATCATCAGAGGCAAGCACTAACAATGTGACATACAGGTCCTATAAATCCAGGGGCCACATCCACAAAACGGTTTCAAAGAAAGGTCCTAGGAATCCTGTTAAAACCTGTTTTAAAGACCAAAAAAACTCCCAGCTCAGAGTAGGTTTTAGGAGGATGTTAAGACACTGCTCAGACAGTAAAGTCGACTCTCATCTCTCTCATGACAGTTTGAGGCACCACAAAGTTACCACGGTGACAGGATCTTAATATGCCCTGTATTGTCACAGCAAAAATGATCCAGTATCAACAGGATTGAAACATTTAGTCCATAATGTTTAACATTTCTTTTCATTAAAGGGGTCAATAATGTTGGTTAATCACTTTGCCTGCCCTTTATTCTTGCCTGATATGTTGACATGCATAACCTTTTCTCCATACCAATTCTGATGGTTGTCAAAAGCGAAATCTTGACAATATCACCGATACAACAAGATGCTCTTCAAACATCACACCATTGAATAACTCTAAAATCGCTTTGGCACACTAGGCGTCGAGTAACAAGCCGATAATGTTGCACACAACGTTTGAAAGGTCTATCATATTCTTCAAACAGAATCACAGTGAACATAAGCCATAGATGGCTTCAGTTGGCATGCTCAACTTAGGCATGTTTTATAACAACGTGATATTGCGCTCAAGAGGTATAACTTGAATTAACATACCGTATGAAATGCAATAATCTGAAGAAAAATAATCTACCTGTTCATGTATTAGCCTAGTGTTTCTAGGTATTTAGGCCTATCGTGTGGAACAGGCCTCATGTGTAATCATTGTCAAGTGCAAGAGACAAGTGTTGCGTGTAGGTCTAGATGACTTATGGGTTGATCATATAGAAATATCAAAACGTTCTGTCAACAACTCCAAAGCAATTGCATATACCGCAGGAGCCACTGCCTCACCCCCTTTTGTGATTATCAAGACACTTGCTGCTAACTCTTAACTGGTTAGGCCAGGTCAAGAGGGCTCCTGAATATCTGTCGACTGGGTGGGAGTCTTATGACGAAAGAGGCTTCACGCATAGCTTTTATTTTCACCTATAAGAGGTGGGAGTACAATGTCTCTATTTTCCGCACTTACAACCAATTTTCTACTCTGAGACACTTTGCGGATACTGACTTAAGATGTGATTATGTGACTCAGACTTCTACATAATTGTATTGTAAATCCCAATGTCAATATTAATGGGAGATGTGTTGCACTGCAGACCAACACCGAGTGCACAAAACATTAAGGACACCTGCTCTTTCAATGACAGACTGATGAGGTGAATACAGGAGAAAGCTATGATCCCCTATTGATGTCACTTGTTACATCCACTTCAATCAGTGTAGTTGAAGGGGAGACAACAGGTTAAATAAGGACTTTTAAGCTTTAATAGAATTGAGACATGGATTGTGTATGTGCGCCATTCAGAGGGGGAATAGGCAAGACAAAAGATTTAAGCAATACAAAACATTGAAGTGCCTTTGAACGGGGGTATGGTAGTAGGTGCCACTCAACAGTTTCCTGTGTGTATCAAGAAGGGTCCACCGCCCAAAGGACATCCAGACAACCTGACATAACTGATGGGAAGGGAAGCATTGGCGTCGGCATGGGCCAGCATCCCTGTGGAACGCTTTTGACACCTTGTAGAGTCAATGCCCTGACGAATTGAGGCTGTTCTGAGGGCAAACGTGGGGAGGGGGTAATCCTTATTGTTTTGCACACTCAGTGTACATCTCGAGAAAGGGATTCTGCCGGCCCATTGTGTTTATTCATTTGTCTTTGCGTCGTAACAAATGTTTTGCAACAGAAAATAAAAAAAAACAAGCATTATTATTGTTATTGGACCACAAAGGTCAGAAAGTTCCCTTCTGGTTTCGGCCACATTGCTTCAGTTTGGTCCCTAGTGAATATACCCCAGGCCTACTGCTGCCTTGTCACTGATACGGTTGATTTGTTTTGATTTGTTTTTCTGAAGCATCAGTTGAGGACCATTTGGAATAAAACAGTGGAACATCTCCGCATCAAACAAAAGGTTTTTCTGAAAGATTGTAAATGAGACAAAACAGATTGTTCTGTGATCTATTCTTAAATCCATAAAAGTTACAACAGAGTAAGTCAAATTTGACTTTACTGCTTTCTGATTGTTTTCCAAATAACAAGCATTTAACTATACTATGATGCATATCAACAAAACACTAGGCTGTAGCATGCTGTCTCTTTTTGATGTTGCTTGTGTCAAAGTTCAAATGAGCTCAAAGGTTACCAATGATGAGGGAAGTGAACGTGAAGGTTTGGCATAGTGAGTTGAGTTTCCTGCCCAATAGCAAATAACATCTCTAAGAGTTATCTTTCTCCTTCTTCGTATCATGATTGTTTGTAGTTACTGTCAGGACCCGGTTACGAACCCGGGTCTCTGGAGTGAGAAACAGTCACTTAACCAACTGAGTCACGAATAGTTGGCAGAACCCAGAAGATGAGGCAGACACAGCAGTACTTGAGACGGTGTATTTAATGAAGTAAAAAGTGAAGTTCTTCAGGAAAACATGTAACTCCACAACCTCAAAAGGAATTCCACAAGAACAAAGGTAATCCTCCAAGACAAAAAGGTAAATCCACAAGGTGGAAGGTATAGCACAAAAAGCCTCAAAAGACACTCAAAAACAAACAAACAAGAACAAAAAACAGAATTCCACAAGCGAGTCCACCGGGATCAACAAGCGTTCACAGAGTACTAGGGCTGGGTGCTAACATACAAACACAGAGCAAAGAACTGAGGAAAACAAAGGGTTTAAATACAATCAGGGGAAACGAGGCACAGGTGCAAATAATAATGGGGATCAAGGGAAAACAAAAGGTCAAAAGGCACAATGGGGGCATCTAGTGACCAAAAACCGGAACAACCCTGGCCAAATCCTGACAGTTACACTTTATTTGATTTATCTGGTACAGTATTCCCGTTGAACATTTTAAGTAGACGCAGATGTTAAGCAGGTCTAGATGTCGTAATTCAATACGTTTTGAAGTGCCACTCATTGATGCAGTATTACCTTTGAGCATCAATTCATTGTAGAACCCCTTGCACATATCCCTTGTTTTATATAGGCAGCATCATATAGACATGACTAATAGATAATAGAGTGGATAAAATATAGCACTGTATGAGGATTTTGTTGTCTTTATTGTACGGAATTACACAATTAATTTGAAATCCTGCTGTGAGAAAATAGTGTTTATAATACTCTTATGCAAAACATCTACAATTGTCCTGGAAGTGTGTGTGGCTGGTCTATGAGCTCGACTGCACTTGCAGTCTGGGTCATTGCAGTGGCTGCGAATCTGTTGGGATGTAATCTTCAGTGAGAGGAATTGTTGGCAGAACAAATATGTTATCTGCAAATAGAGAACAGAGATAAAGGGAAATTATGGGGAAAACAAATCTTTGTGTCCAGAAAAGCTGTGGGTAGGTGACCTGTGAGAAAACAAAAGTTTTCCATGAGCGTCACGGCGTGTGACCAAGTTAGCTCTGCTTTCATTTGGGGAAAGCACAAGGTAGAAAAACACTCAAATAATATGATTGCCAAAAGCATACACAAATTGCAGGACACTACTGGGAAATGACAACATTAAAGACAAAATGGATAAACACAGCAACATCACCAGAAGTGCAACATTTGAAATAAATTAATCATTTTGGAGAATACCATTAATGGACAAGGGGGAGAAAGAGGAAGTTGGATAAAATTGTTCCATCAACAGGGATAGATAGGCATGATTACACAGGCCCACTGACACTGGGACACAATGTGATATTTTCAGGTCATGTTCAGGCTGCAATGGTGCAATACAGTAGGTTGGCTGTTAGGACTTATTTCAGGATATTGTTGCACATCAGCTGATCAGTATTGGATCTGTTGAGCTCTTGTTTACTGCTTAATGTGACTAATCAAACCTGTGGCATGTATTGAACCCGGAACAATTTAAGACGTAAGCATTTGCCCTGGCAGCTAACACGAGTCTTCAGGTCTCATGCAAAGCTGCCCACCACACGAGTATATGGGTAACTCTCAATTGTATTTCCTTTATTCTTCCTGTCCTCTCTCCTCATCTCCTTCGCAAATCGCGTCGGACAAGGCCAGATGGAAGGAACCTCCAATGCGATTTGAGGAGGCGTGGAGAGAGAGGACTTGTGGATTCAAGGAAAGAGAATTGAGATTTGTGGTGGGTAACCTTGCATGAGGACTGAAGACTCTTCTTAGCTCCCAGAGCTAATGCCCATGCCTTGGAAGCACCCTGTGCTACACTTAAACCCTCTTTCATCTCTTTCCCCTCTCTGCAGCAGCTGACAGATATCACTTGTGTGATCTGAGTCACATGCACCAACGAGACTGACTGAATATCAAACGAGAGTCACCCAGGCGACTCCAGACTCTGACTGGAAGTGAACAAAAGTCTCCAGGCTCCAGGTTTGAGGATAGTCATCATTCAGGCCTCGTTCGCCAAATTACCTCTGCTACACACTGCTGAATATGAACCTATTATTGACTTAGCAAGCTCACATATAGGCTTTCTATGTGCTGAATCATACTATGCGAACAATACGAACAGCATGCACAGTAAGATTGATATTGCTCTTTTGTGGTCATTTTCCAGAAGATTGGACAACGAGACACCTGTCTACACACTTATTACCCTAGAGACGTTCACTTGATACGCTGCTCACTAATAGTCGTGTGACAGACTGTACCTCCCCTTTCACTGAATAGAACAAAAGTTTGAGTACCTGGCAATATCTCCCCTTCCACCGACGAGGACAAAAGAGGACTACCTGGCAATAACCTGTTTATTGTCCCACTGAGGATTGTTTAATTAAAAATAAACACCTCTTTATGGTCCAAGGTCGCCAATACAATTGGTGTTCTATTGTACGTGAATGAAAGCCCTTTGTGTGTACTTTACGTTGTTTACTGACTTTTGTGTCCCCCATCACCCTCTTCCTCTTTCTAGACAGGATGTGGCCTATTGTGGACAGAAGTAGATCAGTGAGAGTGGACAGCTTGTATTGGTTGTGTAGAAGGGCTGGACAGCCTCAGGGTAAGGCATCACACCACATGCTGCTCAATCTCTGTTGGTCCTGGCCTGTCCTCCCTTCTCGTAATAGACTCCTCTCCAGTCCCATTTAGGTCATTGTGTAATGGGTGGGGCGGCGCGGTCCATCGGTCCCGCAAGTAGACAGGTTGTGTGTTAATTAAAGGGGCTTGGGTTGCAACTGAATCACCATAGTCTTGAGAGCCTGCCGTGGTTGACCACATCAGACAAACCTTGCTTATCTAAAGGTACATCTACTGTAGGTTCAGTCGGTGACATTATGTACAAACATTTATTTTTCAACGTTTTTGTCAGCTTGCACAATAGGCACATGTCTCCAATAGTATGGTAGTTGCTTTCTCAACGACACAGATGATTTGATTAATGCTCCCTTCTGTAAAGCTTGACATGTCTAAATCAAATTCACAGGAAGCATGTTATTTCCATTGGTTTGCATTGCCCCCTTCTGGTGATTTGCCGTACAAATTCAAACAGAGAGCAGTTTCGGGGGTGAGGGATCCAAAACTACATTGGCTGCTTGCACCTACTGATTGAACCGTATCTACTCAAACAGTGTACAAAACAAAGCATAGCAGAGAACTGTTTATTTGGGATAGCATTTGAGCTTTTAGAACTTTGTGTCTGAACTACGTATGCACTTATTAATATATTCCAATAATTCAATCCTGCAAATTTAATTGTCTGTCTGTCTGTCTGTCTGTCTGTCTGTCTGTCTGTCTGTCTGTCTGTCTGTCTGTCTGTCTGTCTGTCTGTCTGTCTGTCTGTCTGTCTGTCTGTCTGTCTGTCTGTCTGTCTGTCTGTCTGTCTGTCTGTCTGTCTGTCTGTCTGTCTGTCATTTGATTTTGATGTTGCTAGTCAAACAAAAACATGTAAATACATTTATATAACTTTATATAACTTACTGTATATAACACAATACCGTATATCATGTGACAATTTGCTAATCTTAAAATTAAGAGTCAGTAGAGCCTTCAAATCCATATTATTTACATTCAAATACATTATATGTGTGTAGGGGACCCATAGTGAGAGGAAAAACACACTTTTGACAGCAATTACCTGTGTATACACTGCACAGTGCACACTGTGGATGAGTGCTGGAAATACTGCATGTTCTCAGGCATGGTGATAGTGTGTAGAACCATTTCTGGATGTATTTGCCCTCATCTAAAATACGTACAGTATATAATATATGCCATTTAGCAGACGCTTTTATCCAAAGCGACTTACAGTCATGTGTGCATACATTCTACGTATGGGTGGTCCCGGGGATCGAACCCACTACCCTGGCGTTACAAGCGCCATGCTCTACCAACTGAGCTACACAGGACCACCTGTATATGTACACAGTAGGGGGCTGCTTCTGTTTGGTAAAGCTCTTGAATCAATTTGAACTAATATTACAAAGTTTAGCTACTGTTTACATTGACATAGTGCACCCACAACCTGTTCCATATAGAACGTATTTGCAGTAGAGTTAGTGCACATTTTAATGTACACGCTGTGATTTTCTCTCACTCTCTCTCTCTCTCTCTCTCTCTCTCTCTCTCTCTCTCTCTCTCTCTCTCTCTCTCTCTGTCTGTCTGTGTGTACGTGTATACCTTGTCTCAGATTCTTGTGCTGCAAAACCTGCCCAATGACTCCCAGATCCTGTAGCCCTTCTTTACCCCTCCATCCACACACACAGGGCCTCTGCTGCAGGTACACCTCCACCTCCTATTACCAATGACCTTCATCTGCCGACTGTGACCAGGAAGTCATCCCCGGGGACCCTGACTGGCACACTGTTGAATGCTAATACCCGGCTCAGGCTGTTCTGGCTTTAGAGGTCGTCTACCATAGCTTCCCATCACTTCCTCTGAGCCCCCATCAAATGTTAAATCCTCCTAAATGCACCTCAGCGGCTTTGGTACCTAGCGTTCCCTGCACGACTGCGCGGGTCACTCCAGCTGAGGCCTTGCTCTTTAGAGCCAGCCAGTGAATGAGAACACAGGGAGAAAAGATCAGTCCAAAAGATAAGCCCTGGCGTCGGCTGTGAGTTGTTTGTGATGCTAATGGAGAGCGTTTTGAAGACAATTAGCGACAGACGAGGCAAACAAAGAGAAAAGGTCGTCGGGGAGAAGAGATTAAGCCAAAGATTTGGTTTGGAGGCATGTGTGGTGGGGTTTGAAAGTTTTCCAATGTTAAGCAGTTTGATCTGCCATTAAAGGTCATAAAACAGATGGACTACTTATCAGAGAGACTCAGAGAGCTCAACGGGGCCCAATGTTGTAGGACTATTCCTGCTGAAAGTCCAACAGGAGGGGATTATAGTTAGTTATTTGCAGTCAGAAACTCCTCACAACACCTGTCATCACCACGACCCGAACCCCCTTGTGAGTCAACTCAAGTAGCTCCCCTGGAGTGCTGAACAACAAGCCTCGTTTGGTGGCAGAGATAAAAAGAAAGTCCCCCAAATGATAATGAAATCGGCTCATTACGATAATGAGCAGCATTGGTAATGAAGGTGATTTGCCTAGCCTCTTCAAATGCCCAATATCTGTCACCTAATTACAGGCGAACACCAGGAAAACATTATGTAAAACGTAACGTTTGGGGCCTGGGGCAGAGATAAAAAAAAAAGATCAGGCTGACAACAGAGGTATCTGTTTGTCTACAATACTACAGTTCATGTCTTGTTTTTTCACACTGTATTCAAATTGGATACATGCTGGTTTAGGGATTGTCAATTACCTCATCTAATATTCTGTAGTTTGAGACACTGCCCACTGTGCAAAAACTGGTTGAATCAATGTTGTTTCCAAGTAATTTCAAACCCCAACATCTATGTGATGATGTTGTATCAACGTGGAAAACTGATTGGATTTGCAAAAAGTCATGAAAGTAAGGACATTTTGAAATGTTTTTTCACGTAACTTTTAACCTAACTCTAATGACATGGTGACATTTGTTGTTGATTTCCCATTGAATTCACGGTTAGCTGACAACTCAACCAAATGTTAATCAAAACTAGATGTTGAACTGACGTCTGTGTCCAGTGGGTGTGATCTGTTATGTCTTGAGCGTGGGACAGAGTAGATTGTGGATGAGCTTTTTCAGGACAAATCGAGTGATTGTTGTTGTCTTTTTTTTGGTTTGTCTGCATAGATGTATCCATATTTTATGGTACACTGTCTTACCAGTATGTATTTAAATTGTATAGTCGACAAGGACATGTACTTGAGTGTATCCATTTGTCAACAGAGCAAACTCTGCCTTTGAAAGGATTCAAAGCCGCACAATCTTCTACATTTGCATTGTCGCATAATAGGTGGCTCAATAGAACAATGTCAACGGGGGAATTTGAAGTGTACTCAGCTACATCTGGTGGAAATGGAGCTTTAAAGATCGACTCGTTCAGGTCAACCAGTAACACAAGACCCACTTGTTCAGTACTCAATGTTCTTTCCTAAGACTAGAAGATTTACAGGGCTACATTCATGTGATTTGTTTGTAATCTTCTCACTTGAGCAAAACCCTAAGCGAATATGTGTTGGGTGATTTTACTGTCCTGGAAAAGGACATTTTGGAGAGGATGCCATCAGTGTACAGGAGAGGGCACTGTTGAATTTCCCAAAATATTTGAAATAATTAAGTCATAGAGGATTAAATCCCTCCCCTACACATGTTATGTACACACATATGAGCACACACACACAACCCCCCCCCCCCTGTCATCTTCCTTTCTCAACGAAACAAAATTAGAATTAGTTTTTAATTCCCCCAATTTTACTGAC
This sequence comes from Oncorhynchus gorbuscha, assembly GCF_021184085.1. Taxonomy (NCBI): domain Eukaryota; kingdom Metazoa; phylum Chordata; class Actinopteri; order Salmoniformes; family Salmonidae; genus Oncorhynchus; species Oncorhynchus gorbuscha. The sequence goes on from NC_060193.1 coordinate 49,599,035, forward strand.
GGCGTTTTAAATCAAACACATCCAACAATTGAGTTTCACATCACTGGTGACATTGAGGAGCATCTATAGGACAGTTACCATCCTCCCCTTGAGGCATAAGCGTTGTCAGGCCAGAGCCAGTTTGATTTCATCACTTTGATTAAGTGCTGAGAGCTGACACACTCCTGGTTGATGACGGACAGCTATTAGGCTCTCCAGGGTGTTTGGAGACTTAAGATGCCCATAGCTGTTTGCTGACACACGGCAGTTGAAAATGACCCTGTATGTCATGTTGTGGGGACCATGGAGTGAGGAATAATAAAATATAGTAGCCTACCGCATTGCCAGATTGGATGTTTGCATTTGTTTTCCCTCTAGATAACAAAGGACCTGCACAATGATTAGGTAGATGATAACACAACACCATATACAAGTCTATTCCACACTGTAACCTGAAATGCCACATTCACGTAGTGAGCAGGATATCCTTCAATGACAAACAATGTCAACAGAAACAAATGCAGCCATCCTTATCGTGGGTACTGTAGCTTTCGGATGAAGGCACTGCTCAAAACGGATGTTACAGAAGTCGTTGGTGGCTCATGGTGACTGGCCTGAGTACAGCTGTAAGTAGAGTGCCCAGATGAGTGAACACATAGCGATGAGAGAGGCAGCAGAGTGAATGATGGGAGGAAGTGGGACGTACATTGGAGCCTGGGCTCCCCTGGATAGCGGCTCATCTCCTGTCGTTGCACCCTGGTCAGGGAATGCATAAATACATCAGTCACTGTAGTGGCTGTGCTCAAAGCACTTACCATGTGGCTGTGGAGAATATAAATACTCTAAGTACATGCATTTAGAGGATGTACATGTTTGTGTGTGTGTGTGCGTTCATGTGTGTGGGGTGGAGGGTGTGTGGGGTGAAGTGTGTTTGTTTGTGTGTGGGGTGTAGGCTTTTTGTGAGTGTGTGTGGGGTGGAGGGTGTTTGTGTGAGTGGGTGGGTGGGTGGGTGAGGTGGAGGGTGTTTGTGTGAGTGGGTGGGTGGGGGGAGGGTGTTTGTGTTTGTGTGTGTGTGGGGTGGAGGGTGTTTGTGTGTGTGTGGTGGAGGATGTTTGTGTGTGTGTGGGGTGGCGAGTGTTTGTGTGTGTGTGGGGTGTAGGCTTTTTGTGAGTGTGTGTGGGGTGGAGGGTGTTTGTGCGGGGTGTTTGTGTGTGTGTGTGTGTGTGTGTGTGTGTGTGTGTGTGTGTGTGTGTGTGTGTGTGTGTGTGTGTGTGTGTGTGTGTGTGTGTGTGTGTGTGTGTGTGTGTGTGTGTGTGTGTGTGTGTGTGTGTGTGTGTGTGTGTGTGTGTGTGTGTGTGTGTGTGCGCATTCGTAAATCTGTATGTTGTAGCTTCTTCGTTCAGCCATTTCCTAGTTGTTAAAATTAGAATAGTTTGCCTAATTTGGTCAGGTCTTCCATAAAGGTCCATATTGCAGCTTTAACCCAACTCCTAGTGACCTCGTGAAGAGGTTTTGACCTCTTGGCGTAATGGTTAAGGTGATGACTTGACGGTCGCTGGACCCAGTTTTGAGTCCCTGTCAGGGCTACCGCCGAAATTTGTTACATTGTTGTCAAAAGTGGGAAGGCTCCTGTGAGTTCCTCGGAGAGGCGTGTACACGAGAGGGACTTGGTACAGAGAGGTATGGGGACACGCTCTCTTGAAGGAAGGACATAGTCCATCCCTTGTGTACACCTCTCTGATGGCATCATGGGAGCCTTCCCACTTCTGACACCAGTGTAGCAACCTTAAACCAACACCTAGTGACTTGGTTCAGACATCGTGGCATAATGGTTAAGGTGTTGGCATGACAGTTGCTAGATCCGGGTTGGAGTCCCAGTTGGGGCTACCCCCCCTCCCCCAAATTTACTACAATATCATCATTATCTTTCCATCTTTCGAGTGCTCCCAGGATCGTCATAGCATATAATGCAGCAAGACACTTACTCCCTCTCCCCACACCCAGACACAGCGATACCCCCATCCGTCCCTCTCAATTAGCCGCACTTAGTTGGCAACACCACTGTGACGGAACAGACTACATCTCCCAGGTCACCGCGGGGTGGATCCCTTCCCATTATTAATGGCTAAGCTGTGGGGGCAAACAGAGGCTTAGCGCCACAGCACTCATTTGAGGGCGATGCAGGGGCTGGGACTATTGAAGGGGATTGGCTAGCACACCCACCATTACCCAATTGTGTGGGCATTGCGTTGGGAGGTGGAGGGGGGCTGAGGCAAGGGAAGGGTGAAGGTTGACTGACAGATTCTTCCTGTTGTTAATTGTTTTAGTGATGGAAGGCACATTTATGTAACAGACAGTGCATGACCTCGAGGCATTATTGATTATCTCCCCGGGTGTGATATGGTAATGCTTAGTGTTTAGAATTGCGTGGTCTATGTCCAGCTTAACTGCTGAGATGACAATGAAAAGCCCAAGAGAGGTTTTGTGCTTTCACCCCAGATAAATAAAGAAGGGTTATATGCTAAGTGTCACCTTCACCTCTGTAAGGGGTCTACTTATAAAACATGCAAAACTCTCCATCAATTTAGGATGTGATTGGTTACATTAACCATCAATTGTTAGAATTTAGCGATGTTAGACTGCTGTTAAAATGTCAATGACATCACAGTCTGTAGTGGTATGACTGACTATACATATACATCATTGCAGTCATTGCATATAACATACAATTTAGTAATGCCTTGATATGCATCACGTTTCGTGGATCAAAATTCCATCAGCAGTATTGGCTAAATGTGGGACGTCTTTGGGCAAGGTCCATTTTGGCAGATTGCCAGTGGCTCGGGTCGTATATTCCAACGACCACCTGCATTGACTCTCTCAGATCCCTTCCTCCATTCATGGGGCATAAACATGCCGTTCACATGACCAGGAAACACTGAGTGCATTGTGTCCCCTGGATGAGATGTCCCTGCAGAGGCACGTGCATTTTAATCATACCCCACAGTCCTAAATAGCACTTGAAATACGGAAGCAGTGTCAGAGGCTCAGACAAGGTAGAAAACAAATATTTTTGGGAGGATGAAATGCTGATCCAAGCGGCATGCTAGCTGGCAGTAGCACCTCTACTTTACTTAACTACCGTCATAAAATTAACAGCCGCAATAAAACACATACTGGGAAAGTATGTTTCTAATGACCCCTGCGGGCCCTTAGGTCAATTACGTCGGAAATTATACAGTAAAATATTATGGAAGTCATGCTATAGTCCCAATGCTCCGCACTGGGATTTTGAGGTGTGCAATTGGATAGCAGTTATCCTCTATAAGAATGATGAAACACTCATTTAGAAAGAGTTATGGAGCAAATCCTGCATATAAATTCCTTTCATTAGTTCGTTCATCTTCTTAAAGCAAATAACAACATTTTCTGTAGCAATGTTGCACAGGGTTATTTATCGCTATGGAATGCTACGGTGTTATCTCGAGGGGACATCATTGTGCACATCTTAACCACCTATTTTTCTAGGGATTACGAGTGTTTACAGGAGTTTTGTACTGTTTCAAGGACAACATGTGAGCCCTAGCGATAACGCCACAGGTTATGTTGATGCTGAACCCATACTAATATTCTCTGGGCTACCGCAGATTAAGTTTATCTGCTTTAAAAATGCATGAACTTGCTATAGCTTGTAAAAAATGTTGCAAGAATGTGTAAACACAATCTTGTTATGGCTGTATGTAGCTGTTCCCAGTGTCGTTTCCATAAAGCAATAGACATTTTAGTGTATTCCGTGGTGCCCCCTTCGGGCGACAGGGACAATAAATCATATGTACACTACTATAGCTCCCAGCCTTTACAACAACAAGCAAAAGCATGACTCAAGTCCTAAACATGCCAAGTTGTTACAGAACCAGAAGAGAAGCATGGGAGTTGATGGTAAACCTGCTGTGCTACAGAACCATGAGTTACTCAAATCAAATCAAATCAAATTTTATTTGTCACATACACATGGTTAGCAGATGTTAATGCGAGTGTAGCGAAATGCTTGTGCTTCTAGTTCCGACAATGCAGTGATAACCAACAAGTAATCTAACTAACAATTCCAAAACTACTGTCTTATACACAGTGTAAGGGGATAAAGAATATGTACAAAAGGATATATGAATGAGTGATGGTACAGAGCAGCATACAGTAGATGGTATCGAGTACAGTATATACATATGAGATGAGTATGTAGACAAAGTAAACAAAGTGGCATAGTTAAAGTGGCTAGTGATACATGTATTACATAAGGATGCAGTCGATGATGTAGAGTACAGTATATACGTATGCATATGAGATGAATAATGTAGGGTAAGTAACATTATATAAGGTAGCATTGTTTAAAGTGGCTAGTGATATATTTACATCATTTCCCATCAATTCCCATTATTAGAGTGGCTGGAGTTGGGTCAGTGTCAGTGACAGTGTATTGGCAGCAGCCACTCAATGTTAGTGGTGGCTGTTTAACAGTCTGATGGCCTTGAGATAGAAGCTGTTTTTCAGTCTCTCGGTCCCAGCTTTGATGCACCTGTACTGACCTAGCCTTCTGGATGATAGCGGGGTGAACAGGCAGTGGCTCGGGTGGTTGATATCCTTGATGATCTTTATGGCCTTCCCGTAACATCGGGTGGTGTAGGTGTCCTGGAGGGCAGGTAGTTTGCCCCCGGTGATGCGTTGTGCAGACCTCACTACCCTCTGGAGAGCCTTACGGTTGAGGGCGGAGCAGTTGCCGTACCAGGCGGTGATACAGCCCGCCAGGATGCTCTCGATTGTGCATCTGTAGAAGTTTGTGAGTGCTTTTGGTGACAAGCCAAATTTCTTCAGCCTCCTGAGGTTGAAGAGGCGCTGCTGCACCTTCTTCACGATGCTGTCAGTGTGAGTGGACCAATTCAGTTTGTCTGTGATGTGTATGCCGAGGAACTTAAAACTTGCTACCCTCTCCACTACTGTTCCATCGATGTGGATAGGGGGGATGTTCCTGAAGTCCACAATCATCTCCTTAGTTTTGTTGACGTTGAGTGTGAGGTTATTTTCCTGACACCACACTCCGAGGGCCCTCACCTCCTCCCTGTAGGCCGTCTCGTCGTTGTTGGTAATCAAGCCTACCACTGTTGTGTCGTCCGCAAACTTGATGATTGAGTTGGAGGCGTGCGTGGCCACGCAGTCGTGGGTGAACAGGGAGTACAGGAGAGGGCTCAGAACGCACCCTTGTGGGGCCCCCCGTGTTGAGGACCAGCGGGGAGGAGATGTTGTTGCCTACCCTCACCACCTGGGGGCGGCCCGTCAGGAAGTCCAGTACCCAGTTGCACAGGGCGGGGTCGAGACCCAGGGTCTCGAGCTTGATGACGAGCTTGGAGGGTACTATGGTGTTGAATGCCGAGCTGTAGTCGATGAACAGCATTCTCCCATAGGTATTCCTCTTGTCCAGGTGGGTTAGGGCAGTGTGCAGTGTGGTTGAGATTGCATCGTCTGTGGACCTATTTGGGCGGTAAGCAAATTGGAGTGGGTCTAGGGTGTCAGGTAGGGTGGAGGTGATATGGTCCTTGACTAGTCTCTCAAAGCACTTCATGATGACGGAAGTGAGTGCTACGGGGCGGTAGTCGTTTAGCTCAGTTACCTTAGCTTTCTTGGGAACAGGAACAATGGTGGCCCTCTTGAAGCATGTGGGAACAGCAGACTGGTATAGGGATTGATTGAATATGTCCGTAAACACACCGGCCAGCTGGACTGCGCATGCTCTGAGGGCGCGGCTGGGGATGCCGTCTGGGCCTGCAGCCTTTGCGAGGATTAACACGTTTAAATGTCTTACTGACCTCGGCTGCAGTGAAGGAGAGACCGCATGTTTTCGTTGCAGGCCGTGTCAGTGGCACTGTATTGTCCTCAAAGCGGGCAAAAAAGTAATTTAGTCTGCCTGGGAGCAAGACATCCTGGTCCGTGACTGGGCTGGGTTTCTTCTTGTAGTCCATGATTGACTGTAGACCCTGCCACATGCCTCTTTTGTCTGAGCCGTTGAATTGAGATTCTACTTTGTCTCTGTACTGACGCTTAGCTTGTTTAATAGCCTTGCGGAGGGAATAGCTGCACTGTTTGTATTCGGTCATGTTGCCAGACACCTTGCCCTGATTAAAAGCAGTGGTTCGCGCTTTCAGTTTCACGCGAATGCTGCCATCAATCCACGGTTTCTGGTTAGGGAATGTTTTTATCGTTGCTATGGGAACGACATCTTCAACGCATGCTCTAATGAACTCGCACACCGAATCAGCGTATTCGTCAATATTTTTATCTGACGCAATACGAAACATGTCCCAGTCCACTTGATGGAAGCAGTCTTGGAGTGTGGAGTCCGCTTGGTCGGACCAGCGTTGGACAGACCTCAGCGTGGGAGCCTCTTGTTTAAGTTTCTGCCTGTAGGCAGGGATCAACAAAATGGAGTCGTGGTCAGCTTTTCCGAAAGGGGGGCGGGGCAGGGCCTTATATGCGTCGTGGAAGTTAGAGTAACAATGATCCAAGGTTTTACCACCCCTGGTTGCGCAATCGATATGCTGATAAAATTTAGGGAGTCTTGTTTTCAGATTAGCTTTGTTAAAATCCCCAGCTACAATGAATGCAGCCTCCGGATAAATGGTTTCCAGTTTGCAAAGAGTTAAATAAAGTTCGTTCAGAGCCATCGATGTGTCTGCTTGGGGGGGATATATACGGCTGTGATTATAATCGAAGAGAATTCTCTTGGAAGATAATGCGGTCTACATTTGATTGTGAGGAATTCTAAATCAGGTGAACAGAAGGATTTGAGTTCCTGTATGTTTCTTTCATCACACCATGTCTCGTTAGTCATGAGGCATACGCCCCCGCCACTCTTCTTACCAGAAAGATGTTTGTTTCTGTCGGCGCGATGCGTGGAGAAACCCGTTGGCTGCACCGCATCGGATAGCGTCTTCCCAGTAAGCCATGTTTCCGTAAAGCAGAGAACGTTGCAGTCTCTGATGTCCCTCTGGAATTCTACCCTTGCTCGGATTTCATCAGCCTTGTTGTCAAGAGACTGGACATTGGCAAGAAGAATGCTGGGGAGTGGTGCGCGATTGTCCGGAGTCTGACCAGAAGACCGCTACGTTTCCCTCTTTTTCAGAGTCGTTTTTTTGGGTCGCTGCATGCGATCCATTCCGTTGTCCTGTTTGTAAGGCAGTTACTGTGTGGCTTTTAGAGAACATGCTAGCTCCAGAAACATGCATGTTGTCCGGCCTTCCTCTGCCCCTAGCCTAAGGCCCAATTCAATTTCAATTATTTGCATACCACTTTTTTTATTTTTTATTAATCACTACATTGCTATGCACAATCTGGAAAACAGCAAATGTTTTTGCTAAATGTCATTGTACAAAAAAAAGATTCTATGGTTTTCAACTTGACTTCAATCAGAAAAAAAAGACATAGCTTGACAGAAATCTCTGCAAATAGTCCCCACTTCCTTTCAGACTTCCCCCAGTGATATATGCAGAGCACTCTAATCATGGCAGTTACTTAACTCTGAAGTCTCTATCATTCATCCTCTCCCATTCAGTGACTCCCTACAACCCTGGACAGAGTAATCGACTTCTGACGTCAGTTATCCACCATTATCAGACAGCCTTCCTGCCTCCTCTTCACGGACTGTATGGTAGAATTATATCCTATTGGCCTTTCTATGGGCTTTTGTTGACATCCGTATTGTGTTTGATCTCTCCAAATAAGCATGGTCATTTTTTTGTCTGGTCTAGCATTGACCATAGCAGTTGTTTACCACAACCACACAGTTTTACCCTACTTGAAATGGAAACAGGCATACACACAAGTATAACTGCATTAAAAGTTTCTAAAAGAAAAGGGGAAAAAGTAAGGACAAAGAAAGACAGGAAATGAATAATAAAAATCACTCCCTGCATTAAGTGGACTGTTTATTCCCCCTTAGCACAACACAAGGACATACGGCTGTTTACAAAGGAAGAAGACCAGAGGAGACTGATATCCAAAGACCTATTATGCAGAGAAATAATCCTTGAATATCCTGGCGTATTAAAAATGGAAAACACAAATGGGAAATCCATTATTACCCAAAGTACGTAGTGCTCCACTTGATGTCTAATGCCAAAGTCGAGTATGCGTTGACCTCTCATTAACCTTGAGTCAATCTGAACTCAACATACAGCTATAGTATGTGGACACCACTTCAAATGAGTGGATTCTGCTATTTCAGCCACACTCCTTGCTGACAGGTGTATAAAGTAAAGCACACAGACATGCAATCTCAGTGACTTTCAATGTGGCACTGTCATAGGATGAACAATAATAATAATATAATAATATATGCCATTTAGCAGACGCTTTTATCCAAAGCGACTTACAGTCATGTGTGCATACATTCTACGTATGGGTGGTCCCAGGAATCGAACCCACTACCCTGGCGTTACAAGCGCCATGCTCTACCAACTGAGCTACAGAAGGAGTCAGTTCGTCAAATTTCCGCCCTGCCAGAGCTGCAGGGCGGAACTGAAAAGTGTTGTTATTGTGAAGTGGAAACGTCTATGAGCAACAACGGCTCAGCCGCAAAGTGGTAGGCCACACAAGCTCACAGAACGGGACTGCCGAGTGCTGATGCTCGTAGCGTGTAAAAAATAGTCTGTCCTCGGTTGCAACACTTACTACCGAGCCCCAAACTGCCTCTGGAAGCAACGTCAGCACAACAACTGTTGGTCCGGAGCTTCATGAAATGGGTTTCCATGACTGCGCAGCCACACACAAGCCTAAGATCATCATGTGCAATGCCAAGTGTTGGCTGGAGTGGTGTAAAGCTCACCGCCATTGGACTCTAGAGCGGTAGAAACATATTCTCTGGAGTGATGAATCACGTTTCACCATTTGGCAGTCCGACGGACAAATCTGGGTTTGGCAGATGCCAGGAGAACGCTACCTGCCCGAATGCATAGTGCCAAATGTAAAGTTTGGTGAAGGAGAAATAGTGGTCTGAGGCTAGTTTTTATAGTTCGGGCAAGGCCACTTAGTTCTAGTGAAGGGAAATCTAAACGCTACAGCATACAACGACATTCTAGATGATTCTATCCAACTTTGTGGCAACAGTTTGAGGAAGGCCCTTTCCATTTTCAGCATGACAATGCCCCTGTGCAAAAAGTGAAGTCCATACATAAATGTTTTGTTGAGATCGGTGTGGAAGAACTTGACTAGCCTGCACAGAGCCCTGATCTTAACCCCATCTAACACCTTTGGGATGAATTGGAACGCCGACTGCGAGCCAGGCCTATCGCTCAGCATCAGTGCCCGACCTCACTAATGCTCTAGTGGCTGAATGGAATCATGTCCCTGCAGCAATGTTCCAACATCTAGTGGAAAGCCTTCCCAGAGGAGTGGAGTCTGTTATAGCAGCAAAGGGGGGACCAACTCCATATTAATGCTCATGATTTTGGAATGAGATGTTCGATGATCAGGTGTCCACATACTTTTGGTCATATAGTGTATTATGGTCAAAGAGGAATGAATATCACCAGCAACACAATCAAGTGTATGTACTCATATGCCAATCACAATCACAATAGCCTTAAAGGACCAGAATGTTCTAGAATCTAGAACATTCTAACCAATCCATCCAATGATGGAAATTATCTCACAATGAACTGTGCTTGAATACAAAGTATTGGGTGAGGCTGTAGTATCACAAGTAACAGCATGGGGGCATTGAAAGATTGAGACAACAGAGAAGTAACCAAATGAGATGGTTATGTCATTCCTTGCATGCAGCAGCAGAGGCAGAATTAGATTAAAACAAAGCTCTGCCATGTTACGTTGTTGTTTTGTCTTTAGTTTTTCTGTTGATTTGTCCTATTTTAGCTCCTGCCCACACACTGTATCAAGACATGGACTATTATGCAATGTCATTGAGGGGAGCATGTAACATTGGATTGATGTAGCATCCACCAGCTGTGTGTGTGTGTGTGTGTGTGTGTGTGTGTGTGTGTGTGTGTGTGTGTGTGTGTGTGTGTGTGTGTGTGTGTGTGTGTGTGTGTGTGTGTGTGTGTGTGTGTGTGTGTGTGTGTGTGTGTGTGTGTGTGTGTGTGTGTGTGTGTGTGTGTGTGTGTGTATATATAGTCCCCTATTGAGCATATCACAGTGATTATCAGCTGTGCCTCGCTGAAGGGGAACTTAATGTTCTCATTTGCCAGTATTATATATCATGAACAGTGTCATCCCAGGGCTCCTCTGTAAGGCATGCTGTAGGATGAGGACAGGAGTTAGCCTTGGCCATGGTGGGTGGATCTCTCTCTCTCTCTCTCTCTCTTTAGCCTGTGGATCGTGCCCAAAGGGCTCGGAATGATTCACAGGCAGGGAGCTGTCATAGAGGGACATGCAGCCATGCACATCCACCCCAACAGCACACACACACTGTAAAGCCGTGCCCTTATGCCTGTTTTTCCTGCCACAGCTTCTCCCCCGCCTGCATGTCTATTCACTGTCCAGATAGGAGTCCTACTACTGTACAGTTTGAATACTTATGCACGGTGGTATCCAAGGGTCACATGGTGAAGTCTAATGTAAAGTCCTCCTCAGTTGAACTACTCTTTTCAGAGACACATACAGTATTTGATGTTGACATAAAGGAGCATACCTCAATGGGTGAAAACAGTAGTGTTTGGTTATACTTCTTGTATGCTTTCTTCAGCTTCTTAGACCCATCATTTTTCATTAGCAGGTGTGTATTGGTGGGACTGGCTGACTAGATGATGGACAATGGAAACACAGGAAACACTATTGTTTGTATGTTATTTTCCAATGCATACTGTACCAGTCAAAAGTTTGGACAAACCTACTCATTCCAGGGTTTTTCTTTATTTTTACTATTTTATACATTATGGAATAGTAGTAAAGACATCAACACTATGAAATAACACATATGGAATCATGTAGTAACCAAAAAGTGTTAAACACATCAAAATATATTTCATATTTGAGATTCTTAGAAGTAGCCACCCTTTGCCTTGATGCCAGCTTTGTACACACTTGGCATACTTTCAACCAGCTTGATGAAGTAGTCACCTGGAATGCATTTCAATTAACAGGTGTGCCTTATTAAAAGTTATGTTGTGGAATTTATTTTCTTCTCAGCCAATCAGTTGTGTTGTGACAAGGTAGGGTTGGTATACAGAAGATAGCCTATTTGGTAAAAGACCTAGTCTATATTATGGCAATAACAGCTCAAATAAGCAAAGTGAAATGACAGTCCAGCATTACTTTAAGACATGAAGGTCAGTCAATATGGAACATTTTAAGAACTTTGAAAGTTTCTTCAAGTGCAGTCTCAAAAACCATCAAGAACTATGCTGAAATTTGCTTTCATGAGGACCGCCACAGGAAAGGAAGACCCAGAGTTACATCTGCTGCAGAGGATAAGTTAATTGGAGTTACCAGCCTCAGAAATTGCAGCCTAAATAAATGCTTCACAGAGTTCAAGTAACAGACACATCTCAACATCAACTGTTCAGAGGAGAATGCGTGAATCAGGCCTTCATGGTCAAACTGCTGCAAAGAAACCACTACTAAAGGACACCAATAAGAAGAATAGACTTGCTTGGGCCAAGAAACATGAGCAATGGACATTAGACTGGTGGAAATCTGTCCTTTAGTCTAATGAGTCCAAATCTGAGATTTTTGCTTTAAACCGCCATGTCTTTTTGAGACGCAGAGTAGGTCAACGGATGATATCCGCATGTGTGGTTTCCACTATGAAGCATGGAGGAGGAGGTGAGATGGTCTGGGGGTTCTTTGCTGGTGACACTGTCAGTGATTTATTTAGAATTCAAGACACACTTAACCAGCATGGCTACCACAGAATTCTGCAGCGAGACGCCATCCCATCTGGTTTGTGCTTAGACCCACTATCATTTGTTTTTCAACAGGACAATGACCCAACACACCTCCAGATTGTGTAAGGGCCATTTGACCAAGAAGGAGCGTGATGGAGTGATGCATCAGATGACCTGGCCTCCACAATCACCCGACCTCAACCCAATTGAGATGGTTTGGGATGAGTTGGACCGCAGTGTGAAGGAAAAGCAGCCAAAAACTGCTCAGCATATGTGGGAACTCCTTCAAGACTGTTGGAAAAGCATTCCAGGTGACGGTTGGTTGAGAGAATGGCAAGAGTTATCGATGCTGTCATCAAGGCAAAGGGTGGCTACTTAGAATAATCTAAAATAGTACATGTATTCTGATTTGTTTAACACTTTTTTGGTTATATGATTCCATATGTGTTACTTCCTTGTTTTGATGTCTTCACTATTATTCTACGATGTAGTAAAAATGTGTCACGGATCCCTCCGGAACTGTCATTAGGTGCACCTGTCCCCTTTTTCCACTGATTAGTACTTGTATAAGTGTGCCCTTTGGTTTCCATTGGGCTGTCGATTATTGTTACTATGTCCATTGGTGCGTGTGAGTACCTGTGCTGTGTGTTTTGGGCTTTCGTGCCCTTGTGGATTGCGCATATGATTACGGGTCTCGTCCCATGTGTTAATCATTGTGCACGTGTGTTATTTATTCAAGGTACTCCTCCCTCTTTTGTTTGGGTTTCGACTCTATGTTTTTGTCACGTGTTTGTTTGGTCTTTGTCTCCGGGCCTTTACAGGGCATGCCGTCATTTGGGATTAATAAAAAAACTGTTACGCATTCCTGCGTCTGTCTCCTGAACCATTTATGCCAGCGTGACAGAATAATGGACCATTGAGGGATACAGCGGGAATGGACCGTCCAACAACGCTGCGATTGGTCCTTCCTGTGCTTCCACAACTTTGGCAGCTGCAACTGGGTCGTCCGACATCTCCACAACGGGTCCGTCTGACGATGCAACTTCAGCAGTCACAACTGGCCCGTCCGACGCCTCCACAACTGGTCCGTCCAACTCCACTGCTACTGGTCCGTCTGACCCCGCCGAAACGTCGGCAGTGGCAACTGGCCCGTCCAACACGACGCAACTTCAGCAGCAGCATAGGGTCCTGATCGATCCCCACTGCATTCCTGTGATCGTCCTCGAGATCGGTGTCGTTGCACCCAGGGGGGGCGGGAGGGGGGGGGGGTACTGTCACGGATCCCTCTGGAACTTTAATTGCGCACACCTGGTCCCAATTCCCAATGATTGTATTTGTATATATCTGCCCTTTGTTCACCATAGTGCTGTTGATTATTGTTAATATGTCCATTGGTGTGTGTGAATACCTGTGCTGTGTGTTTTGGGCTTTCGTGCCCTTGTGGATTGCGCAGATGATTATGGGTCTCGTCCCGTGTGTTATTCATTCTGCGTGTGTGTTATTTATTTGAGGTACTCTTCGCTGTTTTGCTAGTGTTTCAACTCTGTTTTTGTTACGTGGTTGTTTGGTCTTTGTCCCCGTGCCTTTACACGGCACGCCGTACTTTGGGCTTAATAAAAAAACTATTACGCATTCCTGCGCCTGTCTCCCAAATCCATTCATACCAATGTGACAGAATGAGTAGGTGTGTCCAAACTTTTCACTGGTACAGTATACGCTTTCCTCAACTTAGCACCCGTTCTTTTGCATTATCAGTTGTGTATCGGTATGTCGGGGTGACTTGCAGATACACAGATTTTAATTAAGGGTCTTTAGTATATTGTGTCAGATACATTAAATACATGTCTTTTTCTTAATTCACGCTGGGGATAATGGCTCCATGGTGTGAGGATAAATCTCACCTTTTAGAAGATTATGTTTAGATGGGGACCAACAGAAATAATGGCTAAAGTAAGAAGATTAATGAGGAAAATAAAGCAGTCATGCACCACTGAAATATGTCATAGTAAAACCAATAATTTCCCTGCTGCTACAGTACTTCTGGGTGACTTTTTGTGTGTGCTCACCCAGCATACAAAGTGAATGTCTACTGCCATGTACAGTGGGGCAAAAAAAGTATTTAGTCAAATCAAATCAAATGTATTTATATAGCCCTTCTTACATCAGCTGATATCTCAAAGTGCTGTACAGAAACCCAGCCTAAAACCCCAAACAGCAAGCAATGCAGGTGTAGAAGCAGCCACCAATTGCGCAAATTCTCCTACTTAAAAAGATGAGAAAGGAGTGTAATTTTCATCATAGGTACACTTCAACTATGCCAGACAAAATGGGATTTTTTCCCCCAGAAAATCACATTGTAGGATTTTTTATGAATTTATTTGCAAATTATGATGGAAAATAAGTATTTGGTCGCCTACAAACAAGCAAGATTTCTGGCTCTCACAGACCTGTAACTTCCTATTTAAGAGGCTCCTCTGTCCTCCACTCGTTACCTGTATTAATGGCACCTGTTTGAACTTGTTATCAGTATAAAAGACACCTGTCCACAACCTCAAACAGTCACACTCCAAACTCCACTATGGCCAAGACCAAAGAGCTGCCAAAGGACACCAGAAACAAAATTGTAGACCTGCACCAGGATGGGAAGACTGAATCTGCAATAGGTAAGCAGCTTGGTTTGAAGGAATCAACTGTGGGAGCAATTATTAGGAAATGGAAGACATCTCTCGGGGCGGCAGCGTAGCCTAGTGGTTATAGCGTTGGACTAGTAACCGGAAGGTTGCGAGTTCAAACCCCTGAGCAGACAAGGTACAAATCTGTCGTTCTGCCCCTGAACAGGCAGTTAACCCACTGTTCCCAGGCCGTCATTGAAAATAAGAATATGTTCTTAACTGACTTGCCTGGTTAAATAAAAATTAAAAAAGACCACTGATAATCTCCCTCGATCTGGGGATCCACGCAAGATATCACCCCGTGGGGTCAAAATGATCACAAGAACAGTAAGCAAAAATCCCAGAACCACACAGGGGCACCTAGTGAATGACCTGCAGAGAGCTGGGACCAAAGTAACAAAGCCTACCATCAGTGACACACTACGCCGCCAGGGACTCAAATCCTGCAGTGCCAGATGTGTCCCCCTGCTTAAGATGGTACATGTCCAGGCCTGTTTGGAGTTTGTTAGAGAGCATTTGGATGATCCAGAAGAAAATTGGGAGAATGTCATATGTCAGATGAAATCAAAATATAACTTTTTGGTAAAAACTCAACTCGTCGTGTTTAGAGGACAAAGAATGCTGAGTTGCTTCCAAAGAACACCATACCTACTGTGAAGCATGGGGGTGGAAACATCATGCTTTGGGTCTGTTTTTCTGCAAAGGGACCAGGACGACTGATCCGTGTAAAGGAAAGAATGAATGGGGCCATGTATCATGAGATTTTGAGTGAAAATCTTTGGAGGGAGTTGAAAGTCCGTGTTGCCCAGCAACAGCCCCAAAACATCACTGCTCTAGAGGAGATCTTAATGGAGGAATGGGCCAAAATACCAGCAACAGTGTGTGAAAACCTTGTGAAGACTTACAGAAAACGTTTGACCTCTGTCATTGCCAACAAAGGGTACATAACAAGTTTTGAGATAAACTTTTGTTATTGACCAAATACTTATTTTCCACCATAATTTGCAAATACATTCATTAAAAATCCTACAATGTGATTTTCTGGATTTTTTTCTTCTCATTTTGTCTGTCATAGTTGAAGTGTACTTATGATGAAAATTACAGGCCTCTTTCATCTTTTTAAGTGGGAGAACTTGCACAATTGGTGGCTGACTAAATCATTTTTTGCCCCGCTGTATAAGCACCAATATTTCGTTCGTAAAAGAAACTGTGATATTGCAAAATCATGGTGGTTAATCCCAATTGCTAAAGCATCGTTATTACCAGTACTGTCTTGGTTTCGGTTCCTTTCCAACTTTGAAACTGATAGTGAGAGACTCTGTTGGGAAGGTCATTGTTGACTTCTCATATTAGGAAAAAAACAAACAGCTTGTAAATGTTAACAAGGACAGTGTACATCCCTGAATATCCTGTCATATGTCCAACCGGCCTGGCCAACATCTATCTGCCTTGGACACGTCTCCGAGTCCTTGTGGCAAGCTTATTTTTAGCCAGGCAACGTGTTTTTTTAGCAAGTATTGAAGGGGGCAGGTATACAGGGACTCTGGTCAAACATGGTAGCATTATGTTCCCGTTTCTCTCCCTCTGACCCATTTCTTTGTCTCTCTGGCGTGCTAGATACAGACTCGGTGCATGTACCTGAGCTGATCTCTCACTGTTCTTCTGAAACCATGCAGGGCTTAATTTGCCACAAGATCTAGAACAGTAGAATGGCTAATTAAAATCCACTGCAACACTTCGGTCTCGATTGCAAGCCCCAGGACCATGTGTTTAGGAATTTATCACCCATACTGAATGTTAATAGCATAGCATGAACCCGAACATCCGTTGCCTCTCTCCCCATTGGATCTCAAATCACTGCGTGCACTGAGCCAATCAAACCTTTGTGTGTTCAACAACTTCTTTTCTGGTTTGGTGAAAATTTGTTGTCGGCCAATGAAATTGTGTACCATAACAACCTGCACACTTCTGAACTGTCCCTTTCAAAGACGACATTGAGGTTGATATGAAGTCCAAGATTGATGTTCCTCCCAATTTTATAAGCAGCATTTTCTTGCTATTTAATAAGCTTGTAATTCAAGTCAAAGGGGGGGATGACAGTTTGAGCACAGGAAAGAGGTCATGGCAGCAAGTCATGTGCCTCTGTGTAATAGAATTATATGCCATTAGCAGAATAGATCAACACATTACAGTAGGTATAGATTATAGTTGCTTCATAGTTTGACATGGCTTGTTGATTTCATGACAACTGTTTGTCACTCCCGTCCATTAGGAAGACACAGTTATTATCCCCATCCCTCCCATTTAGTACACTGGAACAATGCGCATGCTGAGTGAAATTGCATATGGATTGGATGACAACAGACGGTGTGTGTATGCGTGCGTGTGCATGTTTACTTTTTATTTGCATACGTGGCAGCTAAAAGCTGAATTGTGTATACAAGTACAAGCAAACAAACAACAACAAATGGATACATTGTTGAGAGCAATGGTACTGGAACAGATGATGGATGATAGAGTTGAAGCAGATGTGATGGCATTTGGAACGGAGGAAGCATTGATTGATGGATGACTGGAGAAGGGAGCCGGTCAGAGTAGAAAGACAGTCAGATCTGGAGCCTGAGCACCGAATCTAGCTGTCCGCTCATGTCCTCTGTGCTCCAGGATGTAGATGTTCAGTTAGCTAGCTGGCTAGCCACTCCTCTCTCCACTAACACCATGTAGCACCCACTTGGGTGATGCTAAACTATGCTGCCACAATGGCGCTGGAAGCTCACCACACAATATTAACAGTCAGTGTAGTAGTTTATCCACTAGACCGAGCCATCTCTGCATGCAGTCTTATCACTTTTTCTGCTTCTTTCTCCAAGCCAGTTGCATTGTAATTCACTTGAATCCAAACAGTCCCCAAGCTAGCTAGCCATTAACGGTCAAAATGTGTCTAAAACTCATTCAAATCAAATCAAATTGTATTAGCCACATGTGCTGAATACAACAGGTGGAGACCTTATAGTGAAATGCTTACTTACGAGCCCCTAACCAACAATGCAGTTAAAAGAAATACAGATAAGAATATGAGATAAAAGTAACACATAATTAAAGAGCAGCAGTAAAATAGCAGTAGTTAGACTATATACAGAGGGATACCGATAAAGAGTCAATGTGCGGGGGCACCGGTTATTTGAGGTAGTATGTACATGTAGGTAGAGTTATTAAAGTCACTATGCATAGATGACAACAGAGAGTAGCAGTGGTGTAAATAGCGAGTGGGGGGGACACTGCAAATAGTCTGGGTAGCCATTTGACTAGATGTTCAGGAGTCTTATGGCTTGGGGGTAGAAGCTGTGTAGAAGCCTCTTTGACCTAGACTTAGCGCTGACCTAGCGCTCAGGTACTGCTTGCCGTGCAGTAGCAAAGAGAACAGTCTATGACTAGGGTGGCTGGAGTCCTTGACAATTTTTAGGTCTTTCCTCTGACACCGCCTGGTTTATAGGTCCTGGATGGCAGAAAGCTTGGCCCCAGTGATATACTCCAACCGCAAGGCAGTGATGTACTGCCTTGCAGTCGGATGGCCGAGCAGTTGCCATACCAGGCAGTGATGCAATCTGTCAGGATGCTCTTGATGGTGCAGCTGTAGAATCTTTTGATGATCTGAGGACCCATGCCAAATCTTTTCAGTCTCCTGAGGGGGAATATGTTTTTTGTGCCCTCTTCACAACTGTCTTGGTGTGCTTGAACCACATTAGTTTGTTGGTGATGTGGACACCCAGGAACTTGAATTTCTCAACCTGCTCCACTGCAGCCCTGTTGATGAGAATGGGGGTGTGTTCGGTCCTCTTTTTCGTGTAGTCCACAATCATTTCATTTGTCTTGATCACATTGAGGGAGATGTTGTTGTCCTGGCACCACATGGCCAGGTTACTGATCTCCTCCCTATAGGCTGTCTCATCGTTGTCGATGATCAGGCCACTGTTGTGTCATCGGCAAATTTCATGATGGTGTTGGAGTCGTGCCTGGCCGTGCAGTCATGAGTGAACAGGGAGCACAGAAGAGGACTGCGCACACACCCCTGAGGGGCCTCTGTGTTGAGGATCAGTGTGGCGAATGTGTTGTTACCACCTGGGGGTGGACCGTAAAGAAGTCCAGGATCCAATTGCAGAGGGAGGTGTTTAGTCCCAGGGACCTTAGCTTAGTGATGAGCTTTGAGGGCACTATGGTGTTGAACACTGAGCTGTAGTCAATGAATAGCATTCTCATATAGGTGTTATAGGTGTTACACCTCTCATATAGGTGTTAGAGATTGCATCATCTGTGGATCTTTTGGGGCGGTATGCAAATTAGAATGAGTCTAGGGTTTCTGTGATGATGGTGTTGATGTGAGCCATGACCAGCTTTTCAAAGCACTTCATGGCTTCAGACGTGAATGTTAGAGGTTGGTAGTCATTTAGACAGGTTACCTTAGTGTTCTTGGGCACAGGGACTATGGTGGTCAGCTTAAAACATTTTGGCATTACCAAATCGGACAGGGAGAGCTTGAAAATGTCAGTAAAGACACTTGCCAGTTGGTCAGCGCATGCTTGCAGTACATGTCCTGGTTATCCATCTGACCCTGCATCCTTGTGAATGTTGACCTGCTTAAAAGTCTTACATCAGCTGCGGAGAGCGTGATTACACAGTCTTCCGAAACAGCTGGTGCTCTCATGCATGTTTCAGTTTTATTTGTCTCGAAGCGAGCGTAGAAGTAATTTAGATCATCTGCTAGGCTCGTGTCTCTGGGCAGCTCTCGGCTATGCTTCCCTTTTGTAGTCTGTAATGGTTTGCAAGCCCAGCCATCTGATGAGCGTCAGATCCGGTGTGGTACAATTCGATCTTAGTCCTGTATTGAAGCTTTGCCTGTTTGGTGGTTCGTCAGAGGACATAGTGGGATTTCTTATAAGCTTCCGGGTTAGAGTCCCACTCCTTGAAAGCGGCAGCTCTAGCCTTTAGCTCAGTGCGGATGCTGCCTGTAATCTATGGCTTCTGGTTGGGATATGTACATACAGTCACTGTGTAGACGACGTCATCAATGCACTTATTGATGAAGCCAATGACTGATGTATTGTACTCCTCAATGCCATCGGAGGAATCCCGAAACATATTCCAGTCTGTGCTAGCAAAACAGTCCTGTAGCTTAGCATCTGCTTTCTCTGACCACTTTTTTATTCATCTAGTCACTAGTGCTTCCTGCTTTAATTTTAGTTTGTAAGCAGGAATCAGGAGAATATAATTATGGTCAGATTTGCCAAAATGGAGGGTGAGGGAGAGCTTTGTATGCGTCTCTGTGTGTGGAGTATAGGTGGTCCAGAGTTATTTTCCCTCTGGGTGCACATTTAACATGCTGATAGAACTTTGGTAAAACGGATTTAAGTTTCCCTGCATTAAAGTCCTTGGCTACTAGGAGCGCCACCACTGGGTGAGCGTTTTCTTGTTTGCTTATGGCAGAATACATCTCATTCAATGCTGACTTAGTGCCAGCCTCTGACAGAGGTGGTATGTAAACAGCTACAAAGAATACAGATGAAAACTCTCGGTAGGTAGTGTGGTTGTCACGAATATTACCGAAGGTGACTCCCCTTCTTGTTCGGGTGGCGCTCGGCGGCCGTCGTCGCCGGTCTACTAGCTATCGCCGATCCCTTGTTCTGTATTCGTTTAGTTTTGTCTATTGGTTGCACCTGTTTCTAGTTTGGTTGTTAGGATAGGGTTATATATAGTCTGTTTAGCCCGCTTCTGTTTCGTGCGGGCTTGTTCGTCTGTTTTGTTGTTTGAGTGTATTTTTGTTGGCATTTGGGTTTCACGCTGTCCGTTTATATTTCTGTTAATTTGTGTTTCCACTTTTGTACATGTTATGTTTCCGGGACATTAAAGCGTGTTGTTTTTCCCACATCTTTTGCTCTCTGCGCCTGACTCCACACCTCTTCACTCATTTACCGTAACAGTGGTCTACAACTTATCATGAGATATTCTACCTCAGTTGAGCAATAGCTCGAGACTTCCTTAGATATCATGCACCAGCTGTTGTTTACAAATATTTATAGACTACCGCCCCTTGTCTTACCAGGCGCCTCTGTTCTATCCTGCTGGTACATCGTATAACCAGCCAGCTGTATGTTGATTTTGTCGTCATTCAGCCACGACTCTGTGAACCATAAGATGTTACAGTTATTAATGTCCCGTTTGTAGTTTAATCTTCTGCGAAAATCGTTCGATTTTATTGTCCAAAGATTGCATGTTTGCTAGCAGAATGGAGGGAAGTGGGGGTTTATTCGATCACCTAAGAAATTCTCAGAAGGCAGCCTGACCTTCGCCATCTCTTTCTCCGCCTCCTCTTCATGCAGATCATGGGGTTCGGGGCATGTTCCTGAGGAAGCAGTTTATTCTTTATGTCGTGAAAGGAAAAGGAGGATTCTGCTAGTCGGTAGTGAGTAATCATAGTCCTGATGTCTATATGTTTTTTTCATCATAAGAGACAGTAGTGGCAACATTATGTACAAAATAAGTTTAAAAAATAAATTCTAAAAACAACGCAAATAAACAAACAAAAAAACACAATCGGCTGGTGGCACGTAAAATACCTACCGTCCTCTCCGGAGCCAATTTTCAAGATGACCAATTAATTACTACTTATACAAATGCAATCCCAAAAAAGCTGATAAAAAAATGTATGAATAAATGTAAAAATAAAAATGTCTGGTTCATATACAGTCAATGAAATAATCAGACCAGACCCAGCTGCCAATGCATTGGTGCCTTAAGGTAGAGCCATGCAGGTCAGAACTGACCAATTTTTCCAATAGTAAACGGCCTGAGTGGGTCATCTTCATTTATCCACCATCTTTGGTGATGCCAGGGCACCCGCCAAAAAAAGTGTGTGTGTGCACATGCCTGTGTGTGAGAGAGAAAGCTCCTGTTATATCACGCTTATACATTGTGACATTTGCTTATAAATGAAATTGTGATGCATTTACAGCATGTATCATTTTTACAGTTAGTTTTCTTTCTGAGAGAATGTAAGGTCAACTAGACATTGAGGTCTAGTCTGTATATAGTGGGCCAAGTCACTCTTTATCAGCTTGACTTCTTAATAATAATGATCAGATGGTCATGAATAGGTAGAGATATTGGTGTGCAAAAGAGAAGAAAAGTAAATAAATAAAAACAGTGTGCGGATGAGGTAGGTGAAAATGGGTGGGCTATTTACCAATAGACTATGTACAGCTGCAGCGATCGGTTAGCTGCTCAGATAGCAGATGTTTGAAGTTGGTGAGGGAGATAAAAGTCTCCAACTTCAGCGATTTTTACAATTCGTTCCAGTCACAGGCAGCAGAGTACTGGAACGAAAGGCGGCCAAATGAGGTGTTGGCTTTAGGGATGATCAGTGAGATACACCTGCTGGAGTGCGTGCTACAGATGGGTGTTGCCATCGTGACCAGTGAACTGAGATAAGGCGGAGCTTTACCTAGCATGGACTTGTAGATGACCTGGAGCCAGTGGGTCTGGCGACGAATATGTAGCGAGGGCCAGCCGACTAGAGCATACAAGTCGCAGTGGTGGGTGGTATAAGGTGCTTTAGTGACAAAACGGATGGCTGTGATAAACTGCATCCATTTTGCTGAGTAGAGTGTTGGAAGCAATTTTGTAGATGACATCGCCGAAGTCGAGAATCGGTAGGATAGTCAGTTTTACTAGGGTAAGCTTGGCGGCGTGAGTGAAGGAGGCTTTGTTGTGGAATAGAAAGCCGACTCTTGATTTGATTTTCGATTGGAGATGTTTGATATGAGTCTGGAAGGAGAGTTTGCAGTCTAGCCAGACACCTAGGTACTTATAGATGTCCACATATTCAAGGTCGGAACCATCCAGGGTGGTGATGCTAGTCGGGCATGCGGTTGCAGGCAGCGATCGGTTGAAAAGCATGCATTTGGTTTTACTAGCGTTTAAGAGCAGTTGGAGGCCACGGAAGGAGTGTTGTATGGCATTGAAGCTCGTTTGGAGGTTAGATAGCACAGTGTCCAATGACGGTATACAGAGAAAAGAGGCCCGAGAATTGAACCTGTGGCACCCCCATAGAGACTGCCAGAGGACCGGACAGCATGCCCTCCGATTTGACACACTGAACTCTGTCTGCAAAGTAATTGGTGAACCAGGCAAGGCAGTCATCCGAAAAACCGAGGATACTGAGTCTGCCGATAAGAATATGGTGATTGACAGAGTCGAAAGCCTTGGCAAGGTCTATGAAGACGGCTGCACAGTACTGTCTTTTATCGATGCCGGTTATGATATCGTTTAGTATCTTGAGTGTGGCTGAGGTGCACCCGTGACCGGCTCGGAAACCAGATTGCACAGCGGAGAAGGTACGGTGGGATTCGAGATGGTCAGTGACCTGTTTGTTGACTTGGCTTTCGAAGACCTTAGATAGGCAGGGCAGGATGGATATATGTCTGTAACAGTTTGGGTCCAGGGTGTCAATTCCTCATTAAACAAATTAACTCAATCTGTGAGAGACAATGTGGAATATGGACACAATTCGACTTCAAATGTATAAAAATGACCAACAATGTATTTTTGGGGAAGTGGACTTTTCCTTTAACTCTATACTAATTACTAAATTGTGTTGTAGCTGTGTTTTCTTATAAATCAACATGTTCACTTTATGTCAATGTAAGATTGACAAGATGCAAAGAAAGTGGCAAAGACAACGACCTAACGGCTACCTATTCATTGGGGGTTCAATGTCCACCACAGTCTGTTATACCCTCACATGGCTCATTCCGATTGGAACCTTCCATTTGTCATTTACCTAATATAGACATTCTATATATCCAGACCCAGTGGGACGGACATAATTGAATGGCTTTGTCAAAGACTCTTTTTCCTAAAAACCTCATAGGGATTTGCTGCTGTTAATTATCTCCCATTGGTATATGGCCTAGTTTTATAATTACTGGTCCTTCCAAATATATTACCATGTTAGACTTCCCTATGGATTGTTATTAATGTTGAATATGATATATATATATATATATATATATATATAGTATATATACATTGCCGGTTTTATATATATATATATATATATATATATATATATATATATATATAGGTGTATTTTTATGATCCATAACTATATAAATAATGCATATTGAATTTTGAGAGAACTCTTTATTTAAAGCTCTTTATTTAAAGTTGTCAATGGCTAGCTAACTGTAGCTTGGCCAGCTAAGAGAGCTGTTATGGTTTCAATTACCAAGCACTTTTCTAAAACTAGGGGGGTAATTCAAAGGATATCATTAACTGTAGGTCGAAGGGTCAGATGGTTCAAAATCAAGGGCTAGCGTTCTAATCTCAAAGCCATGTTTCTTTGTATGGTCCCCAAAGTACTTCAAGTAGTCTCTCATTGGTTGGATCATATTATATTCCCAACCCTAGGTCCCCTCCGCCCCCTCCCCCTGGTGTAGATTTAAATGTAGCCCTAAGCAATGATCCAGGGTCAGTTTTGCTTTTTAACCTCTATTAGTGAAGGTTAGGGTTATGTTAAAGTCGGCTGATTTTAGATCAGCGCACAATGCCACGAGCTTTTAGCAATATCAGGGTTATAGGATATGTATTCTTTTATTGTTGCAGGTTCTTCCATTCCACATCATGACAGTACTAAGTTGCATCATGAAATATCCAACATAAAAAAAGCTAAAGGCCAAATCGATGTCTTAATGCACGTAAACAATGCGCTATTCATCCACTCTTGTGAAAAATTCACCTTTGCTTTAATCTTGAGGTATATCTCAGTAGGCCTATATGTTGCCTAGGGCTGTCATCTTATATTCCATTAACTTAATTTGCCACTAAAGTATCTTTCACATTATCCCATTTCAAAGCTGTTCTACGTTTTCATTGCACGGTACAAATATTCAAATGATTTATGTATGGATGTGCTTTACCAATTTCAATGAAAAAGACATTGTCAAACTAAATCAGCACAAGGTCAACTGGAAGTGGTGGACCATTTTACCTTTTAAACTCATATTGAAGTCGATGCACATCGTGAGACTTTTTAGATACATTTCTTCTAAATTATTCTTTATCAAAAATAAAACATTTTAACATCAAGCTAAAATAAATATTTTAAATTCCACGAATGTGGCTTTCAGTTAGTGATCTGACACCATTTTACTTTAAAATAGTAAAAAATAAATATATACAATGTGGCGACAGTTTAGCGACAAAGGATTCTAAAAATTTGCCCACACAGTTGTAATGCACTTGAGTTACCTTTTAGTACTTAAATAATTATCTCCCCATTTGCGTGTGACTTTTGTGTGTGCAGAGTTCCAGTTCTGTTTTCTGTGAGCAAAATAGAGGCTCTTGATTCTCTGCAGACTTTCTGTTTTAGTGTCCGTTTTTATAAACAAGACTAAGGGCTCTATTCAATCAGATCTGCTTTAGCCGACATCAGCATGGTGGTTGTTTCGACTGTGTTGTAGGTGGAACTTTGTTAGAGCTGTCAAATCCACAATTGGCTCCCGACATTATATCTTCAGCGGACATTGCCATTGGCTGCATGGAGTCGCAATAACAGAAAACCCATGCAGCCGTGTTCACAAGTTTGAACACTGGAATGTGAGATGTAATCCTAACCTTCATTAGGATGATAGAAACCCTCATTATTTTGTTTAATGATTTGTCAATTTGAGCGTCATTATTTCTGAACTTCAAACACGAGTGTGGCGGGTGTGGCTTTGTTACAATGACAAGAGCAGCTGTTTGCCGATTTAACAGCTCCAATGCAGTTCCACCCTCCAAAACATCCGCTATGCAGGTGTATGCTATTGCTGGTTAACGCTTGATCTGATTGAAAGTACGCCTTAGAGCCAAGTTCATTTGTGATTTGACTCACTCACTTCATAGAAAGTGTACAAGATGCACTAAACAAAACTGGTCAAGGATAAATTGTTATTACATTTACATTAACATATTCTAGGAAGTGTGTGAGTCAAACCACACATTACTCTGTAACCTCTATCAGGCTGGCTGATTACTCATACCCAAATAATGTTGTTGACTCGTGCTATACTTGTATTTGTGGCCAAAGCATAAATGAAAGAAAAAAACATGTAGAAAACCACCACCTCAAACTTGTATCTCAAACAGACCATTTAAAAAATGCTTGCTATTTTGTCATAGAGGATGATGTTAGGTTTTGGTCGAGACATCTCATTGGGTCATTGGCTGAGATGGCCAATCAGCTGTTTACTCTTCATTAATATTTTTACTGAGCCATATACACCCACACCATTCTGTTGTTGGGGTATGCCCACACTATTCAAACACAGTAAAGTTGCTTTTTAACATAGTTAATTAAATTTAAAAAATGGAAGAAGTGTATGTAATTCATTATATATCACATTTCATAGAAATCTGGAAACACTGGACAGGTACTTTAAACTATGTTGGCCCTGACTAGCTCACGTTGAACCTCAATTTCATTCTCCAGTCAGCTTGTTATCCATCCATGGGAGGTACAGCTGATGAACAGGGCATATAATATACACAATGATGATATGGCACTACAGTTCTCATGATTCCACGTATGGAACTCTTCCTGCATTTGCATGGGTATTGTAGTCCATCAGCCGGTTGCCACTCATCTTGATTCTTGTCACTTCTCATTTGGGGTAGAAGCCAGGCTGATCATTAGTCAACCATGAGTGCCTCCCTGCCAGCATGCTGTCTCTAGCTGCTCCATGGTATCAGCAATTATTCACAAAGCCCCACTTTGGCTAACACCTCCCTTCAGAGTCTGCCTTTGTTTAAAAGCCATTGTGATGCTTCAACAACAGACACAGGAGATTCAGTTCAGCCAGACAGGAACCAAGAGAAAGCAGGCTGTAGTAGTGTAGTATGTTTCATGCATCTGCTGTGTGTGACATGACATATGATGTACGATTTCTATTTTCGCCAGAGGGGTCGCATCCTAGCTAATATCAGTGGGTGGAGATAAAGTCTGGCTAAACCCTCGAAGGGAATCGAGAGCAACCTAACTATCATCCATCTTGAGGGAGGGGCATGGTAATAAGTGTATATTCAGTATGGCTCAGTGTTTGTGACGTCCTCCCCTCCGCCTAGGGATCGGGGATCATTGTTCTTCGGCTTCACCATTTTTGTTAATGTAACCACGCCGTCTTGCCTGCCTCTCTAGTGTATGACTCAGGGCGAAACAAGGGTTTTACTGTTTGCAGCTCATTCATTCGTCGTAGGCTCGCTAGTTAATTAAAATGCTGAATCGCACACTTTAGGTAGAAAACACAAAATTCTGTTGTTTGACCTTTTTGTTTTTCCATTATGTGCCGAGGTAGAAATGACGTGTAGGTGAATGGATAATGTATTATCATGGCTGACAGGCCTCTTTGGAGAAATGAATGATGGGAGAACAGGGAACAGAGTTTTGGTTAGAGTTTACTTCATCACCAATCCTTTTGTGCAAAGCTAGGTTCCTCTCAATGCATATGTGTGGCTAATGACAGGATGTGGCTGTGTTTAATCTATTTGTTTTCTTGAATTCTGCATTGATTATTACATTGTAGACCAAACAATGGATGATTAACTATAATTAGACGTAATTGGCACTTCTAACAGAAACCTTGTCAGTGCCTTCAACTCAGAGAACACTTCCAACCTCAATCATTAGAATTTGATCATGTTGCTTGTTATGCAGCAGTGGCAGACATTGGGATAGAGACCAGATAAATAACTCTCTGGCTGTGCCTTAGTGTCTGTCTGTCCATCTTGTTTTAGTCTGGTCTTGTCTGTATTGTCTTGTTCATCTGTCCATATCTCACTTTGTTACTTTGGTACACATCAACACAATATACGCCATTTTCTCCTATTTCACCAGTTAGCAGACCTCTAGAAGCACCTAATGAACACTGTGTGAGTCACCTCAGACTTTATGGATGCGTGATGAGTCCTTTCCAGGTACTGTAGACTCTATACTGTTAGAGCCCTAGGCATATATTAATGAACACTGTGTGAGTCACCTCAGACTTTATGGATGCGTGATGTGTCCTTTCCAGGTACTGTAGACTCCATACTGTTAGAGCCCTAGGCATATATTAATGAACAGCCAATAACACCCCAGTATATGGATGTGCATATCAATCTCCAACTAGGCAGTTCTGGATGTAGTCACTCTCTTTAGCCGTCATCAACCTTCCCGGTACGCCCCTTTTTCCATTTGGTTCAATATCTGTTCATTATATGCTGAATTTTCATATGAAAGACAATTACATCAAGGAACATAGAGACGAGGCTGTTGTGCTCATTAAAATTGTATTTGTCACATGCACCGAATGCAACGGGTGTTGGTTTTACCGTGACATTTTTTGCTTCCGTGCCCTTCCCAATGATGCAGAGTTTAAAAAATAATATGAGAAGAATAGTAACGCACGAGTATTAAAGTACACAAGAATGGAGCTATATACATGAGTATCAGTAACAGATCAATGTGGAGCTAGATACATGAGTATCAGTAACAGATCAATGTGGAGCTAGATACATGAGTATCAGTAACAGATCAATGTGGAGCTAGATACATGAGTATCAGTAACAGATCAATGTGGAGCTAGATACATGAGTATCAGTAACAGATCAATGTGGAGCTAGATACATGAGTATCAGTAACAGATCAATGTGGAGCTAGATACATGAGTATCAGTAACAGATCAATGTGGAGCTAGATACATGAGTATCAGTAACAGATCAATGTGGAGCTAGATACATGAGTATCAGTAACAGATCAATGTGGAGCTAGATACATGAGTATCAGTAACAGATCAATGTGGAGCTAGATACATGAGTATCAGTAACAGATCAATGTGGAGCTAGATACATGAGTATCAGTAACAGATCAATGTGGAGCTAGATACATGAGTATCAGTAACAGATCAATGTGGAGCTAGATACATGAGTATCAGTAACAAATCAATGTGGAGCTAGATACATGAGTATCAGTAACAGATCAATGTGGAGCTAGATACACGAGTATCAGTAACATATCAATGTGGAGCTAGATACATGAGTATCAGTAACAGATCAATGTGGAGCTAGATACATGAGTATCAGTAACAGATCAATGTGGAGCTAGATACATGAGTATCAGTAACAGATCAATGTGGAGCTAGATACATGAGTATCAGTAACAGATCAATGTGGAGCTAGATACACGAGTATCAGTAACAGATCAATGTGGAGCTAGATACATGAGTATCAGTAACAGATCAATGTGGAGCTAGATACATGAGTATCAGTAACAGATCAATGTGGAGCTAGATACATGAGTATCAGTAACAAATCAATGTGGAGCTAGATACAGGAGTACCGGCAGCAGATCAATGTGGAGCTATATACAGGCGTACCGGCAGCAGATCAATGTGGAGCTATATACAGGCGTACCGGCAGCAGATCAATGTGGAGCTATATACAGGAGTACCAGTAGCAGATCAACGTGGAGCTATATACAGGAGTACCAGCAGCAGATCAATGTGGAGCTATATACAGGAGTACCAGCAGCAGATCAATGTGGAGCTATATACAGGAGTACCAGCAGCAGATCAATGTGGAGCTATATACAGGAGTACCAGCAGCAGATCAATGTGGAGCTATATACAGGAGTACCAGCAGCAGATCAATGTGGAGCTATATACAGGAGTACCAGTAGCAGATCAATGTGGAGCTATATGCAGGAGTACAGCAGCAGATCAATGTGGAGCATACAGGAGTACCAGATCAATGTGGAGCTATATGCAGGAGTACCAGCAGCAGATCAATGTGGAGCTATATACAGGAGTACCAGCAACAGATTTAATGTTGAGCTATATACAGGAGTACCAGTAGCAGATCAATGTGGAGCTATATACAGGAGAACCAGTATCAGATCAATGTTGAGCTATATACAGGAGAACCAGTAACAGATCAATTTACAGGGGTACGAGGTAGAAATGTAAAGTGAATAGGCATCAGGATAGATAATAATACGAGTAAAATACATCTTCTGCACATCTATCACCCCAGTGTTTAATTGCTAAATTGCAATTATTTCGTCACTATGGCCTATTTATTGCCTTACCTCCCTAATCTGACTTCATTTGTACACACTGTATATATACTTTTCTATTGTGTTATTGACTGTACGTTTGTTTATCCCATGTGTAACTCTGTGTTGTTTGTATCGCACTGCTTTGCTTTATCTTGGCCAATTCGCAGTTGTAAATGAGAACTTGTTCTCAACTGGCCTACCTGGTTAAATAAAGGTGAAAAAATAAAAGAACAGAGTAGCAGCAGCATACGCTGAGGGTAAAATGGTATGTGTGTGAATGTGTTTTTGTGTTGTGTGAGTGTGTAGATACTGTAGTGTGTATACATGTATATAGTCTTGTGAGTGTGTAGATACTGTAGTGTGTATACATGTATATAGTCTTGTGAGTGTGCATAGAGTCAGTGTAACATAGGGTCCGTGCTGATAGTCCGAGTAACCATTTAATGAACTATTTATGGCTATTTAAATCTTATGATTTGGGGGTGGAAGCTGTCTCGGAGCCTGATGGTCTGAGAGACAATGCTCCTGTACCGTTTGTCAGGCGGTAAGAGAGTGAACAGTCTATGACTTGGATGGCTGGAGTCTTTGGCAATTTTACGGGCCTTCCTCTGACCCCGCCTGGTATAGAGGTCCTGGATGACAGGGAGCTCGGCCCCAGTGATGTATTGGGCTGTTCGCACCAGCCTCTGTAGTGGTTTGCGGTCGAGGGTGGTGCATTTGCCATACCAAGCGGTGATGCAGCCAGTCAAGATGCTCTCAATGGGGCAGCTGTAGAACATTTTGAGGATCCTAAGGCCCAAATCTTTTCAGCCTCCTGTTAATTCCTTAGTGATGTCGACACCAGGGAACTTGACCCGCTCGACTACAGCCCCGTTGATGTGGACGTGGGCACGCTGTCCCCTCTTTCTCCTATTGTCCACGATCAGCTCCTTGGTCATACTGACGTTGAGGGAAAGGATGTTGTCCTGGCACCACACTGCTAAGTCTTTGACCTCCTCCCTGTAGGCTATCTCATCGCCGTTGGTGATCAGGCCTACCACCGTTGTGTCGTCAGCAAATGACGGTGCATTAGTGCATGGTATGAAAAAGGCCCCCTTTGCAAAACACAGATCATCGAGGCCAGACCTGTGCTACACGTCAATGAGTAAGCCCGTAGTGTGTCAATTTCTGCCTAATTGTGCGACTCATTAAGATAGAGCTGGGAGTATGACATTTGGTCAATAACTGCTGTCATGATTAAGCTAAATGGGGAGAAATACAGTATTCTCGGGATTTAAAGCCTGTCCATTTCTTGACACTCATACAATAGAGTGATTATTTCAAACCTTTCAAGAATAAATAAAAGCAAGGTTCACCTTTCTGTTTCATTCATTTGATTGCGAAGATTGCGTTAGTGTATTATGCATACCATGGTTATAGTCTTTGGATAGTCTCATACAGTGTATCAGTGAAAGCGTATTGGAATTTTGAAGACATAGTGAGCCTCTTTCTTTAAAAGAAAAACCTGAAATGTATGAAGGCACAAAATAAGGACACGTCAAAGTTATTAACTTACTTGTCATGATAAACACGTATGACTGGCATGCTATAAATTACATTTGGACAGATTGACGATTCCATGGAACATTCATTAAGCTAAGTAATCAAAACTTTTGAAACTCATATCCCTGGTAAGTTTGCTATACATGAATGGTATTTACATTATGCAGTTTGCTGTGTTCTAATCAGTTATCATTGCTCAAACCTTCCAACCTCAGAGCAGAAATGCTTTAACTTTCAAACTAAGATGGACACTATGATGACATAACGCCTCAGAATACTAAACAACCATTTATACTGGATGGATAGCTGCACAAAAAATAGCCATGTACCTTCATTTTCATCTGTCGAACATAGTTACATTATACACAGCACTATCTTTAATTATGTCAGTTCCCACAAACAGATAATTGCATTTATCTGTTTGCCCAGTTCTCTGTGCAAAATTGTGTTGCGTGAGTTGTTGACAATAATTGATTTTTCTTTTTTTTTCTTCAGATACACACACCAGTCTTTGCCATCTCGGGGAACCAAAAGCCCCTACTAAAGATGGTTAGTGCCCTATACAACACACATGGTATGCTGTCAGGGTTCACATGGACAGTGTGTTCCAGGACATAGTTTCTTCCAGATGTGTATATTTGTGAGATCCAGGCACCAACCAAAGACCCTAATTGGCACCACTTGCTTGTCCTTGTCCAGGTCAGCATTACCTCTGTCCGATGCTTCCAGTTCTTCAGGCTACCGGTTTCCTGGTAATGGAGGAGCCCACTGATACCACCTTCTGGACCGGTCCTCATATCCATCTCATTATTGCCCTGGAACCAGCTACATCAATGGTCCCGCCAGTATGCTATAGCAGCTGTGCTGTACTTTTCACAGATGTGCCGACATGTGGTGGAGAACAAGCATTGTAAATAACCAATGCACAAGGTAGAGGAGCAAAAACGGTGGGTCTGTTCCCTTTGATGGTCTTTGTTATAGATAACAACACACTTTTACAGGCTTGCCTTGCAGGTGAATTTATTGGACATCAACAAAGGGATTCAACTGAAACGCCATTACGTGTCAGACAGGTGTTGCTGCGTCTGCAATATCAATCATTGTCTGTAGTGCGCCGCCGTGTTAAACATCACTAAAGGTTCTGTCTGGAGAACAAAGTTGTGCCTTGTAAGTCTTTCCTTGAAAAGTCTGTACATTCTGAGTAGACTAGTAAATAATTGATTTGTAATCTTGTTCCAACCTGTCTGTTCCATGTCAGCCTGTCTTAGGATCTGTTAAAATCCAGTTGAATTTGGTTGGTTAGTATCACAAGTACAACTCGTCCTAGGTATTCTGAGAAATGGGACAACCTTTGACCTAGGTAATGTTTTATGGTATTTGATCCTTGTGTAATTTTGTAATCTCATTTAGTCTTTCTGAAACATTGGATGCATTGAAATAATCTGCACAGCCAATGTATTATACCTTTCGAGATGCCAGTGGATTAATACAATTATATAAATGGTGACACTTTTCCACACTTGATCTAAAGCTCATCACATTCACGCTTAATGTTACAGCTAGATCAAAGTCTTGCTTCTGAATCCTTCACCTTCCTCTTGTTCTGAAAGCCCACTTGCAACTGCTGAATGTGTAACTTCTCTCTGGCCACAACTTTTTTGTTTTTGGCAGTCTCATATTGAAGGAAGCGCTATGTTGTTGACCGATTGCCATGGAGCCGGTGAGTCTTTACTTCGCTTGTACACTGTCTTCAATCACATACTGGACACTGGCTTATCAGTCCATGCTATGCTTATCTGTATTTCCTTTAAAGAACAAGTCAAGTCATGGAATGGGTGTGGATATGAACTTTACTCACTTTTGTGGACAAACTTTGCTAGCATTTTTCTATAAGAATTTGGGGAAGATGGATGTCCACGACTAAATTGATTCAGAGTAGAGAGGGCGGTATCTGCTGTTGCTATCCATACGACATGAAATAGATATGGTATAAACTGCGTTATGGCTTTAACCTATACCCACATGATAAATACATCCAACCATGCCAACGGTCACCCAAGCGGGGAAAGGAACTGTAATGAGATCTTTCAAATAAAATGTAAGGTAGAAAGATCTGGCACAAAGCACTGACCCTCCCACTCCTCCCAGTCTCAGAGATGTCTCCTCTCACCTATTGGCCTATATTTCCTAACTACTTTCCCATGTGGGCCAATCAGCCTCTTTCACTCCTGTGACCTAAAGAGTAAACATGAGCCAAAAAGCAAACAATAGGATGTTAGTTCAACCAGAGGTTAGCACCAATGACTGTAAGGTCTACTTGTGTTGTACCAAACACTAAATAACAGATCCTTCACCTTGCCCCTGCATTCAATATGAACCACTGCAGTTGTTTAGAATGCAGGCATTGCCCTTACTGTTTCAGACTCGCTCCTCCTTCATGCTCAACTAACATTCAAATGTCTCACACTTTACAGTAGTGAATACTGTATTAGTGCTGGTTGGTTTGAACTGCCAACAGACTTTATGACAGGTGATCTGTCATTCTTAACACAGTGCAGATGAAGCTTGGTCTAGATGTCTCAATTTGAACTTTAACACAATGGACTCTACGAATTGCTATTGCAAGGTGTGCAGTCGTGTTATCTTTATACATTGATTGTTGACATGTTTTATGATATTCATTTGAAACGGAATGTTTTATTGGAATGGCTTCACAAAAATATCTTCTCTCTAAAACAGGAATTGATGTGGCAGCCAGATGAACAGACCCCAAGGCAAAGTCAACCTTGAAGACGGGTACCAAAGCACTTATCAGACTGTCGGCTCACGTGACAAAATACAGACAGAGAAAGGCAAATCACAAAGTTGCCACAACGCCTAGATCCCTGCACAAAAGATAAGGCTGTCACCATGGAGATCAGTGAGGTCAGTTTAATTTGTGAGCCCCTCTCAACCACCTACACACTCAATTCTAGGCTACAGTGATGGATAATTCACCTTTTCTGTGGGTATACAGTCTGCCTCCGATGGAAGCTGCCGAGGGGAGGACAGCTCATAATAATGGCTGAAATGGAGTGAAAGGAATGGTATCAAACACATGAAAACAAAAACAAAAAAGGTGCTTGATACCATTCCATTGTCTCCATTCCGGCCATTCATTTGAGTCGTCCTCCCCTCAGCAGCCTCCACTGCTGCAAACATATCCACAAGTGTTTGATATTTTCCCAGACATCATTCATGTCCACCTTGGAGCATCACCATCATCTGAAACACACACACACACACACACAGATTTGTACTCTCATAGTACCCATGTCATAATCTCTTGGGGTATGTGTGCAATAGTGGCTTCTTTCTGGGCTTCTCTGGGCTTCTCCCCAGATCAGCAGGCCTCCCATTAGATTGAGACTGACTGAAGGAGACAAGGCGGTGAGTGTGCGCTGGTGCATCTAAGGCCCGTGAGGCAGCCTTCCACACACAGTGTGACTCATGAGATCCAAGGCTTTGACTAAAAGAATAAGGAGGACTCCTTTAGGGGGCTTGCTGCCTTCACTAGTTGCTTCCTTGTTGTTGTTTTCCCCCCCGGGAGGCATATGGTTTCATGTCGCTTTGTTTTTATGTAGGACAGGGAGCGTTTGTTGATGTTGGAGTTTGGGGAAAGAGTGCTAACTCACTCGCTAAGATGTTGTTCCATTTGGGGAAATATGGTGGAGATTCGAGCCGTGACATTCTGAGAACTATTTCGGTAACAACAAGCGACTAAACAGATGATATTCCCGTTTCATTTACCACACACCGGTGATCCTTACAGTATACATTAGTTGAAGGTGTTTATTTTTCTAGCTTAGATTTAATCTGTCATGGTCTTGTTGCTGTAGAGTTTATTCTGGATTTTACTTTTATTATAGTAAAATCATGTAGATATTTGGAAATGACATTCACTGTAGCCCATGCTTCAACTAACTATCCCTCTCTCTTACAATAACTTGAATCCCCATTCTCCAACAGTATAGTACATCTGTTTGGAAAGTTATCCTCCGATTGTTGCAAAGTGATTAATATCAATGGCTTAAATGTGGAGAGCTCTTCTCATGATTATTAAGCACTTTCCTTCTCTGGATCACTGGACATGGTCAGTGAATAGATATTTAAACTACTTAGAGTATTAGCTACAGTTACAATTGTCAGGAAAGCGGATTAGAATTTACTGTGAAGATTAAAAGCTCGAGTAACCCTTGGTGCTGTTAGCCCCACAACAAAAGCTATCGCCACCTCATGCAAATTTAACGTGTCCCTGCAAGATACCTGGGGAGTCCAACAGCTTGAGTATACTGCGTTCTGGGTATGAAGATGATCCCAACATCAACCATTAACCAGATTTCAAAGGGTCCAATCATTTTGAGTGATCTCTTTTATCGAAAACACATCTGTAAAAAGTCATTATTCTCTTAATTCATATAATCTACAGCACTGGCAATGAGGGTACAACTCTGTGTGCAGCTGAAGTATTGAAATCACAATTTTTCTGGTCTGCATAATGTTTCCATGAATCTTTCTGAGGACCTTTTTTATGTTATTACATGGCAGGATGCCAGTTCAACACTGCGGTTCCTCAGAGGTTGACTCACATTGCCAGGTGTCGTCTGGCAGAGATGGAAGTCAGATATATTGTGGATTATTTTCAAGTAAATTGATGTGAGAATTGTTTATTAATCCTTAAGAGTATTTGTATTTGTATTTATTAGGGAACCACATTAGCTGTTGCCAAGGCAGTAGCTATTCTTCTTGGGTTCCAAACACATTAAGGGACTTACAGTACATTGCATATAAAACAAAAGATAAAACAGTACATCATATAACATTATTACACCCTTACATATCTACAATACAAAATGTATAATATCACCATTCAAAAATATTTCAATGTACGTGTGTGTAGAGTGCGTGTGCAAGCGCCTGTGTGCGCATGCGTGTGTCTGTACCTTTGTGTGTGTCTCTTCACAGTCCCCACTGTTCCACAATGCGTATTTTTCCATGTTTTTTAATCTGATTATACTGTTCACATCAGTTACCTGATGTGGAATAGAGTTCCATGTAGTCATGGCTTTGTGTACTACTGTGCGCCTCCAATGGTCTGTTCTGGACTTGGGGACTGTGAAAACGACGCCTGTTGGCATGTCTTGTAGGGTATGCATGGGAACTGTGTGCTTGTAGTTTAAACAGACAGCTCGGTACACACAACCTGTCAACACTTCTTACAAAACAAGTGATGAAGTCTGTATCTCTTCCACTTTGAGCCATGAGAAATTGACATGCATATCATTGATGTTAGCTCCCTGTGTACTTTTAAGGGCCAGCCGTGCTGTAATTTTCCTAAGTTCTTCTTTGTGGGATCTGACCACATGACTGAACAGTAGTCCAGGTGTGACTAGGGCCTGTAGGACCTGCCTTGTTGATAGTGTTGTGAAGAAGGCAGAGCAGTGCTTTATTATGGACAGACTTCTCCCCATATTAGCTACTGTTGTATCAATATGTTTTGACAATGAAAGTTCACATTCTAGTTTTGCCTCAAGCAGTTTAGTCACCTCAACTTGCAAAATGTTCACATTAATCATTGCAAGATTTAATGAAGATTTAGTGAATGATTTGTAAAAAACAAATACAATGCTTTTAGTTTTTGAAATATTTAGGACTAACTTATTCCTTGCCGCCAAATTCTGAAACTAAATTAAATTCAAGATGTGGCACATAGGAGTGGCAATATAGTCCTCGTCAAAATCCGTCAGTTTAATAATTAAGCAAGAGATATATTTTTTAGCATGGGCTGCATCTCAATCCACCGCATCTGCCTATGTCGGCCTTCTGCATCTGCCGTGGAAAGTGTAAAAGCTACAGCTGTGTTTGTCAGACCAAGAGACATCCCGAAAATTGGTCTTCTCATGAAAACATCTGTAGCGTCGGTTTGGTCCACAAACTAATATGATCACTTTAGGGAAAGATGAGATTTTCACGAACACAATGTGTCACAAGTGTCATGGGATTCGTCTGAAGGTGACCCGGTTAAAAAAAATATGGAAGTATGGAGGTAGATTTGTGCCAATGAAAGAAATTGTTTAAAATGTGTTTTTTTAAACGAAAGAAAGAAATTCCTGAACTTTTCTATCTATTTTTTGACTGTCTGTTTTGCCATTTATGAATGTGTTATTCAATGTGTTTCTATGGGCTGTAGTAGTGAAGGCCAAATTCAATATTCTAGCATCTTTTATTCATTTTTTTGCTTCGTAGACACCCCCCCCCCATCAAAGGTTTAGGATCAACAGTCCTAGAATTAAACTAGTGGTCTTTGTAGTTTGTGATAACTGTGGGTTTTCTTTTCATGTGGTGATTTCAATTGTTCAAGCTGTCTGATGTAGTGTTCTGTTAACATTTAGAGGCATTGTTCTGCTACCTAAGTTGCACTCTAAATATTCGCTCCACATTGTTAAAAAGCAGATGAGCACATGTTTACTTTGACCATTTATTATGAAAGGGAGAGATAAGAGGAAATTATTTTAGTATTTCAAAAGGAAATGCACGACAAAGAGATAAGGAAGATAGATAGAAACCGCTTAGAGGACCTTAAAACGTGGCTCAAATACACAACAATGAATAGTTCCAGCTCTTTGAGGAGGAATTGTAATGCAACGAATTGGCTGTAATTTATGCAGTGTCTCGCATTTCATTATTGCCATATTATACCTGTCGGCCTTAAAGGGGCATGGTGCAGTTGCTAAATACCTATTTTTTTTTTAAACTTTCAAATCAATGATATATACCCATTGATTCTTGAACGATATGACTTATAGAAGCCTCATAAGATTGTAGTTCAACTGCCGTACCCCATCAGAGCCCAAAATATAAGCTTGGGTTATGCCTTTGTTTGTAAACGCTGTATATGTAAACAAACACTGTATAGCCTCAAAACATGGTTAAAACTAGAATTGTTATATAATGAATGGTCAGTCCTTGTATCCAGAGCTCTGTCCATGAGTTTGAGAGTGGTTATATTTTTTCCAGACCCGTCCCTCAGCTGTTTACCAAATCAGTGGCGTGGTGCCTCTTCGTTATTGTTGGGACTGCAGATCGCCCCTTTAAGTAAAGTGTAACCTACCTGGAATTCTAAAACTGTCCAATTTAGGAAGCAAGCCTTTGTAACTATATTTCACTTTATCTACCCACACTATCCTTTGTCGTCTGGCACATTTGGATCCCCAGGACAAGGACATTCTTTTCTTATGCATCATCTATGTTCATTAAGTCCACCATTAAGGGATATGTCAGTCTGTCCTCTTTGCCACAAGAGTGCAACTGTTTTCACAAAACCCTGGGCCTCTCTTCTATTCAAAGGGTACTTTTTAAGGTTTATTTGACCAACCGGGTGTTCTTGCTGTAGTGACGAAGAGATTCTCTCAGCTATCCAAATGCAATTTCTCTAAATGTCACCTGTGCTCATAAGGAATCGATGGGCAAATTAATATGATAACGACACTGCAACCTAATGCGGTGGTCCATGATTAGATATCAACATTACTGCATGTTACTGACACGGATTTCATTTGATACATGCTTTACCTAGAGGATTAGAACCCAAAAAGATATCTCTATATTTACGTGGGAATGTATTACACAACTTCCATTGCTAAGCACACACAGGATTTAGTGTTTGTTTGAAATAATGTATTTCAAATGAACCAGACTTAGACTGTCAAATGTATTTACTATTTAATAGATGTGTCACCCCAGGCTAAAGGCGTGTCCCATCACGTTCGGGATAATACACTGTTTTGTTAAAACTGTTAAAACTGTTCCATTGTCATAATTTTGCAACCCGTGGTGAATAGTGGAATATATATGAAGAGAGCGCAGTATGTGCCTTTTTAGGATTAAAACAGACCAAAATAAAAATCCTCACCCTACATCTTTTCTCAATACTCCACAAAAGGTGAAGATATGTCAATGATTCCTTTTTAGATCAATAGAAGAAGATGACAAGTAAGATAATCAGCAATGACTGTCTATACGGAGAGCCTCAGGCAGATTCTAAACACTCTCTTGTATTATCCTCTCTTGTCTTCCTGTGAGCGCACCAAAATAACCATGTAACCCCATGCATATGTATACATGCCTATACATTTTGTCTGAGGAAACCATTCAGTATATGCCATGTGAATGGCATTAAATGATGTGCAAATGATTGGTTGAGGATATGTTGTATTGCGACTTAATTATCTGTATTGTGAAATAATTCATACCCTGGTACAAAACACTGGTACCGCTGAGACCAGTACCACCGAGACAGGTTATTGGAATGATTGGTCAGGGTGATTGATCTCTGGCTGACTTGGTGTCACTCCGTAGGAACACTTAGCCGCTGCTGAAGTTTCAACCATTAGCTCCCTCCACATAGGAACTTGACTTGGGTTGCCATAGAAACTAGGATTTATTTAAAGCTTGGTAATAACGCTGGGATGAGAGGAGTAAAGTTTTGGCCCTGTGGTGCGGAGAAGAGGTCAGCATCGAATTGCAACTTGGTGATAGATTGACACATGGAAAGGTTCTGAGAAAATAAATACAACGAATAGTATCAGCATTTCCCGTGTGGCTCAGTTAGTAGCGCATGGAGCTGGCAATGCCAGAGTTGTGGGTTCGATTCCTGTCGGGGGACCAGTACGAAGAAGTTTGAAAATGTATGCACTCACTACTGTAAGTCTCTCTGGAGATGAGGGTCTACTAAAATGTAAAAGCTTTTCAGAAAATGAAATGCTAAAATCATACCGTTGACATTTGCATATGGAAGAGTAGGATCCCCAAGTCAGTCTTTTTGTCCAGTATGCATTACATTGAAAATGAGTAATTTGGTGATTTTTGCATATTGACTATATTGGAGAGGCAATTTCATTCCATTTCATGAACTATCAGATTGTATTCCATGCGCATGGGTGTATCATGCCCCTCGGGAGGGTTCCTTGTCAATGCTTTGAGGCAACATCTTAAAAGTCAATGGAAAAATCAGTGAATCGGTGATAAGATGCAGCAGATATCAGAGAGCTAGGCTCTAATTTGTAATGGGAATTCTCAGAGCACAGTGTGAGACCAGGTAGGAGTTTGGGTGGTACATCTCCGACTGTGTGAACAATTACTAATTACAGTAGACTGATTAATTCTAGATTCCACTGATGTAGATGGATCTTACAGCCACGGGCCACAGAATAAGCCTGCTTGATGAGACAGAGTATGGTGAATTCATTATGAAAATGAACATTGAGTACCCAAATGTTCTTCTTGCCTGTGTTTCTATCTTTGACGCACTTCCCAAAACATTGCAGGTTGATGATTTCATTACTGTCTTTTTGGATATTGAGTACTCAGGTCAAACATACTTTGCCCAGGTAACAGTCAATTGTGAGAGCTTTTTCACTGACCTAAAATGGGACCCTTCATCGCTTATAAAAAAAATTGTATCTTCACATCCCATCTTTCACCCCAAAGGAGTCTTAACATTATCCATTAAGATGTCATTTTTAGATGGAAATGAAGACATTTATTCTAATCATTTTCCTTGGAGTCCCATTGACCCATTTCTGAAGCCCCAAGAGATTCCTGTTGTCAGTGGCACACTGCAGAAGAGAGATCACTCTGAAACCGTGGCCTTCGTTCGCACAAAGGTAATAATACATAGGTATTATTTGATTTTCACTGGGAGAAATTGTCATACAATTAGCAATAGCACTCTCGAGGGCCTCAATTCAATCCCCAGCGGTGCCCAGGTCCATGGGATAAGACACCCGTCTATAAATAAGTATTATGTCACCATAGAGTTTTTTTTTCTTTAATGAGGTTTGTTATTTTTGCTCCAACACATTTTTAGTTCTCAGTGTTTCAACCCTAAAATAATTTTTGTAATATCAGGATTTTTCCAATAGCACTAAAATTATCAAATTGCTGAGTATTTATGCAAATATATTTCATGCAGGAAAAGACAATTACATATTTTTTTTTACTTACTTGCTCAGTTTACCAATGCCATATTCACAAACAGAGCCAGACACCACAACACACACCCACTCATGTACAGCTCAAACACAAATAGAATGCAAGTAGAGCTCCTACGACATATGTTGCTGTAAAAGTGAGGAGACAGACATAATCCCTTCAAATGCATCCTCATTTAAAAATGCTTATCTCTGGGGTCTGTTCCCTGAATACTGTAAACCAACAGTCAACGTGCGTTGGAAGGGAGATAATTAATGCCACTGCATATAAATGCAGATTAACTGAGGGAATTTTTCAAAAGGATCAAAAATATCTTTAATGTGGCGATGGATGTTACTTATGCATTAGAACATTGTTCAGCGAGTATCT
Source organism: Oncorhynchus gorbuscha (assembly GCF_021184085.1). NCBI lineage: Eukaryota > Metazoa > Chordata > Actinopteri > Salmoniformes > Salmonidae > Oncorhynchus > Oncorhynchus gorbuscha. Next base: position 49,640,641 of record NC_060193.1, read on the forward strand.
GAAATGTTCGATGGAGAAATTCCATTTCAGGGTTCACTGGCCTTTCTGGAGCCAGTCATCCAGGCAGCTGTAATGTATGTCCTCGTAAAACTTGTCTATCGAATCAATTTCCCTATTTCAATTACCACCATTACGAAATGCGCCAGTATGTGTCAGTCTAGTTTCGCTTGTGCAAATAGATGAATTTAGTTTCACTCTGATCAAAGTCTACAGTATATAGAGTAAAATGGCATTTCATAAAAAGATAACTATATGTTTTATTTAAAGATAATGCCCCTGACCTCCACCCAGCCAGATATACACTCTACTTTCTATGACGCTACTGCAATGTATTGTTGTTTTATGAGGTAAGTCGGCCTGTTGATGGCGTGTTGATCAATACATCCATCCGAGTCTACAGATGTAGGATCTTAATTTGATCACTCTTTTGTTGCTGAGAATTTTCCTGCAGCACAGGACATGCAGATGAGCTTAATGATTTACATAAATTCACTGAAACCCTACATTAACACACTCTCATATTGACGGTTTTGCACATTTCATGTAGCCTAATTTTGGCCAGCTAATAGCCTCACCACTGATTAGGCAACATTATCGACTAAACGGTCAAATCCGGTTGCTGTAGATTATTCTGCTGCGACAACACTGGTCGAATTAAGATCCAAAATCTGTACGGAAGTCTATACGCTGACAAGTCCTTGAACAGAAGCCCTCTGAGGAGCTATACGTAAAAATAAACAATTCACAAAGACCTAAAGGCTGGACGATATGTACAGTAATCCATGTCTGCTTATAAAAATACAACTAAGGGCTGACAAATAATTGCAAGGCCATATGACGTTCATATAGCAGGGAATAATGCATCAACAATGCAGAGTAGTGGTTAGTTACAAGGGGCCTCCGGTTATGCAGATGTGGCACTATAACACTCAGACATCGGGAGAAAGAGTCAATTGAATAGTCTAAGTATACCTCCTGGTTTCTTGGAAAACAGGGTGTTGACATACAGTCCTTGCCGCAGCACACTGTGTTTTGACAACGCACACATATATTAACCCTCTCGAGGAATACCTTATTACATTCATCGCCACAGAGAACCCTTGTCAATAACTACACTCTCAACCGATTCAATTTCCCTGGCCTTATAAAAGCTCCTACAGACAGGGGAGAAGACGTATGCCTTGTCAACGGCAAATCTAATCAAGTGCCTTCCCGGGCAAGTCCTCCTGTGCTTGTTTGTATTCAAGATGGTGGGCGCGCGACTGGTTCTCTTTAGAGACTTCTTAGCTGTGTGATGTGCAGCACCCCCCCCCCCCCCCCCCACCACCATTTGTTCTCTGTTCTGGATTGCTGCAGTCCTACAGGATTTGGAGTTAACATGTAATTATCAACAGATTTACACCCCAAGAAACCGAAGCTATTTTAGCTTCTACTTTCCAAATAATTACTTAAATGAATGTATTAAGCGCTCTGGCACAGAAAAACATTAACTGAGTTGGCAAGTGTCCTGGGAAAGTGCTGCATACTGCTGTTGCAGGTGTTGTCACACGAGGGACAGCAATATAATTTTTTAAAGCAGCGGCTGAAATCACCGCAGTGCTTAGATTAACTTGAGCAATGTCGGAAATCCCTGCAATGCTGAAATCACTGCAATGCTTGGATTACACCTTCCTGTCATTGTAGTAACAATGCACATGCTGTGAGGCTGGTGAGAAAAGTCAATGGGATTGGAGATTTGATACACTACATGGCCAAAAGCTTGTCCAACATCTCATTCCAGAATCATGGGCATTAATATGGAGTTGGTCCCCCCTTTAATGCTATAACAGGCTTTCCACCTGATGTTGGAACATTGCAGCGGGGACTTGATTCCATTAAGCCACAAAGCATAATGAGGTCGGCCACTGATGTTGGCGATTACGCCTGGCTTGCAGTCAGCGTTGTAATTTATACCAAAGGTCTTTGACGGGGTTGAGGTCAGGGCTCTGTGCAGGCCAATCAAGTTCACACTGATCTCGACAAAAGTTGCTGAAGTTGCTTCCAAAGGCAGTTTGGAACTTGGTAGTGAGTGTTGCAACCGAGGACAGACGATTTTTACGTGCTGCGTGCTTCAGGACTTGGTGGTCCCGTTCTGTGAGCTTGTGTGGCCTATCACTTCGCGGCTGAGCCGTTGTTGGTCCTAGATGTTTCCTCTTCACAATAACAGCGCTTACAGTTGACCTGGGCAGCTCTAGGAGGGCAGACATTTGATGGACTGACTCGTTGAAAAGGTGGCATCCTATGATGGTGCAAAGTTAAAAGTCACTGATCTCGTCCATAAGGCTGTTCTACTGCCAATGTTTGTCCATGGAGATTGCATGGCTGTGTGCTCTATTTTATACACATGTCAGTGTGGCTGAAATAGTCAAATCCACTAATTTGAACGGGTGTCCACATACTTTTGGCCATGTAGCGTATGTATATTTCTTTGCCCTAGGTTTTTTTGTGCATCTGTTGAGAATCAGCACTCACAACCTACACTCAGAGTTAATGTTTCTGTTATCACTTAGTTTATGGCTTTGTTCCAAGCCCATTGCAGAAATATGGGACATGTTGCTCCCATCTCCCATCTTTTATTCATAGATTGAATTTGACACATGAATATTATTGACATTTTTACAACACATTGTTCTTACTCATGGTGTTCCTTGAGAGACGATGCCATCTTGGAACTGTATTGACCTCTATTAATTTCTGTTAAAGCAATGCTAATGACAAGGACATTATAGACCTTCATCTCTCTGATGTTCTAGTACCAAAAGGTGCTGTAGCCCAGGGCCATGTTTTTCTCACTGGCATGTGTCACTGCCATTGGGAGAAAGGGATTGAATTGGCAATCTCATTTTGCATATCACTATCATATGATGCTTCATATCTCTTGTGTTTCATGTTTCTTTCATCTCTGCTATCAGAAATAGTATTGATTCATAGCCAGCCAATTCACGGGGCGACACTAGTCTTTAAAACAAATTCAAACACATTTTCTCCAATCAATGTTGCCTTGAAAGTAATGAATACTCCACACAACCGTGTTGTCGGACAAAACATGAAATGACTCTGTTATCATTTGTCCAAATTGTTAGAGAACACATACAGTATAGCACATACAAGGTTGCACAGAAACACACAACACACACACACACACACACACACACACACACACACAAGCAACACCACCAAAACGACCTCATTGAAGTAAGCAAGGGCTGCTGAGGAGAATGTAGCTTGCTACAAACATACATAATGAGAAGTGCAAGCTTTGTCATTTCTGAAGATAAAAGTGTTGTGATGAGAGCCGGAGACAATAGCGCCACATTAATCTTACAGACAAGTAGGTGAAGCTTAACATACTGTTCTCTACGCTGAAGCCATTTTCCAGAGCTAGTCCTGGGCCTGCATTATACCTGATTTATTCAACCAGCCTTTTTATCAGTGGAATTGATCCCCGTTTCCTGTTTGTCGCGAAGAGCAGATATCTGGGAACAGACATTCTATTAGAAGCAGCAATGCCCCCCCCCTCCTCAAGACAATCACAGTTGGAAGACAGATGGTGAGGTTTAAAGACAATTCTGTTTTGTTCAAAATTAAGTTTGCAGGATGGCTCTACTGCTTTAGATTACAGTGCTGTAAATGGGAAGTTGTTATACTTTGAACATCACAATGTTATAGGTATACAGTACATGAATTGCTTTGGCCACATGTAAGAATCATATAGTATGATAATGAGTGTAAGTGACTGCATTTTATTTTTTTGGGGGGGGGATTATACTGTACGTAGCCCAACACAATGCGAACACAAATACAGTTGAACGCTATTCCCTGAAATCCTTGTCCAATTGGTATTAAGCTTGTTTCTACTAGAAATGTAATAGCCAATGCAGTATCGATGGCATATTACTCCTCTGCCGTTGCTTCAGATGTGTTGGTTTTATAAAATGTCTATCTATAGACTTACTAGAGCTACCACTGTGTCCACTAAAAACAAGCATCATACCTGGAGACTAAGGTTATTACAACAGCTTGAAATGACGACTCATGCTTGAGCACTACTCCTAAACCCAGCCGCAATACAACACCCGAGTCATGGTGCCACTCAACCACCACAATGCAGCTTTTCTACCCTACAGAATAATCCCTCATTCCCTCTATTTTGGCATCCTCTAGCAGTCTGCCATCCTCTCTCCCTGGATAAGAGGACTTCACTAGTGCCCACTCTGTATTTATCTGTGACTGCCGAAGTGTCTGAGCTCATAAGGAACTCTTAATGCAGCCTCTGACAAGTGCCTCCTTCCTCGCTAACGATGACAGAGGAAGTTCCCAGACAATCAGCGACTGCATCAGTCTTGGTAAGGGGAACCACACTGGAAGAGACAGGCGTTCAACTTTGTCTGCCAAAGCATAGCAGCCACTGGTTCTGCCTGGCCATGTACCGGCAACTCTTGTTTTTGCCGTTAGTCCCAGCAACCCTGTCAATGTCTCCATTGCCTATGTAAACCATAGTATTGCTCCTGAGGAAATGGCGTTCTCTGTGCTCTATTTAGAGAGTATATATAACAAAAGCATCATACATTATGGGAGTGTAAATATGTAGGGACAGGGATAATATTGGGGATAATATTAACACATGTACTGTATCACTCAAGGATGACCTAAAAGGCGTGTCATTGATGTTTGATGGGAAAATCTTGAGATGTCTCAACTTAAACTGTATACGTTTTTTTGTTACTCAATTTGCATTTAGATTGCTGCAGATAAACCACAGTTTTCACAAGCAGCAATGCTAGTTGTATTGTGTCTTATCTCACCCTATAATCACAGACAGACACTTGAATATGGACACCTGTACACACATGCATGCAAACATGCGCGCGCACACACACGCATGTACAGTACACACACACACACACACACACACACAGACCCAAAATGAATCATATATTGATATTTACGTACTGTCATAAGAAATATTGCTCATGGCTGTATTTCCAAGTCCAGTTACAAATCACCACTGCATACATCACATCATAACCACTCCACAATAGACCTCCTAGGCTCCTAGAAGGGATGGCAAAAATAACCAGTGACAGTTTTTTTTAGTTGCCTTCAGCTGTCAGATCAAATATAGAATTATGCCCTCAATCTGTGAGGCAGCCGGGACCGCTTCTGCTCTGTAACAAGCTCTGGCTTCTTAGTCCGATGAGTTGTTTCTCCTTGTAAAAGGACATATCCTAGTATTGATCTGATCTCTGGGATGCTGTCTAAATGCCTGATGACAGTTATTTACAAAAAATATATACAGTACCAGTTAAAAGTTTGGACACACCTACTCATTCAAGGGTTTTACTTCATTTTTGCCATTTTCTACATTGTAGAATAATAGTGAAGACATCACAACTATGACATAACACATATAGAATCATGAGGTAACAGTTCAAATAAGCAAAGAGAAATAACAGTCCATCGTTACTTTAAGAGACAAAGGTCAGTCAATCGGAAAATTTCAAGAACTTTGAAAGTTTCTTCAAGTGCAGTCGCAAAAACAATCAAGCGCTATGATGAAACTGGCTCTCATGAGGACCGCCACAGGGATGGAGGACCCAGAGTTACCTCTGCTGCAGAGGACAAGTTCATTAGAGTTAACTGCAGTTTGAAAAGCCAAGGCTAGCTTTTTCAAGCAGAAATTTGCTTCCTGCAACACAAACTCAAAAAAGTTCTGGGACACTGTAAAGTCCATGGAGAATAAGAACACCTCCTCCCAGCTGCCCACTGCACTGAAGATAGGAAACACTGTCACCATCAATAAATCCACTATAATTGAGAATTTCAATAAGCATTTTTCTACGGCTGGCCATGCTTTTCACCTGGCTACCCCTACCCCTCAACAGCACTGCACCCCCCACAGCAACTCGCCCAAGCCTTCTCCATTTCTCCTTCTCCCAAATCCAGTCAGCTGATATTCTGAAAGAGCTGCAAAATCTGGACTCCTACAAATCAGCCGGGCTAGACAAATTGTTACCACCCCTATTACTAGCCTGTTCAACCTCTCTTTCATGTCGTCTGAGATTCCTAAAGATTGGACAGCATGTCATGCAGGTGAAAGAGGACCCAAAAGCGACTTGGCGAAAACAGAGTCTTTAATCCAGTAAAGTGAATACAAACAAAAAAACACAACTTTCACTCGAAATGACGAGGACAAACTGGAGACTCGATCTTGAACAGCAGGTGAACAGCAGGTTGCCTCGGGAAGGCACTCGAACCAGACAGACTCAGACACCTGCTCACCACGCAGCATCTGAGGAAAACACGACACGACAGGGCGATACACAATCACAGCACGGTGAATTCTAAACAAGGAACCGACAGGACAGGAACGGAACACAAAGGAAGAAATAGGGACTCTAATCAGGGGAAAGGATCGGGAACAGGTGTGGGAAGACTAAATGATTGATTAGGGGAATAGGAACAGCTGGGAGCAGGAACGGAACGATAGAGAGAAGAGAGAGCGAGAGAGTGAGAGAGGGAGGGGGAGAGAGAGGGATAGAAAGAGGGAAAGAACCTAATAAGACCAGCAGAGGGAAACGAATAGAATGGGGAGCACAGGGACAAGACATGATAATAAATGACAAACATGACAGTACCCCCCCACTCACCGAGCGCCTCCTGGCGCACTCGAGGAGGAATCCTGGCGGCAACGGAGGAAATCATCAATGAGTGAACGGTCCAGCACGTCCCGAGACGGAACCCAACTCCTCTCCTCAGGACCGTAACCCTCCCAATCCACTAAGTATTGGTGACCCCGTCCCCGAGAACGCATGTCCATGATCTTATGTACCTTGTAAATAGGTGCGCTCTCGACAAGGACGGGAGGGGGGAGGGAAGACGAACGGGGTGCGAAGAAAGGGCTTAACACAGGAGACATGGAAGACAGGATGGACGCGACGAAGATGTCGCGGAAGAAGCAGTCGCACAGCGACAGGATTGACGACCTGGGAAACACGGAACGGACCAATGAACCGCGGAGTCAACTTACGAGAAGCTGTCGTAAGAGGAAGGTTGCGAGTGGAAAGCCACACTCTCTGGCCGCAACAATACCTTGGACTCTTAATCCTGCGTTTATTGGCGGCTCTCACAGTCTGTGCCCTGTAACGGCAAAGTGCAGACCTCACCCTCCTCCAGGTGCGCTCACAACGTTGGACAAACGCTTGAGCGGAGGGAACGCTGGACTCGGCAAGCTGGGATGAGAACAGAGGAGGCTGGTAACCCAGACTACTCTGAAACGGAGATAACCCGGTAGCAGACGAAGGAAGCGAATTGTGAGCGTATTCTGCCCAGGGGAGCTGTTCTGCCCAAGACGCAGGGTTTCTGAAAGAAAGGCTGCGTAGTATGCGACCAATCGTCTGATTGGCCCTCTCTGCTTGACCGTTAGACTGGGGATGAAACCCGGAAGAGAGACTGACGGACGCACCAATCAAACGACAGAACTCCCTCCAAAACTGTGACGTGAATTGCGGGCCTCTGTCTGAAACGGCGTCTAACGGGAGGCCATGAATTCTGAATACATTCTCGATAATGATTTGTGCCGTCTCCTTAGCGGAAGGAAGTTTAGCGAGGGGAATGAAATGTGCCGCCTTAGAGAACCTATCGACAACCGTAAGAATCACAGTCTTCCCCGCAGACAAAGGCAGACCGGTAATGAAGTCTAGGGCGATGTGAGACCATGGTCGAGAAGGAATGGGGAGCGGTCTGAGACGACCGGCAGGAGGAGAGTTACCCGACTTAGTCTGCGCGCAGTCCGAACAAGCAGCCACGAAACGGCGCGTGTCACGCTCCTGAGTCGGCCACCAAAAGCGCTGGCGAATAGACGCAAGAGTGCCTCGAACACCGGGATGACCAGCTAACTTGGCAGAGTGAGCCCACTGAAGAACAGCCAGACGAGTGGAAACAGGAACGAAAAGGAGGTTACTAGGACAAGCGCGCGGCGACGCAGTGTGCGTGAGTGCTTGCTTAACCTGTCTCTCAATTCCCCAGACTGTTAACCCGACAACACGCCCATAAGGAAGAATCCCCTCGGGATCAGTAGAAGCCACAGAAGAACTAAACAGACGGGATAAGGCATCAGGCTTGGTGTTCTTGCTACCCGGACGGTAAGAAATCACAAACTCGAAACGAGCGAAAAACAACGCCCAACGAGCTTGACGGGCATTAAGTCGTTTGGCAGAACGGATGTACTCAAGGTTCTTATGGTCTGTCCAAACGACAAAAGGAACGGTCGCCCCCTCCAACCACTGTCGCCATTCGCCTAGGGCTAAGCGGATGGCGAGCAGTTCACGGTTACCCACATCATAGTTGCGCTCAGATGGCGACAGGCGATGAGAAAAATAAGCGCAAGGATGAACCTTATCGTCAGACTGGAAGCGCTGGGATAGAATGGCTCCCACGCCTACCTCTGAAGCCTCAACCTCGACAATGAATTGTCTAGTGACGTCAGGAGTAACGAGGATAGGAGCGGACGTAAAACGTTCTTTTAGAAGATCAAAAGCTCCCTGGGCGGAACCGGACCACTTAAAACACGTCTTGACAGAAGTAAGAGCTGTGAGAGGGGCAGCAACTTGACCGAAATTACGAATGAAACGCCGATAGAAATTAGCGAAACCTAAAAAGCGCTGCAACTCGACACGTGACCTTGGAACGGGCCAATCACTGACAGCTTGGACCTTAGCGGAATCCATCTGAATGCCTTCAGCGGAAATAACGGAACCGAGAAAAGTAACGGAGGAGACATGAAAAGAGCACTTCTCAGCCTTTACGTAGAGACAATTCTCTAAAAGGCGCTGTAGAACACGTCGAACGTGCTGAACATGAATCTCGAGTGACGGAGAAAAATCAGGATATCGTCAAGATAGACAAAAACAAAGATGTTCAGCATGTCTCTCAGAACATCATTAACTAATGCCTGAAAAACAGCTGGCGCATTGGCGAGACCGAACGGCAGAACCCGGTACTCAAAATGCCCTAACGGAGTGTTAAACGCCGTTTTCCACTCGTCCCCCTCTCTGATGCGCACGAGATGGTAAGCGTTACGAAGGTCCAACTTAGTAAAGCACCTGGCTCCCTGCAGAATCTCGAAGGCTGATGACATAAGGGGAAGCGGATAACGATTCTTAACCGTTATGTCATTCAGCCCTCGATAATCCACGCAGGGGCGCAGAGTACCGTCCTTCTTCTTAACAAAAAGAACCCCGCCCCGGCCGGAGAGGAAGAAGGCACTATGGTACCGGCGTCAAGAGACACAGACAAATAATCCTCGAGAGCCTTACGTTCGGGAGCCGACAGAGAGTATAGTCTACCCCGAGGAGGAGTGGTCCCCGGAAGGAGATCAATACTACAATCATACGACCGGTGAGGAGGAAGGGAGTTGGCTCGGGACCGACTGAAGACCGTGCGCAGATCATGATATTCCTCCGGCACTCCTGTCAAATCGCCAGGTTCCTCCTGAGAAGTAGGGACAGAAGAAACGGGAGGGATGGCAGACATTAAACACTTCACATGACAAGAAACGTTCCAGGATAGGATAGAATTACTAGACCAATTAATAGAAGGATTATGACATACTAGCCAGGGATGACCCAAAACAACAGGTGTAAACGGTGAACGGAAAATCAAAAAAGAAATAGTCTCACTGTGGTTACCAGATACTGTGAGGGTTAAAGGTAGTGTCTCAAATCTGATACTGGGAAGATGACTACCATCTAAGGCGAACATGGGCGTAGGCTTCTCTAACTCTCTGAAAGGAATGTCATGTTTCCGAACCCATGCTTCGTCCATGAAACAACCCTCAGCCCCAGAGTCTATCAAGGCACTACATGTAGCACCCGAACCGGTCCAGCGTAGATGGACCGACAAAGTAGTACAGGATTTTGATGGAGAGACTTGAGTAGTTGCACTCACCTGTAGCCCTCCGCTTACAGATGAGCTCTGGCTTTTACTGGACATGAATTAACAAAATGTCCAGCAACTCCGCAATAGAGGCACAGGCGGTTGGTGATCCTCCGTTCCCTCTCCTTAGTCGAGATGCGAATCCCTCCCAGCTGCATGGGCTCAGTCTCTGAGCCAGAGGAGGGAGATGGTTGCGATGCGGAGCAGGGAAACACCGTTGATGCGAGCTCTCTTCCACGAGCCCGGTGACGAAGATCTACCCGTCGTTCTATGCGGATGGCGAGAGCAATCAAAGAGTCCACATCTGAAGGAACCTCCCGGGAGAGAATCTCATCCTTAACCACTGCGTGGAGTCCCTCCAGAAAACGAGCGAGCAGCGCCGGCTCGTTCCACTCACTAGAGGCAGCAAGAGTGCGAAACTCAATAGAATAATCCGTTATGGACCGTTCACCTTGGCATAAGGAAGCCAGGGCCCTAGAAGCCTCCCTACCAAAAACTGAACGGTCAAAAACCCGAATCATCTCCTCTTTAAAGTTCTGGAACTTGTTAGAGCAATCAGCCCTTGCCTCCCAGATAGCTGTGCCCCATTCTCGAGCCCGGCCAGTAAGGAGTGAAATGACGTAAGCAACCCGAGCTCTCTCTCTAGAGTATGTGTTGGGTTGGAGAGAGAACACAATCTCACACTGCGTGAGAAAGGAGCGGCACTCAGTGGGCTGCCCGGAGTAGCAAGGTGGGTTATTAACCCTAGGTTCTGGAGGCTCGGCAGGCCAGGAAGTAACAGGTGGCACGAGACGTAGACTCTGGAACTGTCCAGAGAGGTCGGAAACCTGAGCGGCCAGGTTCTCCACGGCATGGCGAGCAGCAGACAATTCCTGCTCGTGTCTGCCGAGCATGGCTCCTTGGATCTCGACGGCAGTGTAACGAGCGTCTGAAGTCGCTGGGTCCATTCCTTGGTCGGTTCCTTCTGTCATGCAGGTGAAAGAGGACCCAAAAGCGACTTGGCGAAAACAGAGTCTTTAATCCAGTAAAGTGAATACAAACAAAAAAACACAACTTTCACTCGAAATGACGAGGACAAACTGGAGACCCGATCTTGAACAGCAGGTGAACAGCAGGTTGCCTCGGGAAGGCACTCGAACCAGACAGACTCAGACACCTGCTCACCACGCAGCATCTGAGGAAAACACGACACGACAGGGCGATACACAATCACAGCACGGTGAATTCTAAACAAGGAACCGACAGGACAGGAACGGAACACAAAGGAAGAAATAGGGACTCTAATCAGGGGAAAGGATCGGGAACAGGTGTGGGAAGACTAAATGATTGATTAGGGGAATAGGAACAGCTGGGAGCAGGAACGGAACGATAGAGAGAAGAGAGAGCGAGAGAGTGAGAGAGGGAGGGGGAGAGAGAGGGATAGAAAGAGGGAAAGAACCTAATAAGACCAGCAGAGGGAAACGAATAGAATGGGGAGCACAGGGACAAGACATGATAATAAATGACAAACATGACACAGCAGCTGCAGTCATCCCCCTCTTCAAAGGGTGGGACACTCTTAACCCAAACTGCTACAGACCTATATTTATCCTACCCTGCCTTTCTAAGGTCTTCGAAAGCCAAGCCAACAAACAGATTACCGACTATTTTGAATCCCACCATACCTTCTCCACTATGCAATCTGGTTTCAGAGCTGGTCATGGGTGCACCTCAGCCACGATCAAGGTCCTAAACAATATCTTAACCGCCATCGATAAGAAACAATACTGTGCAGCCGTATTCATTGACCTGGCCAAGGCTTGCGACTCTGTCAATCACCACATCCTCATCGGCAGACTCGATAGCCTTGGTTTCTCAAACGATTGCCTCTCCTGGTTCACCAACCACTTCTCTGATAGAGTTCAATGTGTCAAATCGGAGGGCCTGTTGTCCGGGCCTATGGCAGTCTCTATGGGGGTGCCACAGGGTTCAATTCTTGGACCGACTCTCTTCTCTGTATACATCAATGATGTCGCTCTTGCTGCTGGTGAGTCTCTGATCCAACTCTACGCAGACGCTACCATTCTGTATACTTCTGGCCCTTCTTTGGACAGTGTGTTAACAACCCTCCAGGCGAGCTTCAATGCCATACAACTCTCGTTCCATGGCCTCCAATTGCTCTTAAATACAAGTAAAACTAAATGCATGCTCTTCAACCGATCGCTGCATGCCCCTGCCCTCCTGTCCAACATCACTACTCGGTTCTGACTTAGAATATGTGGACAACTACAAATACCTAAGTGTTTGGTTAGACTGTAAACTCTCCTTCCAGACTCACATCAAACATCTTCAATCCAAAGTTAAATCTAGAATTGGCTTCCTATTTCACAACAAAGCATCCTTCTCTCATGCTGCCCAACATACCCTTGTAAAACTGACCATCCTACCAATCCTCGACTTCGGCGATGTCATTTATAGCCTCCAATACTCTACTCAATAAATTGGATGCAGTCTATCACAGTGCCATCCGTTTTGTCACCAAAGCCCCATATACTTGTCACATTCTGACCTTAGTTCTTTTGTTATGTCTTTGTTTTATTGTGTTCAGGGCGTGAGTTGGGTGGGTTGTCTATGTTCCTTTTTCTATGATTTGGGATTTCTGTGTTTGGCCTGGTATGGTTCTCAATTAGAGGCAGCTTTCAATCGTTGTCCCTGATTGAGAACCATACTTAGGTAGCCAGGTTTCACTTTTGAGTTGTGGGTGCTTATTTTCTGTGTCAGTGTGTTCCAAACAGAACTGTTTTGGTTTGTTATTTCACTTTGTTATTTTTGTATTTTGTCGTGTTCAGTTTGTTCTGTTAAATATGGACACTTACCACACTGCGCATTGGTCCTCCTCTCCTTCATACGAAGACCGTTACAATACTACCCACCACTGCAACCTGTATGCTCTCGTTGGCTGGCCCTCGCTAAGCTTCATACTCGTCGCCAAACCCACTGGCTCCAGGTCATCTACAAGACCCTTCTAGGTAAAGTTCCCCCTTATCTCAGCTCGCTGGTCACCATAGCAGCACCCACCTGTTGCACGCGCTCCAGCAGGTATATCTCTCTGGTCACCCCCAAAACCAATTCCTTTTGCCACCTCTCCTTCCAGTTCTCTGCTACCAATGACTGGAACGAACTACAAAATTCTCTGAAACTGGAAACACTTATCTCCCTCACTAGCTTTAAGCACCAGCTGTCAGAGCAGCTCACAGATTACTGCACCTGTACATAGCCCATCTATAATTTAGCCCAAACAACTACCTCTCCCCCTACTGTATTTATTTATTTACTTTGCTCCTTTGCACCCCATTATTTCTATCTCTACCTTGCACATTCTTCCACTGCAAATCTACCATTCCAGTGTTTTACTTGCTGTATTGTATTTACTTCGCCACCATGGATTTATTTTTTTGCCTTTACCTCCCTTATCTCACCTCATTTGCCCACATTGTATATAGACTTCTACTGTACTATTGACTGTATGTTTGTTTTACTCCACGTGTAACTCTGTGTTGTTGTATGTGTCGAACTGCTTTGCTTTATCTTGGCCAGGTCGCAATTGTAAATGAGAACTTGTTCTCAACTTGCCCACCTGGTTAAAAAAAGGTGAAATTAAAATTAAAATAAAAAATCTCAGATTGCAGGCCAACTAAATACTTCACAGTTCAAGTAACAGACACATCTCAAAATCAACTGTTCAGAGAATCAGGCCTTCTTGGTCAAATTGCTGCAAAGAAACCACTACTAAAGGCCAAGAAACATGAGCAATGGACATTAGACATGTGAAAATCTGTCCTTTAATCTGATGAGTCCAAATTTGAGATTTTTGGTTCCAACTGCCGTGTCTTCGTAGGTCAAATCAAATCAAATGTTTTTATAAAGCCCTTCGTACATCAGCTGATATCTCAAAGTGCTGTACATAAACCCAGCCTAAAACCCCAAACAGCAAGCAATGCAGGTGTAGAAGCACAGTGGCTAGGAAAAACTCCCTAAAAAGGCCAAAACCTAGGAAGAAACCTAGAGAGGAACCAGGCTATGTGGGGTGGCCAGTCCTCTTCTGGCTGTGCCGGGTGGAGATTATAACAGAACATGGCCAATATGTTCAAATGTTCATAAATGACCAGCATGGTCGAAATAATAATAAGGCAGAACAGTTGAAACTGGAGCAGCAGCACGGTCAGGTGGACTGGGGACAGCAAGGAGTCATCATGTCAGATAGTCCTGGGGCATGGTCCTAGGGCTCAGGTCCTCCGAGAGAGAGAAAGAAAGAGAAAATGAGAGAATTAGAGCGAGCACACTTAAATTCACACAGGACACAGAATAGGACAGGAGAAGTACTCCAGATATAACAAACTGACCCTAGCCCCCGACACATAAACTACTGCAGCATAAATACTGGAGGCTGAGATAGGAGGGGTCAGGAGACACTGTGGCCCCATCCGAGGACACCCCCGGACAGGGTCAAACAGGAAGGATATAGTCCCACCCACACTGCCAAAGCACAGCCCCCACACCACGAGAGGGATATCTTACCACCAACTTACCATCCTGAGACAAGGCCGAGTATATGTAACGGATGTGAAACGGCTGTTACAGGAAGGCCATGCAGAGCCTCGGTCTGATGCAATTAAAAGGTAATTTACCACCTTCACAAGTGCAGTCTCAGTGCTATCATGGGGTCTAAAACAAGACTGAAGCATTTCATATACATTGTTTGTCTTCAGGAAGGCAGTGAGTTGCTGCGCAACAGCCTTTTCTAAAATATTTGAGAGGAATGGAAGAGAGATCGTCAGGTTCACAACGTGAAGTATGGAGTTAAGGTGTGATGGTGTGCTGGTTCTTTGCTGGTGACACTGTCAGTGATATATTTAGAATTCAAGGCACACAACCAGTATGGCCACAACAGAATTCTGCAGCGATACGCCATCCCATCTGGTTTAGTGGGACTATCATTTGTTTTTCAACAGGACAATGAACTAAAACACACCTCCAGGTTGTTTAAGGGCTATTTGACCAAGGAGAGTGATGGAGTGCTGCGTCAGATTACCTGTTCTCCACAATCAGCTGATCTCAAACCAATTGAGATGGTTTGGGATGAGTTGGACCACAGAGTAAAGGAAAAGCAGCTAACAAGTGCTCAGCATACCTGTATGTGGGAACTCTGTCAAGACTGTTGGAAAAGCATTCCTCATAAAGCTGGTTGAGAGAAGAGTGTGCAAAGCTGTCATCGAGGTAAAGGGTGGATACTTTGAAGAATCTAAAATCTAAAATATATTTTGATTTGTTTAACACCCTTTTGGTTACTACATGATTCCTTATGTGTTATTTCATAGTTTTCATATCTTCACTATTATTGTACAATGTAGAAAATACTGAAAATAAAGAAAACCCTTGAATGAGTAGGTGTGTCCAAACTTGTGACTTGTACTGTATACTGAACAAAAAAAGAAATGCAACATGTAAAGTGTTTGTCCCATGTTACATGGACTGAAATAAAATATCCCAGAAATGTTCTATATGCACAAAAAGCTTATGTCTCTCAAATGTTGTTTTTTAAATGTATTTTTACATTCCTGTTAGTGAGCATTTATCCTATGCCAAGATAATCCATCCACCTGACAGGTGTGGCATATCAAGAAGCTGATTAAACAGCACGATCATTACACAGGTGCACCTTGTGCTGGGGACAGTAAAATGGCACTCTAAAATGTATTTTGTCACACAACACAATGCCACAGATGTCTCAAGTTTTGAGGGAGTGTGCAATTGACATGCTGACTGCAGGAATGTTCAACAGAGCTGTTGCCAGATAATTTTATGTTTATTTCTCTACCATAAACCGCCTCCAACGTAATTTTAGAGAATTTGGTAGTACTTCCAACCGGCCTCACAAGCCTGCAGATCACGTGTAACTACGCCAGCCCAGGACCTCCACATCCATCAGCTTCACCAGCAGGATCGTCTGAGACCAGACATCCGGACAGCTGATGAAACAGGACTATTTCTGTCTGTAATAAAGCCCTTTTGTGGGGAAAAACTCATTCTGATTGGTTGGCCCTGGCTCTCCAGTGAGTGGGCTGGCTCCCAAGTGGGTGGCCCTATGCCCTCTCAGACCCACCAATGGCTGGACCACTGCCCAGTTATGTGTAATCCATAGATTTGGGCCTAATTTACTTATTTCAGTTGACTGATTTCCTTATATGAACTGTAATTCAGTAAATCGTTTAAAATGTTGCATGTTTCGTTAATATTTTTGTTCAGTATATAATGTAAATGCTTTATCAAATCTTCATGATTCTACCCAGGGCTGGAGCCACGTGACACCCATGTCTGTCTATTCTAGGACTTGTTACTACAGATATCTGTGTATTTACTGCACTCCTGCTGACGAGCACAAAACAGCTCTGAGAACATACTCACTTTATTCTAAATCCACACAGCTACTGTGCAGTATGCGGCACACTGAGTATACAAACAGGCAAACCGTCAATACAGGACTAAGATCGAGTCGTACCACACCGGCTCTGACTCTCATCAGATGTGGCTGAGCCTGCAACCATTACAGACTACTAAGGGAAGCACAGCCGAGAGCTGTCGAGTGACACAAGCCTTCCGGACGAGCTAAACTACTTCTATGCTCGCTTCGAGGCAAATAACACTGAAACAGGCATGAGAGCACCACTTGTACCAGAAGACTATGTGATCACACTCTCCGCAGCCGATGTGAGTAAGACCTTTAGACAGGTCAACATTCACAAGACAGACTACCAGGACGTGTAATGCGAGCATGAGCTGACCAACTGGCAAGTGTCTTCACTAACATTTTCAACCTCTCCCTGTCCGAGTCTGTAATACCAAAATGTTTTAATTAAGCAGACCACAGTAGTGCCTGTGCCCAAGAACACTAACGTAACCTGCCTAAATGACTACCGACCCATAGCACTTATTTCTGTAGCAATGAAGTGCTTTGAAAGGCTGGTCATGACGCACATCAACACCATCATCCCAGAAACCTGAGACCACTCCAATTTGCAGACCACCACAACAGATCCACAGATGATGCCGTCTCTATTGCACTCCACACTGCCCTTTCCCACCTGGACAAAAGGAACACCTATGTGAGAATGCTAATCATTGACTACAGCTCAGCGTCAACACCATAGTGCCATCAAAGCTCATCAATAAGCTAAGGACCCTGGGACTAAACACCTCCCTCTGCAACTGGATCCTAAACTTCCTGACGGGCTGCACCCAGGTGGTAAGGGTAGGTAACAACACATCCGCCACGCTGATCCTCAACACAGGGGCTTCTCAAGAGTGCGTGCTCTGCCCCCTCCTGTACTCCCTGTGCACTCATGACTGCATGGACAGGCATGACTCCAACACCATCATTCAATTTAGCGATGACACAACAGTGGTAAGCCTGATCACCAACAACAATGAGACAGCCTATAGGGAGGAAGTCAGAGACTTGGCCGTGTGGTGCCAGGACAACATCCTCTCCCTCAACGTGATCAAGTCAAAGGAGAGGATTGTGGACTACAGGAAAAATCTGACTAAGCACGCCCCCATTCTCATCAACGGGGTTGCAGTGGAGCAGGTTGAGAGTTTCAAGTTCCTTGGTGTCCACATCACCAACAAACTAACATGGTCTAAGCACACCATGACAGTCGTGAAGTAGGCATGAAAAAACCTATTCCCCCTCAGGAGACTAAAAAGATTTGGCATGGGTACTCAGATCCTCAAAAGGTTCTACAGCTGCACCATCGAGAGCATCCTGGTTGCATCACTGCCTGGTATGGCAACTGCTCGGCCTCCATCCGCAAGGCACTACAGATGGTAGTGTGAACGGCCCAGTACATCACTGGGGCCATGCTTCCTGCCATCCAGGACCTCTATACCAGGCGGTGTCAGAGGAAGACCCTAAAAATTGTCAAAGACTCCAGCCACCCTAATCAGAGACGGTTCCCCCTGCTACCACACGGCAAGCGGTACCGGAGCGCCAAGTCTAGGTCCAAGAGGCTCCCAAACAGCTTCTACCCCCAAGCTAAAATACTCCTGCATATCTAGTCAGATGGCTACCCAGACAATTCGCATTTTCCTGCCCCCCCCCCCCCACACACACACCACTGCCACTCTATTTTGTCATCTATGCGTAGTCACTTTAATTAACTGTCCCTACAGTTGATATCGGAAGTTTACATACACCTTAGCCAAATACATTTAAACTCAGTTTTTCACAATTCCTGACATTTAATACAAGTAAAAATTCCATATTTTAGGTCAGTTAGGATCATGACTTTATTTTAAGAATGTGAAATGTCAGAATAATAGTAAAGAGAGTGATTTAAAACAGCTTTTATATCTTTCATCATGTTCCCTGTGGGTCAGTTGTTTACATATACTCAATTAGTATTTGGTAGCATTGCCTTTAAATTGTTTAACTTGGGTCAAATGTTTCGGGAGCCTTCCACAAGCTTCCCACAATAAGTTGGGTACATTTTAGCCCATTTCTCCGGACAGAGCTGGTGTAACTGAGTCAGGGTTGTAGGACTCCTTGTTCGCACACGCTTTTTCAGTTCTGCCCACAAATTTTCTGTGGGATTGAGATCAGGACTTTGTGATGGCCACTCCAATACCTTGACTTTGGTTGTCCTTAAGCCATTTTGCCACAACTTTGGAAGTATGCTTGGGGTCATTGTCCATTTGGAAGACACATTTGTGACAAAGCTTTAACTTCCTGACTGATGTCTTGAGATGTTGCTTCCACATGTTTTTCCCTCCTCATGAAGCTATCTACTTTGTGAATTGCACCAGTCCCTCCGCCAGCAAAGCACCCCCACAACATGATGCAGCCACCCCCGTGCTTCACGGTTGGAATGGTGTTCTTTGGCTTGCAAGCATTCCCCTTTTTCCTACAAACATAATTATTTTCATTATATATCATATTTTTGTTTCATAAGATCAGAGGACATTTCTCCAAAAATTACTGTATTTGTCCCCATGTGCATTTGCAAACTGTAGTCTGGCTTTCTTATGGCGGTTGTTGAGCGGCTTTTCAGGTTATGTCGATATAGGACTTGTTTTACTGTTGATATAGATACTTTTGTACCTGTTTCCTCCAGCATCTTCACAAGGTCCTTTGCTGTTGTTCTGGGATTGATTTGCACTTTTTCGAACCAAAGTACATTCATCTCTAGGAGACAGAATGCTTCTCCTTCCTGAGCGGTATGATGGCTGCATGGTCCCATGGTGTTTATACTTGCGTACTATTGTTTGTACAGATGAACGTGGTACCTTCAGGTGTTTGGAAATTGCTCCCAAGGATGAACCAGACTTGTGGAGGCCTACAATTTTTTTTCTTAGGTCTTGGCTGATTCCTTTTGCAAAGAGGCACTGAGTTTGAAGGTAGGCCTTGAAATACATCCACAGGTACACCTTCAATTTACTCAAATTATGTTAATTAGCCTATCAGAAGTTTCTAAAGCCATGACATAATTTACTGGAATTTTCCAAGCTGTTTAAAGGCACAGTCAACTTAGTGTATATACACTTCTGACACACTGGAATTGTGATACATTGAAATATAAGTGAAATAAACAATTGTTGTCTGTAAACAATTGTTGGAAAAATGACTTGTGTCATTCACAAAGTAGATGTCCTAACCGACTTCCCAAAACTATAGTTTGTTAACAAGACATTGGTGGAGTGGTTGAACAACGAGTTTTAATGACTCCAACATAAGTGTATGTTAACCTCCTATTTCAACTATACATGTACATACTGCCGCACATTGACTTTGTCCCGGCACCCCCCTGTATATTTTGTTATTTTTTACTGCTTTAATTACCTAATTACTTGTTTCTTTTATATCTTATTCTTACCTTAAACTTATTCTTAAACTGCACTGTCGGTTAGGGGCTTGTAAGTAAGCAATTCACTGTGAGGTCTACATCTGTTGTATTCGGCGCATGTGACTAATAACATTTAATTTGATTAAAACACCTGCTCTTTCCATGACGCAGACTGACCAGGTGAATCCAAGTGAAAGCTATGATCCCTTATTGATTTCACTTATTAAATTCACTTCAGTCACTGTAGATGAAGGTGAAGAGATAGGTTAAAGAATCATTTTAAAGCCTTGAGACAATTGAGACATGGATTGTGTATGTGTGCCATTCAGAGGGTGAATGGCAAGAGAAAATATTTAATGGTGGTATGGTATTAGTTGTCATGTGAATTGGTTTGTGTCAAGAACTGCGATGCTGCTGGGTCTCAACAGTTTCCCATGTGGCTCAAGAATGGTCCACCACCGAAAGGACATCCAGACAACTTGACACAACTGTGGAAAGCACTGGAGTCAACATGGACCAGCATCCATGTAGAACACTTTCAACACCTTGTAGAGATCATGCCCTGACGAATTGAAGCTGTTCTGAGGGAAAAAGGGAGGATGGAAGGGGGTCTTCCTAATGTTTTCCTCATGTTTGGTATACTCTGTGTATATAGTGTACTGTCAAAATTTGCTCAGCCTGTGAATGTCATAGATACAAAAAAAGTCACATCTTTCTTTGGCATCGCATGGCTTGTTTACAGCCGGCACTGTTACGACCTGAGATTCTGCAGCAAATAATAAAGACAATCTGAACCTTTCAGGTCGGAACGCACAGCTGCCATATGTGGGCACCACGGAGACGGTGCAGGATTTGGCTCGAATAACATACCTCTTTCCAGGAATGGAAAATGTTGCTATACAACCATTGTCACATTGGTTGCTGTAGCTTCATTCACCTTAGTCAGTCTACAAACACATAGTTTGTTAGCTATACAATTAGCCTCTACACAATACCCTATAATGTCAAAGTGGAATTATGTTTTCGAAATTTGTACAAATGTACTAAAAATGAAAACCTTAAATGTATTCAAATCCTTTGTTTTGGGGAGCGTAAATAAGTTAAAGAGATAAAATGTGCTAAACAAGTCACATAATAAGTTGCATTATAATAGTTGCATAATACGTCTCTCTGTGTGCAACAGTGGCGGTCAGTGCCGTTTATGACAAGGGAGGACGTTTTCTTCTTCCAAGAACATGGCCTTATTTCTATTATGGTATGTTGGATGACTGTCATTCATTCACCCAGCTCAATGTAACATCGATAAATTTAGGCTACTACACGATACTCAAATTTTCCCTGTACCCATCATGAGGTTGCTACAACCTCGCTTATGAATTAAAGTTTACAACGTAGGTGCACACAGGTCAAGAGAAAAGTCTGACAGTGAAAGACACATTCAATACCACCTTGCACACTCTTGCCTGCATCTAGTGTGTAGTCATTAGTCCAACATTTGCAACAGTTCCACCTGGGTGAGCCGGCCGAGACATGGGCACTGGGCAAGCCGGTTGGGGTAAACTCCCCGCGAACCGGCATGGGCGTCGATCCCGCTGCAGCGTGGAAGCCCGATGATCCGGCTTAGGCACCCCCGGTTCCATCGGTTGCAGAATCCAAGCCCGACGTCACCAACAAAACAATAAAACTCATGGACCGGCTGGGCGAACAAGACCTGATGATCCAGCTGATGACCGACGTGGGATTGACACCTTCCGATTCAACTAGGGCAAAGAAACCTATCGAGCCAGCTAGGGCGCGGAAGCCCGACAAGCTGGCTAGGCACCCCCGGTTCCATCGGCGGCGACCCAGGACCGACGTCACCACCAACCGGAACGCCAGTCCTCCCCGATGCTATGTGTGATGTCTGCTGTATTCTGTAAGAGCTGACGCCGGACAGGAGAAACAGGTATGGGGAGTCAGACATTTATTCGGGAACAGACATAGAACAAGACAGAACCAGCGTCAGCACACGGGTAACATGGACATATGACAAACAATGCAGCAGTGGGGAACAGAGCTGGGTGGTTGAGTGAGTCCAGGTGAGTCCAATATCGCTGATTACATTTTTTTATTTTTTGTATGAAATTCACTGAGGAGGATGGTCCTCCCCTTCCTCCTCTGAGGAGCCTCCACTAGTGTGCAATATTAGTGTTAACATGAGTTTTTAATGACTACCTCATCTCTGTACCCACACACATACAATTATCTGTAAGGTTGCTCAGTCAAGCAGTGAATTTCAAAAACAGATTCAATCACAAAGACCAAGGAGCAACACCTATTGGTAGATGAAAAACAAACATTAAACATCCCTTTGAGCATGGTGAAGATATTAATTTCACTTTAGATGGTGTATCAATACACGCAGTCACTACAAAGATACAGGCATACTTCCTAACTCCGTCGCCTGAGAGGATGCAAACCGTTCAAGGACTTCACCATGAGGCCAATGGTGACTTTAAAACAGTTACAGAGTTTAGAGAAAACTGAGGATGGATCAACAACATTGTATTGTAGTTACTCCACAATTTTAACCTAATTGACAGAGTAAAAAGAAGGAAGCTTGTGCAGAATAAAAATATTCCAAAACATGCATCCTTTTTTGCAATAAGGATCTAAAGCAAGACTGCAAACAATTTGTAAAAGCAATTCACTTTTTACCCTGAAGACAGGGGGAAAATTTTGGGAAAATTCAATACAACACATGAATCATTACTGGGTATGCTTGTAATTATTAAGGGCCGCAGAGTTTTTTAGGATAAAAAAAATGCAAGCAAAATCATAAAGGAAAACCTGGTTCAGCCTGCTTTCTACCAGACACTGGGAGATTTTCTACACTACAACGCCGGATTCCTGCCATAAACCCTGGACCATTACTGCCACTGAATGAATGACCCAGCCCTGAAGCTAGCCCTGAGCCAGGCGCATCTCCTGGCTAGCAAACAAAATGACCACAACTACATTACCTCTTTTGCCATCTGGCCCGGTCCCTTCGTCGACACGGCGCCCTGCCGCAACACCACGACTGGTCCGCAGACGTAATTCCATCAACCGGCCTTTGCCGGACGTCGGAGCAGACGCTTCTACTTACCCCGGCCTGCTAAACTTAAACGCCATTGCTCTAAATCGAAAGAACATTTCCATTTAGAGCAATAAAGAAATGGAATAAATTAACTGAGCAAACCAGAAACCTTTCAATATATACATTTAAACATAATTTTAAGGGCCTCCCGGGTGGCGCAGTGGTTAAGGGCGCTGTACTGCAGCACCAGCTGTGCCATCAGAGTCCCTGGGTTCGCGCCCAGGCTCAGTCGTAACCGGCCGTGACCGGGAGGTCCGTGGGGTGACGCACAATTGGCCTAGTGTCGCCCCAGCGTTGTCTCATCGCGCACCAGCGACTCCTGTGGCTGGCTGGGTGCAGTGTGCGCTAGCCAAGGTGGCCAGGTGCCAGATGGTGTTTCCTCTGGCGCATTGGTGCGGCTGGCTTCCGGGTTGGATGCGCACTGTGTTGTTAAGAAGCAGTGCGGCTTGGTTGGGTTGTGTATCGGAGGACGCATAACTTTCAAACTTCGTCTCTCCCGAGCCCGTACGGGAGTTGTAGCGATGAGACAAGATAGTAGCTACTACAACAATTGGGGAGAAAAAGGGGTAAAATAAAAAATAAAAACAACATCATTTTAAAACGATTTAAATGTAATAGATAGATGTTGTGGGATTATAGTAGATGAAGAATCAATATTTGAGTATTTATTGGGTCATGTTAGTATATTATGTATGTTTGTAATAGTGTGTTATATGTGGAAATGTGTTCGTATTATAAATTGTATTTTAATATTTAAGGACTCTTGGAAGATTTGTCCAAATGGGGATGAAAAGAGATCCAAATCAAATCAAATCAAAATCAAGTCTCCTGCATGCTAGCGTAGCAATGACCCCGCGGCTTTCCTGTTCTATATATTGCTGTACACTGGACCCTATGATCCCTTAGCTACATAGCTGACGCCTGCTGGACTGTTCATTTATCATGGTACTCCACTTTGTTTACCTTTGTTTATCTGTTGGCCCTAGCCCCGAACTCAGGCCCTGTGTGTAGTTAACCGACCCTCTCTGCCCATTCATCACCATTTTACCTGTTGTTGTTGTCTTAGCTGATTAGCTGTTGTTGTCTTACCCGTTGTTGTCTTAGCTAGCTCTCCCAATCAACACCTGTGGTTGCTTTATGCCTCGCTTTATGTCTCTCTCAGATGTCAATATGTCTTGTATACTGTTTAGGATAGTTATCATTGATTTAGTTTACTGCGAACTCAGGTCCTGTATGTAGTTAACCAACCCTCTCTGCCCATTCAACACCATTTTACCTGTTGTTGTTGTCTTAGCTGTACATGCCTCAGATACCTCCTTTGTCCCACCTCCCACACATGTGATGACCTCACCCAGTATAACCAGCGTGTCCAGAGATGCAACCTCTCTTATCATCACTCAGTGCCTGGGCTTACCTCCACTGTACCCGCACCCCACCATACCCCTGTTTGCACATTATGCCCTGAATCTATTCTACCGCACCCAGAAATCTGCTCCTTTTACTTTCTGTCCCCAACGCACTGTCCCCAACGCATTGTCGCATCCATCCTTATATCCTGGGGGACAAATCCCAGAACTAATATCCCTACAGGTCCAGGCTACATGTGGACATTGTGCAAACATGGCCAGCTTGAGTGTAGTTACATTTATCAACAGAAAAAAATCAATGGGTGTATTACAAAGACAAAACATTGCTTGCTGTAAACAGGCTGTCATATTGATTTGCTTGTAAAGACAGTATGCCTACACTTTACCTAAGATGTGTGGAGAGCACAGCCACAGATAGAACAATGAGCATGAACATCTTTGGTACAATGTCAGCTGTCCCAGAACTAGCATGGCATTCTATTCTATTTTTATAGTCTAAGGATTTGGCTGTCTAACCACACACTGACATGCACAGCTCTCTGGGTGAAGTGAGGTTCTGTCTTCAAGTCACCAGTGGGTGATGAAGTCCCTTCCTTCCATGTAATGTATTACAGGTTATGGACAGGTGCAGTCAGGTGGCAGGTGGTGTGTATTGCTTGGCGCTCCATCCTGGATATGATAAAGTTTACCTCAAACCATGGGTCCAGCCGGCCGAGTTAAAATACATACAGGCAGATGTGAGATGCGGGAAGATGGCACTCTTTTCATGCCACCATTTTGTCTGGTGGTACATGTTAGTCGTCATCCCTTCGTATGGTGTCCCATATAAGACAGTTCGTTGACAAGTTTAAGGAATACACAGGGTCTGCCACCCCCCCCCCCACACACACACACTCCATGACAAACCATCTCTCCTGTCCTCCATCTTGTGAAAAACCTGGTAGAGTTGATACACACAGCACTGATTAAATTAATTGATGTTAGGTGAATTCCAGGGCAGGCAAGTAATAGTATTTTGACCTATGACCAGGTCAATTGTGACCAACCTGAAGTGGAACTGGTGCCTGTCCACATACTGCCTCACCCTTCTGTCCCATGACACTGCTGAATAACAAATCCACCAGGTTTTGTAAGTAGCCTGTGAATGGAGTAATATAGTCATTCAATAAACATACTGTGGGAAAAATGAGTGAGTGACTGTAAGTACAGAATAGATTGAGGCCAGTGACCCTGACACCACGACTATAAAACCAGCTGTGTAAAGTTGTGTTGCTGAATGCTTGCTGACACATATTTGTAGCATGTTAGCTAAAGAAACTGGCACTCAAGTACCATATTTAATTTATTTTGTGCTTAGAAAATAAATAATAGACTTTTATGAGAACAGACATGTTGTTTTAGCACGAGTAGCAGACGAAGCCCCCGAATGCTAGCTAGCTAGTTCTAACCTAGCCTTTGATCATGACTCCCAGTTCCATTACAATTAAGGCAGAGTGGCACAAGGGCCTAAGTTATCGAGAGCTAGTGCTAACCCAAACAACATGCCTGTCCTCATAAAAGTAGCTAGCTACCTAACTTGCAAATCCGGGTTAGTGATCCGAGTTTAAATGAATTGGCTAGCTAGCTAACGTTAGCTTGCAGGAATCTTATTAGTTAGTCAGTTTGAGTTGAAACATTATCTAACGATAGTAAGCTGTCATAGCTAGCTAGCTAGCTACTCACCACACACCAGTCACAGCAATCCTATCATATGTTTGTTGTATGTCTTCCATTCCTTGCCATCTTGCACAATATTGTTTAATGCATTAGAAGTTTGCACCAACTTTATGAAAGCTTATTTTCACTCCTAAGCTGAGCAAGTGTGCGTGCGTTGCAGACTTGACAATATGTCTACAACATATGGCTGCTGGTTGTGGACCACACCTTGTTGTCTCTGGGCAATTGGACATCATTGGCAAAAGTGGGCATGTAAGTAATCCATACCCAACTTGATGCACTCACTTCCAAATCTCGCTTTGGACAATGCGGAGTTTAGGACAAAAATGATCATATTTACATTTTGTAGACAATTTTGACACTAGAATGAATGTTTCTGGCTCATATCGATACACATAGGAAATGTATAACGAGAAGTTTGCTCTGGGAGGCAGTTCCCTTTGTAAGAAAATGTCATCACAAATCTGGGAACAGCGCCGTTGCTGACTACTAGTGCCGTTGCTAACTACCAGAATCATTGCTAACTAGTATAGCTTGTCCCATTTTTGCAAACAATGATGGGATATTAGACTTCTGTTGTCTTAACCTCCATATATTGTCACTTAAAGTTTCCTTAACCCTAAGTCAGTTGCACAAAAGTTAATGTGAATTTTCCCCTTTTATTAAGTTTAACACAACACCAAATAATTTAATATGGATATCAATTTTAACAGCAATAGTGGAAGTGAATGTTGCTTTCCTCTGCCTTGGTTTCAAAAGGAAAACATCAACCAGCTAGATAGGTAGCTACAGTAGACGTGGTAACCAGATACTCTTTCTGCCGTACCTGCCTTCAAACTAACATCAAATCCCTTAAGTATGCCCTTACCTAGGTAAACCTTTAAGGGAAACACTTAAGATGTTTTATGCAACCGGGCCCCGACCCTGGACTTGTCGTTCGAGAAATTTCTGGAAAGCTCTTTGGCTCTGGTTTTACCGTATTTAGCTGTAATTTTCCAAGCTACAGCTCTAGTGGCTCATGAGTCTTAAAGGAGAAGGCGACCATTGCCTTGGCTACCCCTTGTAATTCTACAAGTCATTCAACTGTGATTTTGACAAGAAAAAATAGCTAAAATGATTGCTTTTGCTCCCAAATGCAATACTACCCGGAAAATGACAAAGACCCGAGTTGGCACAAACATTACTCCATACTATGCTACACTGCATATCCTCCTCCTTCCATACGGAGAATCAATATGGCTTAGTAACATGCTGTCAATCTATGATGAGCTAAAGCCATATTCCGTACACTCCGCTCAGGTCATGGACCCTCATAATAAGTTTAATACCCAGGATTTAACTGGTGGCTAATCAATTTCTAACTCATAGTTATTTATCTAGCACATGGAGCCCCAGAGGAGGCGAGGCCCACACTCCAGCATTAAGGGATCAGAGTGAAGAGGTAATTACCAGGACAGGGAGTGAGCCGGGACAAACATAAGCAATGCTGAGCTGACAACACACACACACACACACACACACACAGAGAGAGAGAGAGCGAGCGAGAGAGAGAGAGAGAGAGAGAGAGAGAGAGAGAGAGAGAGAGAGAGAGAGAGAGAGAGAGAGAGAGAGATATTCTGTCTTACTGTACTAATGATTTGTTGTTCCCAAATGTCAGAAGCAGCATTGAGTTCAGTAGATAAGAACAAGACGTCCTCAAAGCATCATGAAAAGATTCTGCAATTGATTGACATCCTAATGATTAGTACACATTTCAACTAAAATATATACGAAGTGCATCATTTCATAGTCTATAGTTGCAATGGATATTTTTTTGCACAACATAACTCTGCATGTTTTGCAATAGCAAAAGCAGCACTGGTACGTAACAGGGTCTTTGATGGCAGATACAGGGAACGAAGGCTGTTTTCCTGCTCGCCCAGAGGGATATGATCAAGACATTCAGTAGAAGCCTCATCTTTTCTGCAGACTGTCCTCCAGTCATATGCTAGCTACCTCTTCGGGAATGCCCTACTTCTGCCTTTCCTTTCTGCAATAATGAGGTAGCTAACATACCATCTTCGCTATGGTCGCAGGGACTTTTAATGGATGATTCCACATTATGTAGATACATACTGTAGATTAGAATTTATTTCAATGTTCCAATGTCATGATTGTTTTCCACAGTGTAATTGGTGGAGCAGGGAGATAACTGGGCATAGTTATCCGTCTGAAAGGTGATTGTGTTGGGAATGATGTATGAAGGAGTTTGCAAGGCATTGATGGTGTTGTGGTCCACTCTATGGTATGACATTAACTCACAACACATCCATACACGAGCACACAAGCGATCACGATCACACACACACACACACACACACACACACACACACACACACACACACACACACACACACACACACACACACACACACACACACACACACACACACACACACACACACACACACACACACACACACACACACACACACACACACGCACACACGCACACACGCACACACGCACACACGCACACACGCACACACGCACACACCACACAGTGATAGACAGATAATGGGAGGGAGGTAGAGAGAGGAAAATAGACAGAACGAGAGAGAAACATTGACATACCCCATGCAGTGCAAACACCTGACTCATTTCATGCAGGCACAAACATGTTCAAATTACAGCTCCTATTTGCTAATTTGTGCTTTCTCCAGACGTCCCGCTGGGCCTGTTCAAAGGGGAATGGGTCAATGCAAATGTGCAAAATGCCTTTTAAAGAGAGAGTTCACTCTGTACTAATCGACTAATCAACCTTATTAATGGATAACTAGCGAGTTGTCCATTCATTCAAACAGTCAGATCCATAGATAGGGATTTTACTATTCAGTTTGCTAACCCACAGTTAGTATGAGTAACCATGTTAGCCAGATTATTCTCAAGGAGTAAGATATAATATCATATTGATATTCTAAAACCAGGGCCCATATTCATAAAGCGTCTCAGTGCAGGAGTGCTGATCTCAGATCAGGTTCATTTATTATAATATAAAAGGCCGAACTGATCCTAAATCAGCACTCTTAATATGAGACAATTTAAAAATACAGACCAAGAAGTATTTATACAATGAAATTTGTTCAGTGGAAAAAACCTTCAGCTTGAAAATCATCAAATCAAATCAAAAGTATTTATAAAGCCCTTCTTACATCAGCTGATATCTCAAAGTGCTGTAAAGAAACCCAGCCTAAAACCCCAAACAGCGAGCAATGCAGGTGTAGAAGCACGGTGGCTAGGAAAAACTCCCTAGAAAGGCCAGAACCTAGGAAGCATGTGACAATTGTTCATAACCTCCCCAAAAAAGGAAATAGGGTTGGCACAAAATGGCGCAGGGTTGTGTTAATTTAAGTGATTCTGTGGCTGGAAAAAAATGTTTTCTATCTTGGTATTGTACTTTTTCATAACTGTCTTGAATTGAAAAAAACTCCATCTATCTAATAAAGGCTTCAGCGGCTTGCCTGAGTCCGACACATGATTAAATATGTATGAGGCCGAGGCAGTCTCCGGTAAACAAAGATGAATGCCGAATGTGATCCGCTAATATAGAAATGGAAACGGGAATTATCATCTTCTCATTTCATCTATCGACACGCATCGCCCAAAAGCCATTGTGTTCCAGAAACTCTAAGGATGTAAGAATGAAACCGGCCTCTCTCGAACCCTTTCAGCATGCAGAATGTCATCAGTGGAGTGCATGGGTACAAAGCAGACTGGCACCTTAGATTAATTTCACTGGTTCGCTCCTCTGCAAAATAATTCATTTACTTGTTATTTAATGTCACTGCTGCTATATGGCAGGGACAATAGCCTGGTCCAGGCAGAGGGCCAGAGGCAGTATAAGAACTGTAATTTTAGAATATTGCTTAGCAAGGGCACCTTATGCTTGACCTGCCATTGCTGTTCCTAGCTTTTCCCAGATAGGAATGTAACATAAAATCCACTGGCAATAAATGACTGTGCAGCTTAATAGAAAAACATAAAGCAATCCAAAATGGAGCTATGGAGGAGTTTACTTTATGTTATTGTTTTTACCCTTTCACTTTAGGTAGTGTTGCTACATATAGGTAACTGCCAAAATAAAGGAAACACCAACATAAAGTGTCTTAATAGGGCGTTGGGCCACCATGAGCCAGAACATCTTCAATGCACCTTGGCATAGATTCTACATGTGTCTGTAACTCTATTGGAGGGATGCAATATTATTCTTCCATGAGAGATTCCATCATTTGTGGTTTGATGGTGGTGGAAAACGCTGTCTCAGGCGCCGCTCCAGAATCTCCCATAAGTTTTCAATTGGGTTAAGATCTGGTGACTGATACGGCCATGGCGTTTGGTTTACATCGTTTTCATGTTCATCCAACCATTCAGTTACCACTCGTGCCCCATGGATGGGGGCAATTTCATCCTAACCATGGTAGCAAAATGATTGCCTGTCAGTCATTCTTATACATGACTCTAAGCATGATGGAATATGAATTGTTTAATCAACCCAGGAATTGCACCTGTGTGGAAGCACCTGCTTTCAATATACTTTGTATCCCCCATTTACTGAAGGGTTTCCATTATTTTGGCAGTTACTTGTATATTGTCACTTTCCTTCCTTGCCACTTTACTTCCCTTTTATAACTACTGACTAGTTAGTGGATACACAGTATCATCAACATAACCTCATTGGATCTGGACATAACATGGATCAAATTTGCTTCTTATTTCCACCTGTCTGTATGGATATCTGTTGAACAGTGCTATCTAGTTTAAGTTTACCACAAAACAAGGTAATCTTAATATTAAGTCAAATAATAATAGGTCTATAAAAAAACATGAATCTCAAATCGTGAAAATAGTACACTGATTAGACTCAAACACATGTGTAATCGCTAAATGTGGTGTGATGGTGTGTTTATGGACATTCAATCAATCCTTATCCCAGTCTGCTTTCCCCACATGCTTCAAGAGGGCCACCATTGTTCCTGTTCCCAAGAAAGCTAAGGTAACTGAGCTAAACGACTACCGCCCCTTACCACCACGTCATCATGGAGTGCTTAGAGAGACTAATCAAGGACCATATCACCTCCACCCTACCTGACACCCTACACCTCCTCCAATTTGCTTACCGCTCTAACAGGTCCACAGACGATGCAATCGCAACCACACTGCACACTGCCCTAACCCATCTGGACAAGAGGAATACCTATGTGAGAATGCTGTTCATCGACAACAGCTCAGCATTTAACACCATAGTACCCTCCAAACTCGTCATCAAGCTCGAGGCCCTGGGTCTCGACCCCGCCCTGTGCAACTGGGTACTAGACTTCCTGACGGGCCGCCCCCAGGTGGTGAGGGTAGGTAACAGCATCTCCACCCCGCTGATCCTCAACACAAGGGTGCGTTCTGAGCCCTCTCCTGTACTCCCTGTTCACCCACGACTGCGTGGCCATGCACGCCTCCAACTCAATCAGCAAGTTTACGGACGACACTACAGTGGTAGGCTTGATTACCAACAACGACGAGAGGGCCTACAGGGAGGAGGTGAGTGCCCTCGGAGTGTGGTGTCAGTAAAATAACCTCACACTCAACGTCAACAAAACAAAGGAGAGGATGGTGGACTTCAGGAAACAGCAGAGGGAGCACCCCCCCTATCCACATCGACGGGACAGTAGTGGAGAGGGTAGTAAGTTTTAAGTTCATCGGCATACACATCACGGACAAACTGAATTGGTCCACCTACACAGACAGCATTATGAAGAAGGCACAGCAGCGCCTCTTCAACCACCGGAGGCTAAAGAAATGTGGCTTGTCACCAAAAGCACTCACAAACTTTTACAGATTGTAATGAACTTCGTCTGCTGTTAGAAGAGAGGCAGACCGAAATGCAGCGTGTAGGTTACTCATGACCTTTAATAAAGATAAAGCGGTACATGAAATAATAGAAAATACAAAACAACAAACAAGTGAAACAAATTACAGCCTATCT
The DNA here is from genome assembly GCF_021184085.1 of Oncorhynchus gorbuscha. Classification (NCBI taxonomy): domain Eukaryota; kingdom Metazoa; phylum Chordata; class Actinopteri; order Salmoniformes; family Salmonidae; genus Oncorhynchus; species Oncorhynchus gorbuscha. The sequence goes on from NC_060193.1 coordinate 49,672,711, forward strand.
GGTGACTAACACAAAGACAGGTACAATCACCCACGAAATACAACACGCACACAGGCTACCTAAATACGGTTCCCAATCCGAGACAACTAGAATCAGCTGACTCCAATTAGGAATCGCCTCAGGCAGCCAAGCCTAACTAGACACACCCCTAATAAATACACACTCCTAATTAATACAAACCCCAATACGAAATACAACATATAAACCCATGTCACACCCTGGCCTACCCAAACATATAACAAAAACACAAGATACAATGACCAAGGCGTGACACAGATGCACAATCGAGAGCATCCTGTCAGGCTGTATCACCGCCTGGTACGGCAACTGCTCCGCCCACAACCGTAAGGCTCTCCAGAGGGTAGTGAGGTCTGCACAACGCGTCACCGGGGGCAAACTACCTGCCCTCCAGGACACCTACACCACCCGATGTCAAAGGAAGGCCATAAAGATCATCAAGGACAACAACCACCCGAGCCACTGCCTGTTCAGCCCGCTATCATCCAGAAGGCGAGATCAGTACAGGTGCATGAAAGCAGGGGCCGAGAGACTGAAAAACAGCTTCTATCTCAAGACCATCAGACTGTTAAACAGCCACCACTAACATTGAGTGGCTGCTGCCAACATACTGACTCAACTCCAGCCACATTAATAATGGAAATTGATTTAAAAAATGTATCACTAGCCACTTTAAAATGCCACTTAATATAATGTTTACATACCCTACATTACTCATCTCATATGTATATACTGTACTCTTTACCATCTACTGCATCTTGCCATCTTTATGTTATACATTTATCACTAGCCACTTTAAACTATGCCACTTTGTTTACATACCCTACGTTACTCATCTCATATGTATATACTGTACTCGATACCATCTACTGCATCTTGCCTATGCCGTTCTGTACCATCACTCATTCATATATCTGCATATACATACTCTTTATCCCTTTACACTTGTGTGTATAAGGTAGTAGTTGTGGAATTGTTTGGTTAGATTACTCGTTGGTTATTACTGCATTGTCGGAACTAGAAGCACAAGCATTTCGCTACACTCGCATTAACATCTGCTAACCATGTGTATGTGACAAATAATATTTGATTTGATTTAAATGTGAATCCATTTACGTATACGTCAAGTTTGAACTTACCTCAAAAAAATGACCTTCTCAGATAATATACTTATCCTCTTTAGAAGCCTCAGTGAGGAGGAAGGAAAAAAGCTAATTAGTGTGTTTTAGTGTGTTCAAAGTATTTATTCCCACTCCCAAGAGACAGGAGACCTATGCACTTTTCTCATTACATTGCCTCTTTAGAATGTAAAGGCTGATTGTGGAAAGAAACAGACATCACAGCAGGCAGCCCAGATATGGCCCTTTGGAAATGTGACAGTCGCTTCCCCTCCTAGGAAAAAAAGTCCTCATTTAAAAAGTGTGCCTTTGCAAAGAGAGACATATTTGAAAAGGTTTTCAGAGACGTGCTTAAAAGGCTTTGAAAGCACCTGCAGTTCGTCTAAGACTACACTCACAATGAGTTTACTCAGTACATTTTCCTTCTATAATACAAGCATTAGTGAGGATGTACATTCCACTTTGCCAGTGTTGAATCACTCAGTGGGTTGGTGGTTTGCCGCAAAGGGATGTAAAGCATGCATTTCCATCGATGTTTGCTCTTATTGTTACAGGGCATTTGCATATTGAATAGCCCACCGTGTACAGTAGTGCTATCTCTTACTGCTCTGAACATAGACTTATTACATATACACATTGTGGGAGAGGCACTTAGGCACAGATGTCTAGGGTATGTTTGGAGTGATTATAATGATGACAGTCCTTTTTTTCTGCGTCTGACTGGATGTGGCAGTAATTACATAGGAGATAATAGCTATTAAAGTTACATTAGTCACAGAGGTTACATTAAAACACAGGGAACCGTCTGACATGTTGGCAAAAACCAACTAAAATGGCTGCATCTGATTCATCTATATCATTTTGGGTCCATTTCATTTCAATATGATGTATTATGGAATGTTTCAGTTTGATACGTTATCCCTTTATAAATATAGCATGCTTTATAGCATTCTTATTGCTACTGTTCCTGTTATGAAAAACAATCAGGACTGAGAGGCAATTTTGATATAACTAATAAATAAAATGTGTGATTAACGTCTATACTAATTCATCTATTCATTTATAGCCCCATAAAAATAATCTAAATTGAATGTAGTAGATATCTGAATTCTGTGGATTGCTTCTTTGTCTTTACTACTAAGGATACTTCTCCGGTAAACTTATTTTCATCGGCTTTTTACGTTGTAATTCATTTCAGTACAGGATATGAATTTAGAAGCTTCTATCCAGATAGAGAACATTGTAATGTTTACTGAATGGGACCACTTTGCTCAGGGCTTACCCAGAGGCAGCAATAATGCAATGAAAAAGCTCTGTGGAAACTATACAGCCAGTGAGACAGGAGGGCCTTGGGCCATCAACATAGAGATTGCCTCATCTTACCTTAAAGAAAATCTAGGATTCAGAAGATTGAGATAAGATTAAAAGAGATTAATATGAACTCATCATACAAGTGTTTCCTTTATACCTTCCCAGATAAAATAGAACAGGAATTCAAACACTCGGGCATAGAGCTTCTAAGAGCACAAAAACGAAATAATCAATATATTCATACAGTGGTTAAAAATGAGTAAAGCTTCACGTCACATGATGGGATGTCACCTGTAGTCTAAACAGCCATTATCATGTGTAGAGGCATGACAAAGGTCTGCACTGCCAGGTTCCAAAATCGCTACCTCTTTATCCATGTCACAAAGCAATGGATATGCAGTCACACCAACTCAATTCTCTGTGGATGGAGATGTCCTCACCCACACATGATACATTCATGCCGTCTCAACTGGTGAGGGACTAGTTGCACCAGCCATATCGCCACTGGAGCAGTGGCAGCCAGAGCCTACTGTATGACCTGCGTTGGCTCTGGGGACCCTGTTTACAGGCCGCCATTGTTCCTACACACCGAGAGGAAAATACTAGAGGGAGCGCCGGGGGGGCAAATGTGCCAAACACGGAGCCACAGAGGGCACTTTGATTGGGCAGAAATTCATGTCAGGAACCCTTGCTTTGTCTCAGTTTGTCAAGTGAAGCTGAGAGCCTGGGATCACACCTGTGAGCACTTGAAACTGTGCTCTGGCATTTCGACCATGCAAGTTATCGCAGGCTCGCCGGCACTTAGTTGAAAAGTCTTTCTAGTGTCAGATATTTCAAGATGAGTACCTGTTAAATTGTTCGTATGTAACACGACATTTTTATTACATGATTGTATACATGGAATAAAACAGCAACTTGTCGAAAACAATCAAAACTTCACCTTGTTTCCAATTTGGAAATCTGCATCTTACGGCTCCAAAATCACGTAGGTCTACTGTCTTTCCAGCTCTTCAGTCTTCAGAGCTTTGTGTATCCAATGTATTGCCAGCTGGCTCAGGGCTGTAGCCTCGAGCTCGATAGTAGGCCCAGGAAAGTGCCTTAATACTTACTGTTATTGCTCTAGGCAAGCATTAATTCCCGAGACTGTATTAGATTTGAAACTTTGGATTTGCCTAGGTCAATTTATAATTAAACAGCTCCTCTGAATGACGATATGAAGCACTGTCAATGCCGTTTAGATACCCGCCAGGCCCACCTACAGCGGTACCCACTAGTGCTTTCATACTGAGGATGAATATTTCATTTGTGGTGAGGGGAACCATTTCTGAATCAGAAAATGTCATAGTATAGTGAACATCAACAGGCATTGAGCATGGGAACCAAATGTCAGGCAATTCCCCAACCACCACACATTGGAAATTACCTGTCCTGGGACCAACTGGTGGATGGCTTGAGACCTGCAATTGTAATGTCAAAAAAACAATTAGACTATTCCCTGGACAGTTGAACCACATAGGTTACTGTTGGTGGGACATATCGTCAATTGGTAGATTGGGAAAATGGATGCTGTCAAGTGTATGATTACCACAAGTGTTGAGTTTCAGTATCAGTGTGTTTTAACTTATATTGCCCTTGGCTGTTAAGCTAAATTAATTTAATGTGTTAGTGTACAAATGTGAAACATTGCCTAGCTAGCATGTAACTTGAGTCTCTTCTTTTGAGGCATTAACATGTTTGGGTGGCTCTGTTGTACCTCTGCTCCCATTTGGAATAGAAGGAATTGATAACCAAATGAAGATGATCGGAGAGTGCCTGGGATAATGTGTGTGCTGGCTGAACGAACTGGCCCACTGTGTTGGGAAAACTCAGAGGGAGTGCTATCAAAAGGAGAGATAAACCTGTCCAATAGCTACAGTGCTTTTTATTCTGCCATAATGACTTCTCTCTCTTTCTCCCATTCTCTCTCTCTCTCTTTCAAGCTCTCTCTCTCTTTCGGTCTCTCTCTACCTCTCTCTACCACTCTCACTCTCTCTGTTCTTCGTCTCTCTCTCTCTCTCTCTCTCTCTCTCTCTCTCTCTCTCTCTCTCTCTCTCTCTCTCTCTCTGTCTTTAACAGACCAATTTTATGAAATCCCACAGAGATTTGAGATAATTCAATTTCCATCCTCCCTAACACTTCTGTGCACCTTGCTGCAAGTTGACATCTTATTATTGGGATCCCTTTCTATGCTAAATCACATCAGAAAATATACCCCCAAAAATGAAATACCACTGTAGCACCTCTGAAGTTTTTGCAGATCAATTGTATTGTCACAGATCCCTCCGGAACTTTCATTATGCACACCTGGCCCCTAGTCTCACTGATTAGTAATTGTATAAGTGTGCAGTTTGTTTACCATTGTCCTTTCGATTATTTTCACCATGTCCGTTGGTGTGTGTGAGTAGTTGTGCTGTGTGTTTTGGCTTTCGTACCATTGTGGATTGCGCAAATGATTACGAGTCTCGTCCCGTGTGTTATTCATTCTGGGTGTGTTATTTATTCACGGTACTCCTCACTCTTTTGTTTGGGTTTCAACCCTGTGTGTTGTATACGTGTTTGTTTGGTCTTCTGGGTAAGAAATAAAAAGCCCTATTACCCATTCCTGTGCCTGTCTCACGAATCATTCATACCAGCGTGACATGTATGCCTATTGCAGGTCAACTAAGATCCAGGAAAACATAGCAGCATTATTTGACCGTGTCAAGAGCAACAACTAATGATAAACAATAACAGAATTTAAGTTAATTAGATTTGTTTTTTGAGAAAATTCAAGAAAATAGCATGCCGTTTCAGCTTTTCATCCTATTTGACTTGTTCTTTTTCTGAGTGCGATAACGGTCCTCCTACACCAGTTTTCCAACTGTCTGAATATTCTTCCATAAACGGATGAGTGGACGTGCCAAAGAGTCTTTGGTGAGCTGTCACTGACAAAGCCACTTCAACCAAATGTGTCGTATCTGTCTGCCATTTCACAACATTGGTGGAGTGAAGCGTACAAGGGACAATGTCCATTTTCTTTTAGTATGTCAAAGCTGATGCTGTCTGCATAAACTGTAGCCTAAGCAGGATTTCTGTCCAAAACTCTGGATGTGCCAGGTGCATACTGGAAGCTTTGGTTATAGCCTACTGTCCTGATTAATCAAGGTGATCATAGTTGGTGGCTACTTGAATGTCAGTAAGTTTCAGAATACTCAAAAACCCAAATGAATTAATGATGTTCACTCGTGTCATAGATACCTGTTTCTGTTACTGTACACAGTGACTTATTTAGTCTCCAGCCCATTAGGTTATTTCCCCGAAATACATTTTGGTTTCAGTCACAAGAGGAAGGAGAAGGGTAATATTTCTGTCTCCCTGTCTTCCCGAATCTGCATGTCCTCTGTGAACCACATCTCATCATTCGATCAGCTGGTCATAGTACCTGTGAAATAATCTACCAATACCGAACAGAGATTTTAGGAATAACAGCAGTGGGTATTGAAAGATCGTACCTTTCCCGAAAAACACACCACATATGGTTTGGATTACCCCTGCCTTCAAATCTATGTCCCTCACTCCACCTCCCCAACCCACCCACAACCTTTATTATTTTATTTTCTTTGCCCTCAGTAAAATGACACTCCTTTTCTCCTGTGTTGCTCTGTCATCTCACTGTCTGTCCTTGAACATCTCTCTCTTGGTTTCTGGCTCAGCTAACTCCGCTGCACCGTGACCTGGACGTCTTCTGCTTGGTTTACACAGCCACTCTGTGAAACGGATGCCTACAGTATCTACTTGTTCCTATGCACTGATTAGATTGATTCAGTGAGCCAGTCCATAGAATTTCTCCACAATAGACAGACTTTTCTCTCCCCAACACACATGTGCTGGTTGCATTTCATTTCAATGTAATGGATGTGCCTGGCTCCAATTGGTCTTCACCACTTCCTCTTCCTTAAAATACAAAAAATGTCTGGACCTTTCTAGACAATGTTTTGCATCTCCTGCATCAGTGATAATAATTCATTCAAAAACACATTTATAGATTAAAGAAATGATTTAAAGAAATGTAAATACATTTTGACACCTGCGACCATATCCTTTTGTGAGATATGAGAAAAATCATTGAAGACAGATATGTTTGCATGTTGTTGTTTTTTAAAGAAGGAACTACCTCGTGCTCATACTGTTGCTCTTCCTCTTCATTCACTAAGTGATACAGTAAAATAAATAAAAATCTCAAGATGCCTCAGTCCTAGATCTGAAACACTTCGTCAGAAATAAGTTCTAGAGCTGTGAAAAGCAATGTGAATTATAGTGAAATTGTCTAAATAAATGTGATCCTCAAGTGTCGGCCCATTACTTTGATGTATCCTATGTCCAATTGACATAGCGGTCTCATCAGTGTCCACTGTGTTTACTGGACTGGAGACAATGGGCTGTGCCAAAAGCCTGGGTCTGTCACCATCATGACAGGCCTGCCACTTCTCATTTGGACACAAGGACTATCCCCATTGGGCTCACATTACTGGTTGTGAACAGCTGACGCTGCACAATAGCAACTTTGCCTGACTAGTCTGGGATTTCAACGGAGGTCTCTAATCGCTCTAATTCTGAATCGGTCTGGAACACTCCAAAGGATGTGTTCACTATGGTGTATTCATCTTTAGCTGAACTAATGTTGAACCCTTTATCAGCAAAGGGGTGAATCATAATTGGTGGAGAGAGGTTTGAGGATTTTGTGCTTGCTGCTTCACAGCATAATTTGTTCACTGTCTCTCAGAATACCTTTCCGACTGTGACTTCCCATGATGTTTGACATAATTTCTTAAATGTATGTCACAACTGGTGCACTTTAAGAGTGAAATGGACAATCTGGGATTGTTACAACCATTTTTGGACTTTTAGAGGAATGATAGATATAGAGCAATTGGTTATTGAAGAATATGACTTATAAATGCCTCTTGAACTTAGTTCAACTGTCTTACTCAATTCCTCAACTGGTGACCAATGAAGTGGTGAGGTGACACTTTGTTGTTTGAATACCAGTTTGCCCCTTTAAGTTACATAACATTTGATAATTGTGAGACAGTAATACAACATCGTTGAAAAAATAACAAATAAACAAAAGACAAGCATTCTCATGACAAGTCTCATAATGCAATATAACTTAATCATAATGCATTGGCATTGTACAGATCAGCATTATGTAAATTGTAAAGTGTTACCAAAATCCCACTCAATACAAAAAGCCATTGCAGGTATAATCTGTGCAATTAACTTCAATCTATTCAAACTGAACCATACAAGTATGATAATGAGAAATCCCAATGAGCCAGTGCACTCCTTATTCATCCCATTGTATTTAAGATATACTGTATTGCACTGGGACTTAGGGAACTCAATTTGTGCCTGTGGTTAATAAAATAACTGTGAAAACGCCTCTACTACCCTTTCGTAAATTCAATTTATGATTACCTGGGGAAGACGAGGCTATGCCCTTCTGTTTTGAGCCAGTTTGTAGAATACCGGTCATACTCATTAAATTAAACAAATATTATATATTTCTCAGAGGGTTTGTGTTGTATCCAGTACTTTGTGTTTCACCAATCTACGTTGGAATAGTAAACTTAAACTTCAGTGTCTTTATGTAGGTCATGGAGACCTGTGAGCTGAATAACCGTGAACATTTCCAAAAAACGTCTCGTTTATTGACTGCATTTTCAAGCACCTACTAAAAAAAAGCCTACTTAGAAATATGTTTTCTGGTTGATGATTGCATATTGAGCGATGTGCGCTGAGAGTCGGGAAGCATGTTCAGGGAGTGAGTGTTTTAATAAATAAACACAACACAATACAAAACAATATAAAACAAAAAAAGAAACACGGACAACACACAGACATGACACAGGAACAGAAACAATGACGCCTTGGGAAAGATCCAAAGGGAGTGACATAATTAATATCACCTGATTGAGCTAATCATGTAAATGTAATTAACTAGAGAGTCGGGACACCACAAAATAATATTTATAGAGCTGTTATCTTCCGAATAAACTCTTAAAGACCTAGTAATATTTTACATCAATAGCAGTCACTATTAATCGTCACCTTAATACAGTCTCATCTGAAAGTTGTAAATTCTTGGTGATCTTCAAGAACCCTGGCTAACAAGTTGAATCAGCAATGCAAAATTGGGTTTAATTATTTATTTACTAAATACCTAACTAATCACACAGAATTACACATACACATAATGAATCAACTTGATTAGAAATTACGTCATAAAGGAAAACGTCCCTAGCGGGCAGAACAGATATGGCAGCTTGTTACACAAAAGAAAAGGGGCTGGGTTTGAGTGAAAGAGCGGGAAGACTGAGGAACAAAGGGCGAAGCTGTGCTATCGTAAATACAGTATCTTATGCATTCTAAATTACCACCCATTTGGAAAAGGAAAATGCAATAAATATTTACTCTGCGCTGCGCTTCGGTAGGTTGGTAGTAGATGGAAGGCCGTGTTGCCCAACTGAGTCCTTTGTCCTTTGAAGAATGTCTCTGGTGGTCAATTGGATACGTTGTAATAACGTCGTTGTGTGATAGAAAGTCTACTCTGTCTGTTCTTTCCTAACCCTCGTTTGCATTTGCTGTTGCTAACTCAACAGCTAGGAGGTAGCACTTCTGTAGTGAATAAGAGTTCAAAGTTCATTCGCAACCAAAGCTCACTCTGATGTTGGCTTCGTTCTGTAGTTATTATCTGAACGATTCTGACATCGGACCGTCGTCCTCACATCCTCAGAACAGGAGGTTATATTGTCGTCAAGGCTTTATATAGGAAGGGAGAAAAGGGGTGTGTTTCATAGTTTACAACCTATGTCTCTTCACGTGGGCGGGCCACTGAGTCGGGCCTAATTCACTCGTGAAAACCCAGATCTCACATTTTAGAAGCTAAAATCACATTTCGTTCCATCACAAATAATTTCATATCACAAACATTTATATTGAACAACAATTCCATGTGAATCAGATAACTCTGATGTGTAGACTTTGAACTGTAGAGTTTATGTCATCTTATCATTGATGAGAATGTCTCAGATGACAACCGAACTGACAACATACTCATTTAGTACCACAGCATATGTTCAATTGGTCGGATTACCAGAATGTAGTTAATTTCCCCCCACCTTCTGATGTTCCCAGAATCTCTATGTTAAGCAATGTGTTTGCAAATGTAACATCAGTAGGGTAGAGAGAGGAAAAAGGGGGGAAGAGGTATTTATGACTGTCATAAACCTACCCCCAGGCCAACGTCATGACAGCAGGTTGTCACAATGAGGTGATGGAGCCCAGGTGAGTGTCATAATGCACTGATGCGCGTAACAATGTTGACATATGTGCTCCATAACGAGCAGCCTGGTGACCTAGAGGCTAAAGAAGGAGCACACGTGACAGTACCCCCTCCCCGACGCGAGGCTCCAGCCGCAGGATGCCAACGAAGATGACGATCCCGGGGATCAGGAGCGGACCGGTCACCTCTGCTAAGGCGCGGGAAGCTGTCCATCCAGCTATAGCGTGGGAGCATGGCAACCTAGAGCACTGGAGAGAGAGCATACGTGACCGTACCACCTCCGCAGGACACCAACCACAGGGATGATCCCGGGGTTCAGGAGCGGACCGGTCGCCTCCACTGAAGTGTAGAAACCTGACGAACCAGCTAACCAGTTACCTTGGTCGAGGCATGGGAAACTGTTCACCCAGCTGAGCGAGCCTATCAAGCCTGCTGAGGCATGGCAGCCTGTTGAGCCAGCTGAGGCATGGTAGCCTGTTGAGCCAGTTGAGGCATGGCAGCCTGTCGAGCCAGCTGAGGCATGGCAGCCTGTCGAGCCAGCTGAGGCATGGCAGCCTGTCGAGCCAGCTGAGGCATGGCAGCCTGTCGAGCCAGCTGAGGCATGGCAACTTGTCGATCCCGCTGAGGTATCGAAACCCGTCGAGCCAGCTGAGGCAGGGGAACCCGTCGAACCCGCAGAGGCCTGGGAATCCGTCAAACCGGCTGAGGCCTCCCAGGTTGTTCCGGTTCTGACACCCGGACCGGACATCACCTCCAAAACAAAAAACAACAACAAAAAAACACACCCTGATGCTTCCCTTTGGTTGAGTGTCATTCTGTAACGATGCGCGCTGAGAGTCGGCAAGCAAGTTCAGGGAGTGAGTGTTATAATAAATTTACAAAATAAAATAAGAAACACGGACAATGTACAGACATGACACAGAAACAATGACACCTGGGAAAGGAACAAAGGGAGTGACATATAAAGGGCAGGTAATGGAGTCCATGTGAGTGTCATAATGTGCTGATGCGCGTAACGATGGTGACATGTGTGCACCATAATGAGCAGCCTGGTGACCTAGTGGCCGGAGAGGGAGCAGACGTGACACATATAGCATTCAGCCATTCCTCAAAATGGGATTAGAGTCATATAATCTAGCAAATGTGAAATGGTATGGAAGAAATATGCATACAGGTTACTTACAGGCTGACTACACTTCTCACATCACGTGCGCTCACGTTGCAAAAATTGAACCCACACTGCTCGCTCGCGCCAACGAGTGTCTGCGTTGCCAAGGACTAAAATAGAAGTCAGTTCTATTTGTGATGCAGATCGAGCTGCAAATCCTGCCACTCCCATCTCCTCATTGGTTTATAGAAGCAGGTACCCACGCCCATCTTCTCATTGGTTATACCCACGTGGGTGACTGAAAGACGAACAAGGTCAGTGGCGGTAATGCACCTAATTTATGAAAGTTGGCAATCACAATATAAAGTCCAGAGAAGAAAAGGCCTGGATGGAGGAGAGATGACTAGAAACGATTCGGTTGACCATTTTATGTGTGGATTAATTGTCGGAGTAGAGGACCTTGTGCAATTCAGGTAAAATAAGAACTCAATGTTTATATCCCAGGACAAATTAGCTAGCAACAGCAAGCTATCTAAATCGGACAAATTAACTAGCAAGTGCAAGCTAGCTAGCTAAATTGCCATAAATGTTTGATGCTTTTCTACCTGTCCCCAAATGAATGTAATTGGTTCAGAGTTTGTTTTGATATTTTAACCTACGTGTCGTGATCACATTTGGTGTGGGGGGACAAAACACATGTATGCACGATGGTGCACGATGGCACACGTCATTGCAATGTATAGTACAAAGTATCACACCAAAGAGATCTGCTTCTCAGTGAAACGATGCATGAACAATTAATTACACTGAAATGTACTGCAGAGAAGTCTCAAGCTGAATGTATTCTTGTCTAAACATATTCTAGGCCAGACAAATCCATCATATTCCCCATTGCAGCCTTTACTCCTCAACAGAGAGAGAGAGAGGCGTGCTTGAACTTATTTCCCTTTGCACTTCTATTGGCTTTCATCAGAACTGAAACAGATGACTGACGTTTAGCTTGCAGCAGAGAGTATGTTAATGGTCTCACTCGGTTCCATTACATTGCTTGTACCAATGGAGTGCTTTCCATCAAATTAGGTCTCTTCAAATCAAAACACATTACTGCAAGCTGTGTAGTAACCCAAGGTGATACAGCAACCTTTTCAAAAATTGCAACTTCCCACCGACTGCAACTATTCATGTAGCAGCAAAAAAAATATGGGGAAGAAAATTATTTCAGGATTGATAGCTTAAGTGGCTATGTACTGTAGCTGGTGAAATGGTGCTCTAGGATGTAAAGTGAAGGGCTTCGAAGCATTCCGAGGTAACCTAAATAATTACATGGCTTCTACTCCCACAGTGATTAATTATATCTGTAGAAGGGGGATTTCTTATTTTAGAGTCCTCCACAGACAAGGACTGGGGGAAAAAACACAGAACACAAGCAACAACTTTGCTTGACAGAATCAGCCTATACCGACCAATAAGGGATATGCCAGGGATGGGCAGAATTTCAATCATGTACCATTGATAAAAATAATTTTAAAAGACTGTATAAAATAAATACAAATACTGAGCTAAATGTTATGCTTCCCAAAAAATATAAAAGTATTATTTTATTCAAATACAACTGCTCAGAGAGTAATAAGAAAAATATATAAAAAACATAGCGTCCCTATTTTCAATACATTTTTATGCCTCACCTTGCAAATATAACAACACTGAGGCTTTTTATAAAATGTTTTATGAGATTGGAGAACACATTGGGAGGGATACACTTGAGGCCAAGTTTCAGGCTCCTGGTAGAGGCAACCATATTTTTTATTTCTTTTTTTTATTTAAAAAATTAATAATTTACCCCTTTTTGTCTCCCAAATGTTGTGGTATCCAATTGTTAGCAGCTACTATCTTGTCTCATCGCTACAACTCCCGCACGGGCTCGGGAGAGACGAAGGTTGAAAGTCATGCGTCCTCCGATACACAACTCAGCTTCTTAACACAGCGCGCATCCAACCCGGAAGCCAGACGCACCAATGTGTCGGAGGAAACACCATGCCTGGCAACCTTGGTTAGCGTGCACTGCGCCCGACCCGCCACAGGAGTCGCTGGTGCGCGATGAGATAAGGATATCCCTTAACCACTGCGCCACCCGGGAGGCCCAGGCAACCAGATTTTTGTCTAAAATGTCCTGGTAATAGGTAAAGTTCATAATGCCTTTGACCTTATCAAGGGCCCCAGGACTGGTGGATGCAAAATAGCCCCATAACGTCAAAGATCCACCACCATATTTTACAGTATATGAGGTTCCTCACTGCATGTTCCTCACTGCATATGCATCTTTCACACTGGTGTGCGTGGCCAAATAGCTCTATTTTCATGTCATATGACAATAGCATTGGTTCCAATCCAAGTGCCAATGCCGTTTAGCAAACTCCAGGCGTTTCTATTTGTTGGATGACATGACAATATAGCTCATTTGCCACACACACAAGTGGTGTGTTTTGCATTGAAAGAAAAATGCATATGCAGAAAAGAACCTCATACTGTAAAATATGTTGGTGGATCTTTGATGTTATTGGGGCTACTTTGCGACCACTGGTCCTTCACTGTGATAATTTTATAAATAAAAAATCTGTTATTAAAAGCCAAATATATGGCAAAAAATAAATAATTATATACATGATTTTCTTAATTTGGTAAAACTGCATCAAATCCTCAGGAAAGGTGCCTGGGTGTTCATGCCTTTTGTTCAAATCCATTCAAATCATTGACACACCTTTCCTGACTCTAAATACTGTTAATGGACAGGCTATGACTTGTTGATATTGGCTACATTGGTATTTACATTTGGTTAAATTTGTTTGTCTACTTTGGTTAATAGCCTATCTAGCCAGCTGCTTTGCCTAGCTTGAACTGCTCCGCCCACAACCGTAAGGCTCTCCAGAGGGTAGTGAGGTCTGCACAACGCATCACCGGGGGCAAACTACCTGCTCTCCAGGACACCTACACCACCCGATGTCACAAATCAAATCAAATCAAATCAAATGTTATTTGTCACATACACATGTAGCTCAGTTGGTAGAGCATGGCGCTTGTAACGCCAGGGTAGTGGGTTCGATTCCCGGGACCACCCATACGTAGAATGTATGCACACATGACTGTAAGTCGCTTTGGATAAAAGCGTCTGCTAAATGGCATATATTATTATTATTATTATTAGCAGATGTTAAATGCGAGTGTAGCGAAATGCTTGTGCTTCTAGTTCCGACAATGCAGTGATAACCAACAAGTAATCTAACTAACAATTCCAAAACTACTGTCTTATACACAGTGTAAGGGGATAAGGAACATGTACATAAGGACATATGAATGAGTGATGGTACAGAGCAGCATACAGTAGATGGTATCGAGTACAGTATATACATTTGAGATGAGTGTGTAGACAAAGTAAACAAAGTGGCATAGTTAAAGTGGCTAGTGATACATGTGTTACATAAGGATGCAGTCGATGATGTAGAGTACAGTATATACATATGCATATGAGATGAATAATGTAGGGTAAGTAACATTATATAAGGTAGCATTGTTTAAAGTGGTTAGTGATATATTTACATAATTTCCCATCAATTCCCATTATTAAAATGGCTGGAGTTGGGTCAGTGTCAATGACAGTGTGTTGGCAGCAGCCACTCAATGTTAGTGGTGGCTGTTTAACAGTCTGATGGCCTTGAGATAGAAGCTGTTTTTCAGTCTCTTGGTCCCAGCTTTGATGCACCTGTACTGACCTCGCCTTCTGGATGATAACGGGTTGAACAGGCAGTGGTTCGGGTGGTTGATGTCCTTGATGATCTTTATGGCCTTCCTGTAACAACGGGTGGTGTAGGTGTCCTGGAGGGCAGGTAGTTTGCCCCCGGTGATGCGTTGTGCAGTCCTCACTACCCTCTGGAGAGCCTTACGGTTGAGGGCGGAGCAGTTGCCGTACCAGGCGGTGATACAGCCCGCCAGGATGCTCTCGATTGTGCATCTGTAGAAGTTTGTGAGTGCTTTTGGTGACAAGCCGAATTTCTTCAGCCTCCTGAGGTTGAATAGGCGCTGCTGCGCCTTCTTCACGACGCTGTCAGTGTGAGTGGACCAATTCAGTTTGTCTGTGATGTATGCCGAGGAACTTAAAACTAGCTACCCTCTCCACTACTGTTCCATCGATGTGGATAGGGGGGTGTTCCCTCTGCTGTTTCCTGAAGTCCACAATCATCTCCTTAGTTTTGTTGACGTTGAGTGTGAGGTTATTTTCCTGACACCACACTCCGAGGGCCCTCACCTCCTCCCTGTAGGCCGTCTCGTCGTTGTTGGTAATCAAGCCTACCACTGTTGTGTCGTCCGCAAACTTGATGATTGAGTTGGAGGCGTGCGTGGCCACGCAGTCGTGGGTGAACAGGGAGTACAGGAGAGGGCTCAGAACGCACCCTTGTGGGGCCCCCGTGTTGAGGATCAGCGGGGAGGAGATGTTGTTGCCTACCCTCACCACCTGGGGGCGGCCCGTCAGGGAGTCCAGTACCCAGTTGCACAGGGCGGGGTCGAGACCCTGCCACATGCCTCTTGTGTCTGAGCCATTGAATTGAGATTCTACTTTGTCTCTGTACTGACGCTTAGCTTGTTTAATAGCCTTGCGGAGGGGAATAGCTGCACTGTTTGTATTCAGTCATGTTGCCAGACACCTTGCCCTGATTAAAAGCAGTGGTTCGCGCTTTCAGTTTCACGCGAATGCTGCCATCAATCCATGGTTTCTGGTTAGGGAATGTTTTTATCGTTGCTATGGGAACGACATCTTCGATGCACGTTCTAATGAACTCGCACACCGAATCAGCGTATTCGTCAATATTTCCATCTGACGCAATACGAAACATATCCCAGTCCACGTGATGGAAGCAGTCTTGGAGTGTAGAGTCAGCTTGGTCTGACCAGCGTTGGACAGACCTCAGCGTGGGAGCCTCTTGTTTTAATTTCTGCCTGTAGGCAGGGATCAGCAAAATGGAGTCGTGGACAGCTTTTCCGAAATGGGGGCGGGGCAGGGCCTTATATGCGTCGCGGAAGTTAGAGTAACAATGATCCAAGGTTTTACCACCCCTGGTTGCGCAATCGATATGCTGATAAAATTTAGGGAGTCTTGTTTTCAGATTGGCTTTGTTAAAATCCCCAGGAAGGCCATAAAGATCATCAAGGACAGCAACCACCCGAGCCACTTCCTGTTCACCCCGCTATCATCCAGAAGGCGAGGTCAGTACAGGTGCATCAAAGCTGGGACCGAGAGACTGAAAAACAGCTTCTATCTCAAGGCCATCAGACTGTTAAACAGCCACCACTAACATTGAGTGGCTGCTGCCAACACACTGACTCAACTCCAGCCACTTTAATCATGGGAATTGATGGGAAATTATGTAAAATATATCACTAGCCACTTTAAACAATGCTACCTAATATAATGTTCCCTACATTATTCATCTCATATGTATACATATATACTGTACTCTATATCATCTACTGCATCCTTATGTAATACATGTAATACATGTATCACTAGCCACTTTAACTATGCCACTTTGTTTACATACTCATCTCATATATATATATACTGCAATACCATCTACTGTATCTTGCCTATGCCGCTCTGTACCATCACTCATTCATATATCTTTATGTACATATTCTTTATCCCCTTACACTTGTGTCTATAAGGTAGTAGTTTTGGAATTGTTAGCTAGATTACTTGTTGGTTATTACTACATTGTCGGAACTAGAAGCACAAGCATTTCGCTACACTCGCACTAACATCTGCTAACCATGTGTATGTGACAAATACAATTTGATTTGATTTGATTTGAAGTAGCTTTATATTCATATTTTGTGCATGTGTATTGCCTAAACATGTTGTGTGGGTAATGCCTGTGGTAAGCTCTGCACATTTGGATGGGTTCAGCTAATTTGGCGAGCGCACCCCTTGAACTGAACAAAGCTAGCAAGCACCTCAAACTATTTTCCAAGTTGGATTCATGTAAAGCGCCGTTTGGAGGGTTCGAAGAGTGAAATGTCAACTATAATGAAAGTTAAGACCAGACAGAGGCAGCATACAGGAACAACTGCTCGGCCTCCAACCGCAAGGCACTACAGAGGGTAGTGAGTACGGCCCAGTACATCACTGGGGCCAAGCTTCCACCATCCAGGACCTCTATACCAGGCGGTGTCAGAGGAAGGCACAAACAATTGCCTAGGACTCCAACCACCCTAGTCATAGACGGTTCACTCTGCTACCGCACATCAAGCTGTACCGGAGTGCCAAGTCTAGGTCCAAAAGGCTTCTTTACAGCTTCTACCCCCAAGCCATAAGAATCCTGAACAGTTAATGAAATGGCTACCTGGACTATTGGCAGTGTCCCCACCCAACCCCCCATTTTTACGCTGCTACTCTCTGTTATTTACCTACATGTACTACCTCAATTATTTCAACTAAACGGCTCATTGACTCTATACCTGAAACCCCTGTATGTAGCGTCGCTACTGTTATTTTATTATTATTGCTCCTTAATTATTATTTTTTCATATTTTTTCTTTCTTTTTTTACTTCAGGTTATTTTAGTAAATACTTTCTTTACACTTTTTTTTCTTAAAACTGCATTGTAAGTTAAGGGCTTGTACTGTAAGTAAGCATTTCACTGTAAGGTCTACTACACCTGTTGTATTCGGTGCATGTGACAAAAACAATTTGATTTGATACAAGATGTGACTTTATTCATGACAGGCAAGGCAACCTCCATCACCCTCACTCTTAGCTGTTGAGCAAGCAAACAGTGACTACTGGACTGAACACTTGTCTGATCGTCATTAGCAATTAATATTTTTTACCCTGTCTTTTACACATCTTGGACATTTACTTTTGCTTTGTGGACGTAGTGGGAATGGGGCTTTTTACCTCACTCAATACGGGCCCGAGCCTTGGCTTCTACAAGACAGATGCGACTAAGTACACTAAAACCTTTCTACGTGTGTGACTGCATGGCGCCACACTTGTATGGGAGGATTCTGCTCTCCGACTGGCTGGTTGCCCTAATGGATGGATCTGCATGTGTGCTGCATGGTAGAACTGTGTCACCAGCTACTGTTTGTGTGTGTGTGTGTGTGTGTGTGTGTGTGTGTGTGTGTGTGTGTGTGTGTGTGTGTGTGTGTGTGTGTGTGTGTGTGTGTGTGTGTGTGTGTGTGTGTGTGTGTGTGTGTGTGTGTGTGTGTGTGTGTGTGTGTGTGTGTGTGTGTGTGTGTGTCAAAAATGGAATCGACGGTGGTATTGGGGATGCATCTTCCACACGACTGTGTGCCTGCTGTGTGCATGCAGAATAAAATAATGGACACGGGGGGTTCTTCTGTGACTTTTACAATGTCTGTTCTCTGTTCACGCTGAAGGACAGATACATTGACTTAATTTTAGCAAGTGAAGTTAGGCCTAAATGCATTTTCCTTTTCAATTTGCTGGTTAACATCTCTTTGAATGCATTTGATTTATCAAGCTAGAATGGTGTTTTGATGAGACACTTTTTTGACGTTTTGAACTGCATTTTTCAGTCATTTAGATTGTTTATGTACATTTCATTAGAAACGTATTTATTCTATATGTGTGTGTAATAATATTTCACATGATATTATTATTATGTGTGTGTGTGTGGGGAGGGGGGGGGGATTGCAAGCGCCACACATGCTGCATTGGAAGAATTGTAAATCCATTGTGAAAGGCTATGGAGTTTGCGTTGCGACTTATTCGGATTAAATGTGTCTATATATTTGGTTTAAGTGCCACTGATCAATTGTAACAGTGGATGCTACATCGGTCTTTGGCTGACCTGATTTGAGCAGTGTGTAATTTTGTTGGATGATATGAAATATGTCGCCATCGGAGGCTATCGCTTGTGTTGGTATTTACATTTGGTGAAATGGTCTATTTTGGTTAATAGCCTATGTCACTCTGGTTGTTGGAGCTACTGTATCTGTTGTATGGTGAACTTGTGCTTCATCAAGGTTTATTTGTAAGTAAATCTGGCGTTGATAATAGCCAGTGCTTATCCAGCCACCCTTCTCACCGCATGTCACTGGATTGTATCAGTATTAATTAGTATAATTTCCCCAAAAATGTAAGCATGCAATATAGCTTAGTATTTCTACTTTTATACAGTCATACAGTCTTTTTTGCTCATCTTTATCAAGGGTGCCAATAATTATGGACCTGACTGTATACACCCTACCTATCATTATTAGAGCTTTCAATGTATACAGTCAGGTCCATAATTATTGGCACCCTTGATAAAGATGAGCAAAAAGACTGTATGACTGTGATAGTACTGCACGCTACAGTATATGAGCCCATGATGACTGTTGTTCCCATGATACAAACAGGCATATGGAACTGAAAAGTAATCAAGGCAGGCTTAGACATCCCATATTTGTAATTAATGTCAATACTGTACGTAATGTCCAGGAGCAGAGCAAATGTCCAAGCCTTTGTTGAGCCACAATGTCCAGCATGATATAGTGGCGTACTCCAAAATCTGCACAAGGGATTTATCCCATAAAGTCCATTAAGTCTGATTGTCCACAGAGGCTAAAGAATGTGTCTTTTTTATCTGTGGTTACAGTTACTGTATATCAGTAAACCCAGCTAAACCCTAGCTAAATCAAATGTTATGCAGCACTGCACTTGCACTGAACTTGGGGAGGGAATTAAGGCATGACCCTCATTCACCAAATAGGGTGATCAGAGGTCATGCCAATGAATATAGTCTGTGAAGTATCCCATAAATCTCCGGGTAAACACAATTTGCGATCAGCCACATCAACTTTTGCATGGCGCATAATCTCAGCAATGCTTTTTACTTAATCTCTTCATGGTCCGGGAGACATCAGTGACATACATCAATCAACTCCCTGCTGGTGCAGTAGATCTGTCAGGGCCTAAAATGACTATTCATCCATTAGCTAAGCGAGTTAGAGACACAACATGCTCTGTATGCAGGATATCGAAACCCAAAACCCAACGTAAGCTTTTAAACATTAAAGCATTAAAAGGCATGAAGTGTACAGATCACTTATGTGTATGTGTGTTGGTGTTGGGTTATTTCAGTTCAGGAAATAAGCTGTATTTTGCCCCGTAAGCCTAAAATACCTATGTACAACAGAACGCCTTACTAATATTGATTTGCGACCCCCTCCCACGCCCCCTTTTGCCCTCCGAACAGCCTCAATTCATCAGGGCATGGTCTTTACAAGGTGTTGAAAATGTTCTACAGGGATGCTGGCCCATGTTGACTCCAATGCTTCACACATTTGTGTCAAGTTGGCTGGATGTCCTTTGAGTGGTGGACCATTTCTGATACACATGGGAAACTTGACCATGAAAAACACAGGAGCTTAGCAGTTCTTGACACAAACCATGTCAAGCACCTACTACCATACCCGGTTCAAAGGCACTTATATCTTTTGTCATTAGTCAATAAGTAATCAACACCTTAGTTATGGCAAGCCTAAATAAGTTCAGGAGTACAAATGTGCTAAACAAATCGCATAATAAGTTGCATATACCCCGTGTTCATTAATAGTGGTTAACATATTTTTTTTATTACTACCCCACCTCTGTAGCCCACAATTTAAATGATCTGTAAGGTCCCTCAATTGAGTAGTGCATTTAAAGCACAGATTCAACCACAAAGACCAGGGAGGTTTTCAGGACCTTGCAAAGAAGGGCATTGGATGCCGAATATCCCTTTGAGCATTGTGAAGTTAATGATTAGGCTTGGGGTGGTGTATCAATACACCCAGTCACTACAAAGATACAGGCGTCCTTAGCTGCTGGAGTGGAAGGAAACTGCTCAGGGATTTCACCAGTTAGTGGAGTTTAATGGTTGTGATATGAGAACTTAAGTAATACTTTCGTTTTTTTTTGCAAAGACATTAACGTTTTGTCCTGAATACAAAGTGTTATGTTTAGGGAAAATCCAACCACTCATCATATTTTCAAGCCTGGTGGTGGCTAAATCATGTTATGCGTATGCTTGTCTTCTGCAAGGACTGGGGAGTATTTTAGGATAAAAAATAACTGAATACAGCCATAAGAACTGGCAAAATCTTAGTGGAAAACCTGGTTTAATCTGCTTTCCAACAGACACTGGGAGATGAATTCACGTTTCAACAGGAAAATGATCTCAAACACAAGGCCAAATCTACACTGGAGTTGCTTACCAAGGTGACCTAGTTACAGTTTTGACTTAAATTGGCTTGAAAATCTATCTATCTATCTAAATGACAATCCAGCAATGATCAACAATCAACTTGACAGAGCTTGAATCATGTTTTAAAGAATAATGGGCAAATATTGTGCAATACAGGTGTACAAAGCTCGCAGGTGCTTCTACAAAGTATTGACTTAGGGGTGTGAATACTTAGGTAAATGAGATATTTCGGTATTTCATTTCCATTATTGGTTATTGTGTGTAGATGGATGAGATTTTTATTTTATTCAATCCATTTTGAATTCATGCTGCAACACAACAACATGTGGAATACGTCAAGGGGTGTGAATTCTTTCTGAAAGCAATGTATGTTATATATGCATAGGTACAGTATTGTCTGTTTTATACTTACATTAAGAACATGAATCTTTAGTGTTGGTGAACGAAACATGATCTGTTCATTTTTGTTAGGGAGCATTCTATGGGGTTAATATGGGCAGTGTGAAGACATGGACAGGCTATGCTGTAACGGGATTATTCAACTCAACAGTTTCCCCTCTCCTCGCCCTCCATCATTCAAGACTAACAGACCACATGATTTGACCAATTACATGTAGAGCTGGACTGGTGACGGATGACTGTATAAGCCATTGAGCTTAACATTTGACAATATTGAGTAAAGTCTTCCATTTATCATTGGGTTTGGTCAATGTATTATTCCGGGGGCCCTTACTGTATACGACTGATAGTTGCATAATTAAAGATCTCCGGAGTATAGTGCACAATATCAGATTGATGAAATATAAGACACAGAGCAGTACAGTACGTACAGTATATACTGTAGAATGGGTGTAGCAAAATTTGAAAAGAGTGACTTTGCACTTTTAAAATGTTCTGCAGTCTGGAATTCCGACAGATATAGTGAACCAAAATATAAATCCAACATGTAAAGTGTTGGTCCCATGAGTCATGAGCTGAAATAAAAGATCCCAGAATGTTCTATATGCGCAAGAAAAGTGTTTCTCTCAAATTGTGTCCACAAATTTGTTTACATCCCTATTAGTGAGCATTTCTTCTTTGCCAAGATAATCTATCCACCTGACAGGTGTGGCATTTCAAGAAGCTGGTTAAACAGCATGATCATTAGACAGGTGCATCTTGTGCAGGGGACAATAAAAGGCCACTCTAAAATATGCAGTTTTGTCACACAACACAATGCCACAGATGTTGCAAGTTTTGAGGGAGCATGAAATTAGCATGCTGACTGCAGGAATGTCCACCAGAGCTGTTGCCAGAGCATTGGATGTTCATTTCTCTACCATAAGTTGCCTCCAACATCCTTTTAGAGAATTTGGCAGTACTTCCAAACTGTCTCACAACCGCAGACCACGTGTAACCATGCCAGCCCAGGACCTCCACATCCGGCTTCTTCACCTGCGGGATCGTCTGAGACCAGCCACCCGGACAGCTGATGAAACTGTGGGTTTGCACAACCAAATCATCTTTGAACAAACTGTCAGAAGACGTCTCAGGGAAGCTTATCTGCGTTCTCATTGTCCTCACAAGAGTCTTGACTTGACTGCAGTTAGATGTCATAACCGACTTCAGTGGGAAAACACTCACCTTTGACGGCCACTTGCATGCTGGAGAATTATTCTCTTCACGGATGAATCGCAGTTTCAACTGTACCAGGCAAATGGCAGACAGTGTGTGTGGACGAGTGGTTTGCTGATATCAATGTTGGGAACATAGTGCCCCTGGGTGGGAGTGGGGTTATGGTATGGGTAGGGATAAGCTACAAACAATACACACAATGGCATTTTATCGATGGCAATTTGAATGCACAGAGGTTCCGTGAAGAGAACCTGAGGCCCATTGTCATGCCATTCATTCATCGCCATCACCTCATGTTTCAGCATGATAATGCAGAGCCCCGTGTCGTAAGAAATGTACAAAATTCCTTGAATGTCCCAGTTTTTCCATGGCCTTCATATTCACCAGACATGTCATACCCATTGAGCATGTGTGGGATGCTCTGGATAGATATGTTTGACAGAAGCTCCAGTTCCCACCAATATTCAGCAATGTCGCACAGCCATTGAAGAGGAGTGGGACAGCATTCCACAGACCACAATCAATGGCCTGATCAACTCTATGCGAAGGAGATGTGTCGCGCTGCATGAGGTAAATGGTGGGCACACCAGATACTAACATATTTTGTTTTATCCACGCCCCTACCTTTTTTAAGGTATCTGTGACCAAGAGATGCATATCTGTATTCCCAGTCATGTGAAATCCATAGATTAGCCTAATTTATTCATTTCTACTGATTGATTTTCTTATGAACTGTAACTGTTGCATTTTGTATTTATATTTTTGTTCTGTGTATATGGGTCCCGTAAAATGCACTGATTGTGAGAATTCCACTTCAATGGAAGTGAATGATAGGAAGGTAGGTATGAAAGGACATTTTGACAGATTTGTGGGGGTGCTTTGCTGATTTAACACTTTAAATAACTTTAAATTATGTGTTTAACACTTTTTTTGTTTACAACATGAATTCATATGTTTTTTAATTTTTACATTTTTAATTTCACCTTTATTTAACCAGGTAAGCTTATTTACAACTGAGACCTGGCCAAGATAAAGCAAAGTAGTGCGACACAAACAACAACAGAGAGTTACACATGGAATAAACAAGCGTACAGTCAATAACACAATAGAAAAAAAGAAAGTCTATATACAGTGTGTGCAAATGGAGGTAAGGCAATAAATAGGCCATAGTAGCGAAGTAATTACAATTTAGCAGATTAACACTGGAGTGATAGATGAGCAGATGATGATGTGCAAGTAGTGAAACTGGTGTGCAGAAGAGCAGAGAAGTAAATAAAACAATATGGGGATGAGGTAGGTAGATTGGGTGGGCTATTTACAGATGGACTATGTACAGCTGCAGCGATCGGTTAGTTGCTCAGATAGCTGATGTTTAAAGTTAGTGAGGGAGGAGGCGCTCCGCACTGCTAAAGCTAACTCTCTCTCCTCTGCTCTCATCCTTCTAGACCTATCGGCTGCCTTCGATACTGTGAACCATCAGATCCTCCTCTCCACCCTCTCCGAGTTGGGCATCTCCGGCGCGGCCCACGCTTGGATTGCGTCCTACCTGACAGGTCGCTCCTACCAGGTGGCGTGGCGAGAATCTGTCTCCTCACCACGCGCTCTCACCACTGGTGTCCCCCAGGGCTCTGTTCTAGGCCCTCTCCTATTCTCGCTATACACCAAGTCACTTGGCTCTGTCATAACCTCACATGGTCTCTCCTATCATTGCTATGCAGACGACACACAATTAATCTTCTCCTTTCCCCCTTCTGATGACCAGGTGGCGAATCGCATCTCTGCATGTCTGGCAGACATATCAGTGTGGATGACGGATCACCACCTCAAGCTGAACCTCGGCAAGACGGAGCTGCTCTTCCTCCTGGGGAAGGACTGCCCGTTCCATGATCTCGCCATCAGGGTTGACAACTCCATTGTGTCCTCCTCCCAGAGCGCTAAGAACCTTGGCGTGATCCTGGACAACACTCTGTCGTTCTCAACTAACACCAAGGCGGTGGCCCGTTCCTGCAGGTTCATGCTCTACAACATCCGCAGAGTACGACCCTGCCTCACACAGGAAGCGGCGCAGGTCCTAATCCAGGCACTTGTCATCTCCCGTCTGGATTACTGCAACTCGCTGTTGGCTGGGCTCCCTGCCTGTGCCATTAAACCCCTACAACTCATCCAGAACGCCGCAGCCCGTCTGGTGTTCAACCTTCCCAAGTTCTCTCACGTCACCCCGCTCCTCCGCACTCTCCACTGGCTTCCAGTTGAAGCTCGCATCCGCTACAAGACCACGGTGCTTGCCTACGGAGCTGTGAGGGGAACGGCACCTCAGTACCTCCAGGCTCTGATCAGGCCCTACACCCAAACAAGGGCACTGCATTCATCCACCTCTGGCCTGCTCGCCTCCCTACCACTGAGAAAGTACAGTTCCCGCTCAGCCCAGTCAAAACTGTTCGCTGCTCTGGCCCCCCAATGGTGGAACAAACTCCCTCACGACGCCAGGACAGCGGAGTCAATCACCACCTTCCGGAGACACCTGAAACCCCACCTCTTTAAGGAATACCTAGGATAGGATAAGTAATCCTTCTCACCCCCCCCTTAAAATATTTAGATGCACTATTGTAAAGTGGCTGCTCCACTGGATGTCATAAGGTGGACGCACCAATTTGTAAGTCGCTCTGGATAAGAGCGTCTGCTAAATGACTTAAATGTAATGTAAAATGGAAATGTAAGTTTCCTGTTGTGTCATAGTTTTGTTATCTTCACTATTATTCTACAATGTAGAAAATAGTAAAAATAAAGAAAAACCCTTGAATGAGTTGGTGTGTCCAAACTTTTCACTGATACTATATATATATATATATATATATATATATATATATATATATATATATATATATATATATATATATATATATATATATATATATATGTGTGTGTGTTTTTTTATTGTCATGTTTGTCATTTATTATCATGTCTTGTCCCTGTGCTCCCCATTCTGTTCGTTTCCCTCTGCTGGTCTTATTGGGTTCTTTCCCTCTTTCTATCCCTCTCTCTCCCCTCCCCCTCTCACTCTCTCGCTCTCTCTTCTCTCTATCGTTCCGTTCCTGCTCCCAGCTGTTCCTATTCCCCTAATCATCATTTAGTCTTCCCACACCTGTTCCCGATCCTTTCCCTGATTAGAGTCCCTATTTATTCCTTTGTGTTCCGTTCCTGTCCCGTCGGTTCCTTGTTTAGTATTCACCATGCTGTGATTGCGTTTCGCCCTGTCCTGTCGTGTTTTTGCTGTGATTGTGTATCGCCCTGTCCTGTCGTGTTTTTTTGCCTTCATCAGATGCTGCGTGTGAGCAGGTGTCTCTGTCTACTACGGCCTGCGCCTACCCGAAGCGACCTGCAGTCTGTGGCCGCTTCTCCAGTTATTCCCCTCTACAGACTAGAGGATTTCTGTTATTCCCTGTTTGGACTTAAATAAACTCTGTTTCTGTTAAGTCGCTTTTGGGGTCCTCTTTCACCTGCATGACATTTATTCTCTTATCACCAGGCACAAGAACGTTTAAGAACCATTACATTTCTTAGACTTTGGAGATGTTCTTTTTTAGTTGTAAGTGGTCGATAACACCAGGTTGTTCAGATGTTCTGAAAGATAGCAGATGTTCTGAAAGAGCTGCAAAACCTGGACCCGTATAAATCAGCTGGGCTTGACAATCTGGACCCTCTATTTCTGAAACTATCCGCCGCCATTGTCGCAACCCCTATTACCAGTCTGTTCAACCTCTCTTTCATATCGTCTGAGATCCCCAAGGACTGGAAAGCTGCCGCAGTCATCCCCCTCTTCAAAGGGGGAGACACCCTGGACCCAAACTGTTACAGACCTATATCCATCCTGCCCTGCCTATCTAAGGTCTTCGAAAGCCAAGTCAACAAACAGGTCACTGACCATCTCGAATCCCACCGTACCTTCTCTGCTATGCAATCTGGTTTCCGAGCCGGTCACGGGTGCACCTCAGCCACACTCAAGGTACTAAACGACATCATAACCGCCATCGATAAAAGACAGTACGGTGCAGCCGTCTTCATCGACCTTGCCAAGGCTTTCGACTCTGTCAATCACCATATTCTTATCGGCAGACTCAGTAGCCTCGGTTTTTCGGATGACTGCCTTGCCTGGTTAACCAATTACTTTGCAGACAGAGCTCAGTGTGTCAAATCGGAGGGCATGTTGTCCGGTCCTCTGGCAGTCTCTATGGGGGTGCCACAGGGTTCAATTCTCGGGCCGACTCTTTTCTCTGTATATATCAATGATGTTGCTCTTGCTGCGGGCCATTCCCTGATCCACCTCTACGCAGACGACACCATTGTATACACTTTCGGCCTGTCATTGGACACTGTGCTATCTAACCTCCAATCGAGCTTCAATGCCATACAACACTCCTTCCGTGGCCTCCAACTGCTCTTAAACGCTAGTAAAACCAAATGCATGCTTTTCAACCGATCGCTGCCTGCACCCGCATGCCCGACTAGAATCACCACACTGGATGGTTCTGACCTTGAATATGTGGACACCTATAAGTACCTAGGTGTCTGGCTAGACTGCAAACTCTCCTTCCGGACCCACATCAAACATCTCCAATCGAAAATCAAATCAAGAATCGGCTTTCTATTCCGCAACAAAGCCTCCTTCACTCACGCTGCCAAGCTTACCCTAGTAAAACTGACTATCCTACCGATCCTCGACTTCGGCGACGTCATCTACAAAATTGCTTCCAACACTCTACTCAGCAAACTGGATGCAATTTATCACAGTGCCATCCGTTTTGTCACTAAAGCACCTTATACTACCCACCACTGAGACTTGTATGCTCTAGTCGGCTGGCCCTCACTACATATTCGTCGCCAGACCCAATGGCTTCAGGTCATCTACAAGGCCATGCTAGGCAAAGCTCCGCCTTATCTCAGCTCACTGGTCACGATGGCAACACCCATCCGTAGCACGCGCTCCAGCAAGTGTATCTCATTGATCATCCCTAAAGCAAACACCTCATTCGGCCGCATTTCGTTCAAGTACTCTGCTGCCTGTGACTGGAACGAATTGCAAAAATCGCTGAAGTTGGAGACTTTTATCTCCCTCACCAACTTCAAACATCAGCTAGCTGAGCAGCTAACCGATCGCTGCAGCTGTACATAATCTATTGGTAAATAGCACACCCATTTTCACCTACCTCATCCCCACAGTTTTTATTTATTTACTTTTCTGCTCTTTTGCACACCAATATCTCTACCTGTACATGACCATCTGATCATTTATCACTCCAGTGTCAATCTGCAATATTGTAATTATTCGCCTACCTCCTCATGCATTTTGCACACATTGTATATAGACTCTCCTTTTTTCTCTGTGTTATTGACTTGTTAATTGTTTACTCCATGTGTAACTCTGTGTTGTCTGTTCACACTGCTATGCTTTATCTTGGCCAGGTCGCAGTTGCAAATGAGAACCTGTTCGCAACTAGCCTACCTGGTTAAATAAAGGTGAAATAAAAATAAATAAATAAAATAAAAAATGTCCCTAATCTAACACCATACTGTTGTTTAAGTCTGACACTTTGAGAAGTGTCACATTTGAATGTTTAAAGTGCATCAATCGTGGCCTTCCTCTGGAATAACAATAACCCCCGGTCCTGAACAAACATTAAGTTCCCTCACTCTCATACCCTCCATTCTTTAAAAGGACCTTGCAGGAAGCTTGATACTGCCCCAAAAATGATTCAACACATCTCTGGAACAGAGAGCACACATTTCACTGCCTGGCTATATGGCTTTCTTTCTCCTTCGCCTTTGAATAGTTTGCCAGGGCCTCTGAAAGCCAAATGAACACTTCTAATTCATCAGTGGTGATGCTGAAGGCTCTTCTTCTCATAGAGAATAAAGAAGTCTGAAAAGAGGCAGCATTGCACAAGGACCTCCGAACAATGAATTATCTTATGCTTGTAAAAGTCCATAACTGGAGAGAACTCTCAAAGGCGGGCAATCTAGAGTAAATGTTCACACACAAAGTGACACTCCAGAACTTCTGATTTTTTATTTCAGGCAGTTGTTTTTTGGGGGTCCTCACTTGCCATAACGGGTCCCCGTTTTATCAAAAGATAAACTGAATGTGATGTCACCATTTACATCTTTAATGGTCTGCGTCAAAATCAAATTAATTTAAGACCTAATAACAATATCTTTGATTGTCTTCCACTTAGCGTTTCATGATTTCATTAGGATTTGTTCAAAGATAAATGAGGAAAAACCTTCATAATAGCCTTGTAACATCACATTTTCGGTCAATTGATATATTTTAACAATGCGATTTAGTCATGACACTACATATGCTGCTAGATAATTTAGCAGCTTTTTTTGAGTCGGCTATCATGTCACACAAGGGTTCAGTTTGACATACTGTTTTGGAATAATGCATCTTACCACCCTGCAACATAAGCTGTTCAGCTATTTAGACCAAAACCTGTATCTTCCCCCATTTCACTGGGGAAAACCACCATATTAGCCCCATATTCTCTAAGCTTGGTCTCGCACTCCACTCTTTCACTCCCCTCAGTGGGTTTTCCATCCCATCCAATCCTACTCTGGCTCACATAAGCCTCTGCAAACACCGAAGCGACTCGAAGCGTCCATTGTCAGGAGAATACCAGCGCTGCTTAGAAGTGGAATTTGCGTGATCCTTTTTCCCAACATTGTTCCAGGGGTCAATTTGTGTCTGAACACACACTGTGTGACAGTAAATAATCAAACCGTGCTGCTCTTGGCATCCCAGAGTAGCGCTGCCCGGCGCCTCGCTTCCAGAATAAACAGCTGCTTTCTGCTGATTGTGCCTTGTCAAAGGGACTCAAATCTTCATAGATTGTTTATGGTGTGTCCAAACTGACAATATCCCCAGTTGATATACTGTGCTTTGTTTTTGGCTTCTCTGGAGCAGAGAAGAGCATATTTTCAATCAATTCATAATGTGAGAATTGAGTGAACATCTGCATATGAGTGATGGGTGAACGGTTCTTGTTGATGGTATCTGAAATTGTCATTCAATAGTGTGTTAAAAGGTTTGTCACTTGAAACGGGGAGTTGAAATGCATATGTGCTCATGCAGTTATGACATAACGGTATTATTGCAAATGTAATAAGATTAAATTAAAATTATTATGCCAACAATGCATTTTCTTGCTCCACTTTCTAGCAAACATTCCACTGGACTGTTTTGCAGATGGAAACATTTTCATTAGGCTTGGGTTACAATAGTATTTTTCAAAAATAAAAGATAACATTCTTCAGCATCTTTTCAGATATTTACCAAGGGGTCCCCTGAAATGTTCTTATATTTTTCCTCCCTTCCAACTGCCAAACCGTCTGACACTCAAAGGCAAAACATGAATAGAAATCTCTTCTTCAGATCGCTGTCTGAACGGATTCACTTGACAGAAGACTTATGAAATTGATGACTCCTCGTTGTCATGAATCGCACTTGGAAAGTGAGTTAAGGAGAAGAGTAATGTTATGCTAATAGAGTCCCCCCAAGACATGGATCACGAGGGCCCCACAATCAATATGAAGAACAATACAGGAGTGACTCAACACTAAACACCACTCTTCCACCATTTTTTAAAGATGGTCTAAATATAATTGGTTGTCTATTCAAATCTGTTTCTGTGAAGCGCCGTGACACGTTTTGACAGAACTGTATTTATCATCAATCAGATCTGTCAAGTAAACGTGTCAAGCAATGTTCGCTCTAAAAAATTATTTGGCACTGAGCAAATTGCAGGACTGCTGAGCGCAAACCTGAACGTTGTGAAAATTCTGTGCAACATCCAACGAGGCTGTACCCACTTCAAATTACAGTTTCAGACAGTGGTCAAGTAGGCTACTGTGGATATTTGATCTGAACATAGATCTACCACTCACAGCCAAATGGGGAAAATGCATCCCATAACATTTGAACGTGGAAATAGAAGCCAATGTGTGGTGTTCAATGTAGACTTTTGAATAAAAAAAATCATGCAGGACTTGACATTAACCTGTTTATCCACTTGTACTTCAGACAAGGAAGTGACCTGAAAATATTGTTGTTTGATGCAAGAATCCACTTTACAAAGAAATTGCATTATTTTTTCCCATACCATTATTACAGAGAATCAGACAAATATGCTTCCCTCTGCCTGTTGGCTACTTAGCTTATTCAAGCATGTGTCAGAATACAAGGCTTTACCTGACTTGCTTTTCAAAGATGTCTAGAAATGTACAATTGTTGTGTTCTTGTAGCAATCACTTCCCCATTGCTGACTACATATGATCCCAAATTGGGCTAATAACTCACTAACTAGCAAAGGATATGAACAAATGTGCACACGTGACTACATGCAGCTCTTGCTTTGATCTCTAAACAAGCTCATCTACTCACTGCTCATACTGTAAAACAGTCCAGTTCAAAGTAAATGGCACAGATCCATTCATGGCAATGGTCTATTTGCATATAGGCCTACTGCAGCTCTGATTGGTTATGCTGCATAGGTCTGTGTAGAGTACGGGCTGAAAGCCAATTTATGCTCAATGCAGAGGCCAAATTGAGCTCCATACCGCATCGCAGTGTGCCTCCCAT
This sequence comes from Oncorhynchus gorbuscha, assembly GCF_021184085.1. Taxonomy (NCBI): domain Eukaryota; kingdom Metazoa; phylum Chordata; class Actinopteri; order Salmoniformes; family Salmonidae; genus Oncorhynchus; species Oncorhynchus gorbuscha. Next base: position 49,704,122 of record NC_060193.1, read on the forward strand.
ATTTTGTAACAATGATGGTAGGTGGGGGCAGGAGGTCCTGTATAAACACAAACTCACTCCCTTGACAACTTCCTTCACAACAGCTCTACTCAACAGCTCTGTGCTGCTCGGCAAAGCACAAGAAGTATGAACGCAGAGGCCATATTACCGTAAATGCTGCATGTCCAACGCAGAAGTCTGATTGATCATGCAGCGCCTTTAACTCTTGCATAGTTCCTTTTTCTTTCTCGGTATGTTGCATTGAAAGTGTCTAATATTGCGTTGATTCGATCACAATACCCACAGTAAAGGGAAACGCTGATAGTGTTAACTAAGGAGGGAAATTCTAGAAAGTGAAGATTTCTGCGCCGGCTGACATTTCTTCTGCGGGCAGCAGTCCCGGGGGAGATGTTTACACGCACAGCTTAGTGGGAACATGGGTGTCAAGGCCCTGTGACTCAGGATGGTTATGCATGGCGCCCAACTCAACTGTGCAGCTTGATGTACATTCGTATCATAGCCCAAGAGCATCTCATTCAAAAATCATGGGCATTAACATGGAGTTGGTCCCCCCTTTGCTGCTATAACAGCCTCCACTCTTCTGGGAAGGCTGTCCACTAGATGTTGGGACATTGTGGGCGGGACTTGCTTCCATTCAGCCACAAGAGCATTAGTGAGGTCAGGCATTGACGTTGGGCGATTAGGTCTAGCTTGCAATCGGCATTCAAATTCATCCCAAAGGTGTTCAATGGGGTTGAGGTCAGGGCTCTGTGAAGGCCAGTCAAATTCTTCCACACCAATTTCGAGAAACCATTTCTCTATGGACCTCGCTACTCGCTTCAGAAAACGGTGGTCCCCATCTGTGAGCATGTGTGGCCTACCACTTTGCGACTGAGCCGTTGTTGCTCCTAGACTGTTTCCACTTCACAATAACAGGACTTACAGTTGACCGGGGCAGCTCTAGCTTAGCTAGCAGAACAACTCACTTCTTGAAAAGGTGGCATCCTGTGACTGTGCCACATTGAAAGTCACTGTGTTATTTTCTCTACGGGCCATTCTACTACCAATGTTTGACTATGGAGATTGCATGGTTGCGTGCTCAACTTTATACACCTGTCAGCAATGGATGAGGCTGAAATAGCCAAATCCACTCATTTGAAGGGGTGTTCACATACCTTTGGCTATATAGTGTATGTGATAATATACAGATAATTACAGAGAATTAATTTCTCAGTGTATAAGACAATGGTTCATCTCCACACAACACTGCACATTAAAAACACCAGCCTCGGTTTCTAGGGCATAGGCCTCTTTTATTTGGGTCAGACACCCATCCAGGCAGCTCACACAGTCCAGTAGGTGTAAGAGACAACTGGGTCTAGGAGGTAGAGTCCACCCAGGGATTCCTGGCCACCAGCTATCATCATGCCCAATGACTGATCCTCTGCCCAGGCACTGAGGCCCTGCCCAGTCCTTATCTCATACTGGGACCAATACCCCGGTCAGGCAGTGTGTCCCTGGCTCCATATGCACAAAGGGAGCACGAGTGGCTCTGGCAAGATATAGACAACTGCTGTCCTGTAGGAATGGAGAAGCAGAAATGTTAATTGGTTTTGTCAAGTACTGGAAGCACATTTTAATCTGGAAATGAGGTCAGTTTGAAACACCACTTTTGCACAGTATTACCCTATATCACATGGCCTTTTGAAGGATATGTTTTTTTTTGCTGAAGCCAATTAGGAGAACATCACACTTTGCATATGTTGACGAAGTAACGGTCCAGTTAGTTGATTAGTTACCCATGCACCTTTCACCTTTCACCTTTCACCTTTCATTAATCAGAATGCTTTTCTAGTTATTAGACAAATGTCCGAGGAGACTAAAATGCATTTGTTGTTTTGCATACTTTCCTCCCTTCTAGAGTACCATGGATTGCATGTTGATGGCACTTCATTGATAAATGAATTCAACATTTGTTAATGGATGTATTCTCGTCCCGTGACTTGTCATTGTGAGGGTGCGGTAGGTAAATGATTTCCCTTGGGAGCTCTCCTCATCAACACGCTCTACTGAGTACCAAAGTCCTCCGTTGGGATTGGGGGTGGTTGTTAAAACAACTGTATATTGATTATTTCTTATCAAACAAATGTTTATTTAGCTGTTTCATACATTCACAGAAGCCTAATGCATTCACTCTATAGTTCTTTGAATCTAAAACTGTTATATTATTGTCCAGGCATTGTAGATGATGAGCCTTATTGAGCAATGGTCTTTGTTCATATGATTCCACCATGCAGTATGGTACAGAACACTTTGTTCATTCAGAAAAACGTTAGTTATTTTTCATGGTCAGTGTGCTTAGTTAATTCTATTGTTTTCTATTGTGATGTTCTGGAACATACTAGAACATGGAACATACTGAAGAATAGTGTAGAAAAAGCACCATTGACACTCAAAGGAGCTTTTGAGAGGTCTCTGATATAGTCAGACTCCTTGGGCCCTTCTGAATTTCCCCCTACACCTTCCCAGCATGAATCAAATCATTCCTACGGAAATCAATGATCCAGACATAAAAAGGCAGCTAGTGCAAAGAATTGGAAAGTCATAGGGTTCAACAACCTTTTTCCATTTCAAATACCTTTTGATTCTATGATGTCCCTGTTCATTCTGCTGTGGCATTGCGTGGTGTGCTGTGTGTGTTTGATGGTGTCAGCTATGTAAAGGCATGGGTAGAGTGTTGTTGTGTCTGTTTGTGCGCCGGACGGGCATTTTTCATGCTTCTTAGGCTCCTGGCAAGGGAAATCGTTTTGTGAACCTCAACTACTGAATTCTTAACACCCGCTGGAGTGGGGAGAAATGGCTGAAGATGTTGTGACAGAACTGTGGCTATGATGTAATTCATTGGTTTATTGGTTTATTGGGATCACCATTAGCTTTTAACAAAGCAGCAGCTACTCTTCCTGGAGTCCACAATAAGCACAAAACACTGATACAATGATAGACAAGGACAGTCACACAAATTTAAAATACAATATATAAACAATTCAACTTAAAACATTAAAATTATAATAATAGCACAAACAATACTACTAAAAACATTGTGTGTGCGTATGTTTGTGTGTGTCCCCTCACAGTACCGGCCGTTTCAAGAACTGTTGTTTCATATATTTTTTTGAGGCAATTTTGCTTTTTGCTTGAGTAATTGGAGATGGAAGAGAGTTCCATGCGATCATGGCTCTGTATAATACTGTGCATTGCCGTTAGTTCGTTTCGGACTGGGGACTGTGAAGAGCCCCCTGGTGGCATGTCTTGTGGAGTTTTAATTGGTCTCTAAACTGAATGTTATTTGATTATGCAGACAGACATTTTCATTAAAGTAATATTTCCCGTAGAAATTATAGGAGAAACAGTTAATCTCTTGTCAACCCTCAACCAGGAATGACTGGCATGGATGTTGTTGATGCTAGTTCTGTATGTGCAGTTAAGGGTGAGGCGTGATGCTCTGTTTTGAACTAGCTGCAGCTTTGCTTGGTCTTTCTTTGCTGCACTTGACCATATTACCGGACAGTAATCAAGTTGGGACAAGACCAGAGCCCGAACAACTAGTGCAGTTGATTTTTGTGTCAAAAACGCAGAACATCATTTGGTTGACAAACTGACACTATCAATTGTAGGTTAACTGAAAGGACTCTATCTAAGGAGTTATATTTTTTTAGGGTCTAGATGTGTGGATTTCTAGTGCAGAGAGAAAAGGAAAGAGACTACCAGACATGCATGACAATTGATATGTACATGGCACTATTCTCATCCATATTTTCATTTACTGTAATTATCTTGACTATTTAAATTAGAGGGCAAATGGTTCCTCTTGTGACTTAGAAATCCATTATTGCCTGGCTAATTGGCTAGGCAGGCTTTCCCCCCTCATTCATTCTCTCACTCACAGATTGAAATCCTACAGTGATTCTAATTTAGACTAGAACATTGCACAGTAAAATTAATTTCCAATCCCAAACAAGAGAGAAAAATTCGTTTGAACAATAGGCCTCATGCTGTGTGTATCTGACATGTGATTTGTAGATGAGCTTTACATTTTGTTGCACATATGTGATGTTTGAAGTTCTGTGGGTTATCCCCACAATTTTATACAACATTCATTAAGTGAATACATTTAGTTGTTTTATTAGCAACATTCATTGTACTAAATATGAGATTAGTGTTCAGTAGAGGAACAGAATGGGAGTAATGTTTCATTCCTACTTCAACAACGTCCCAGTTTCAGTTTTCTGACTTCCTTAAAATATTTGTTTTACCCTTAATCAATAACTACCACCTTAGCTACTGTGCAAACATAGAACTACATAGCAGCAATCTGTATGGTGTACTGAGGGTGAGTATGAGTCAGGCTTCCTCTCCTGTCTGTTTATGAAATTGCTGACAAAGTGGCCCAACATTTGAAAACCGGCTTAGCCATCCATCCTCTGCAATACATAATACTGACCTTTTGAATGCAGGCCACCACGCAATTTTCCTAAACATGCTCCACTTCAGTTAGTGTTTTCAAATTTGCCTTTCAACTGGCCAGGCAATGTGGAGTGGTGCTTCAAAATGCCTTATGGACTGAATTTTTGCTCTGTGAGTGGTTGATAGTAAAGGATTTAAATAAGGATATACTAGCCAGACAAATTCACTATTATCCTATCATCCTATCACTTGATGCCCTTGAACATTAAGATAATGGGTCAAAGTCAGAGTTTGAAATTACAATTGTATCTGTGCTTTTCATATACGTAGGTAGTGGTGATGTTACCTCACAGATACCATCCGTCTATTTGAGCTGGTCAGTCTGTCTAGGTAATTCTGTCTAATGCAGCTTTTTTAAATGTATTGTGTAGTAAAAATGCATAACTGTTGCCCTCCACTTTCTGGAGGACCAAGTTTTGAAATCAGTGGAATTCGAGAATGATAGCTAAGGAAATGGAGAAAAGACCTGTCTCCGGATTACATCTTCAAACTAAGGGCAAACATAGCATCCGACAGGAGACGCGTCCATCTATGAATAAAGAATACGGGTAAGATAGTCTAGCTGGCTACATTTTCAGATATTACACATTTCTAAATTTGACAGAAAGTGGTTTAATTTCTACGTGTACTGTGTCATGACATTGGCCTGGGGGTAGGTTTATGACAGTCATAAATACCTCTTCTCCCCTTTTTCCTCTCTCTACCCTACTGATGTGAAATTTGAAAACCCCTTGGTTAACATAGAGATTCTGGGAACATCAGAAGGCGGGGGGAAATGAACTATATTCTGGTAATCCGACCAATTGAACATGTGCGGTGGTACTAAATGAGTATGTTGTCAGTTTGGTTGTCATCTGAGACATTCTCATCAATGAAAATATGACATAAACTCTACAGTGGAAAGTCTGCACATTGTACTTATCGGATTCACATGGAATTGTTGTTCAATTTAAATGTTTGAATATAAAATTATTGGTGAAGAGATTAAATGACATTTTGGCTTGCAAATGAGAGATTTGGGTTTTCATAAGGTTCGGGCTCTGCTCAATCAGTGGCCCGCCCCTGTGAAGGGACATGGGTTATAAAACATTTCTAACACGCCCTCCTCTCCCTTCCTATATAAAGCCTTGATGAAAATGTAACCTCCTGTTCCAAGTATGTGAGGTCTGCAACCTCTGCGTTAAAAGGACTAACATGTCAACTACAGAACTAAGCCAACCTCAGCGTGAGCTTTGGTTGCGAATGGTATGAACTTTGAACTCTTATTCACGACAGAAGTGATACCTCCTAGCCGTTGAGTTAGACAGAGTATCCCGTCTACCACACAACGACCTTACTACGATGTATCCAATTCACCACCAGAGACATTCTTCAAAGGACAAAGGACTCGGTTTGGCAACATGGCCTTCCATCTACCACCAACCTACCGAACTGCAGCTCAGAGTAAATATTTATTGCATTTTCAGCACGCAAGGTTATGATTCATTCTTTATATATGTAACTCTGTGTGATTAGTTAGATATTTAGTAAATAAATAATTAAACCCAATTTTGTATTGCTGATTCAACTTGTTAGCCAGGGTATGTGAAGATAACCAAGAATGTACACCTTTCAGATGAGACTGAATTAACGTGACAATTAATATTGACTGCTATTGATGTAAAATATTACTAGGTCTTTAAGAGTTTATTCGGAAGATAACAGCTCTATAAATATTATTTTGTGGTGCCCCGACACTCTAGTTAATTACATTTACATGACTAACTCAATCAGGTAACATTAATTACGGAGAAAGGATTTTATTGAATAGCATGTCATATCACTTAATCCGGCATAGCCAAAGACACGACAACTGTTAGCTAGCTAACATTAGCTGGCTGGCTCGCTAGGTAATGTTACGTGTATGATCTTATTATTCGTATCTCAGAGCCATTTGCTTGGCTAGCTATAGCCTAATGTTAGTTAGCTAACATTGAACCTGGGTGGTTAGCTACCTGCAGATTCATGCAGGGAAGTAAAGTCATGAGTTGGGATTATGGTTCATTATTTACCTAGCTAGCTACATGTCTTAACAAAAGACTCCACAATGCAAGTAACCATTTCGGGTGTGTTCGTACATTTTGTCTGGACATCTAATCTGATTTAAGAGCACTCTTGTCTGAGTGTGCCAGAGTGCAGAATAACTGATGCATTTCCAAACGCTCAACACCTTTGAATATGGCCGGTGTCAGTAAACGTCAGTAAAAAAGCAGAATTAAATTGTTGCCAGCAGCACAGTTACAGTCACCAACACTCTGGATAACATAACAGCCTAACCAGCTCTGCTAGGGCGAGTAATGTTCATTGAGCTGTTCTCTCATTTGTGTCTGGAAGTAGCTAGCAAGTTAGCTTGGGTGCTTGACCACTGTTGTTAGTACAGAATGCTCAGATCAACCCTTAAAGAGATGGGTGGGGCTAAAGCTTAACAGAGTGTGAACGATGCTGAAAGGGTGTAGACAAAGAAGAGCTCTCCAGTAGTAGTGCCAAAAATATTCAAAGACCATTTTCTCAAACGTGAGTTTAAAAGTTTATCAACTTTCAAAGGATAACTTTCCCATTGTTCCTCAACTGTAGTGTATCATCTAAAATGTTGTAGCCCTGAGTCTCTACTATTATCCATCGTGAAAACACCATTTCAAATTGTGATACATAAGACCGAATTGAGCCAGTCGGTCACATATGTACACATACAGTGACTTCGGAAAGTATTCAGACACCTTGACTTTTTCCAAATTTTCTTACGTTACAGCCATATTCTAAAATGGATTAAATAAAACAACATCCTCAGCAATCTAAACACAATACCTCAAAATGACAAAGCGAAAACTGATTTTTATGCATTTTTGCAAATGTATTAAAAACAAAAAACGAAATAACGTATTTACATAAGTATTCAGACCCTTTGCTACGAGACTTGGAATTGAGCTCAGGTGCATCCTGTTTCCATTGATCATCCTTGCAATGTTTTTACAACTTGACTCGAGTCCACCTGTGGTCAATTAAATTGATTAGACATGATTTGGAAAGGCACACACCTGTCTATATAAGGTCCCATAGTTCACAATGCATGTCAGAGCAAAAACCAAGCCAAGAATGGTCTGCTGAGATCTGAGACAGCATTTTGTCTAGGCAAAGATCTGGGGAAGGGTACCAAAACATTTCTGCAGCTTTGAAGCTCCCCAAGAACACTGTGACCTCCATCATTCTTAAATGGAAGAAGGTTGGAAACACCAAGACTCTTTCTAGAGCTGGCCGCTCCGGCCAAACTGGGCAATCTGGGGAGAAGGGCCTTGGTCATGGAGGTGACCAAGAACCTGATGGTCACTCTGACAGAGCTGCATAGGTCCTCTCCGTAGATGGGACAACCTTCCAGAAGGACAAACATATCTGCAGCACTCCACCAATCAGGCCTTTATGGTAGATTGGCCAGACGGAAGCCACTCCTCAGTAAAAGGCACATGACAGCCCGCTTGGAGTTTGACAAAAGGCACCTCTCAGACCATGAGAAATCAATTGCTCTGCTCTGATGAAACCAAGATTGAACTCTTTGGCCTGAATGCCAAGTATCACATCTGGAGGAAACCTGGCACCATCTCTACTGTGAAGCATGGTGGTGGCAGCATGATGTTGTGATGTTTTCAGTGGCAGGGACTGGGAGACTAGTCAGGATAGAGGCAAAGATGAACGGAGATTAACGGAAAATAAGGTCATTAAACAAGTTGACAGTTACTCTGAGGATAAAGTGACAGAGAGTCAGTGAAAAAAATCAACACAAGATGAAGAATTTGGGGTTATTTTGTGACTACCCAATGAAGTTGGGCTACATGATTTGGTTAGCCTTCTGTAAGGTTCTGCTTTTCTTTTCTTAGTCAACCTTGTGTTCTTTTTCATTGTGTTCTTGAATATAGCCCTGTTTCTTTGTGATCTGGAATATATTCCTGTCTTTCATTTTTGTTCATTGATTTCACCTGTTTGTTTCTCACCTGATCTCATCAGGTCCCTATCGTCTGCTAAATGACTTAAATGTAAATGTAAATGTATTTAGTTCAGTTCTTTCTTTCTGTTTGTATGGTTGTGAGGTATCGTTTTTGACTTCCTACCTGTGTTTGACCATTGCCTGCCTGCGACCACAATTCCTGCATTCTGCGAAGGCTTAATAAACATCTGTGGCACTATGCCCAGTGAATCTACACCTTTTTCTCCCTGAGTATTTATTACACCTCCACTGTTAACAATGGTTAAGTTGGCCCCAGTGTTAGGTTAGGTGAATTACAGATTAGGATAACTAAATTTGCAGGTAAGGATAATTAACGTAGTTGCAGGTTAGGTGAATTAACTAGCCAGGTTAGATGAATTTACGTGGCAGGTGAGGAGAATTAGGTTATGTTAGGGAAAGGGTTAGGGTATGGCTTAACTGCAATGTACCCTGACCAAATCAGGTTGTGGAAAATGTTAATGAACATCAAATTGATACTTACAATACAGATTCCTTAACCTCCAGTGTCCATTTACGGACTCATAAGCTGTCCTGTGGATAATGCAGAGACAGAGAGTCAGTGAAACCATTCCACACAAGACATTGAATTAGGGGATAATGTTCACGAGCTAACTAGCTAAATGATAGTTAACAAACTAACTTATATTAGCTGTCGAGGCGCCAAAACAGAAAGAAATGAAGAAATATTTGTACTTTTACCGTGAAATAATCTAGCGAGCTAGCCAGTTCTAACTATATTGCTGTCAGAGAAACCCAGCCCTCACTACAAAGCTAGCTAGCTAGCAAGCAATGCATTGCTTGAAAAGCAACATTTAACATTAACTAGCTAGCATTGGCAATTAGATTATATCTAACACATACGTGTACTGTAGCTTCATGACATATTAACTTCCCAAATAATTTCTTGCCTTGGTCAGTCACACTGCATGTTGTGTGGACAACCTAAAGGAGCTAGCTAGCTAACTAGCTGTGTTAGCTAGCTCGGTAAAAACTCTTTCTTTCAGGCAGTTTGACCCGCTAGTTTAAAAACATATTTTAAATCGATGTTATGATTGAATAATAAAATAACATGCTATTATCATTGCGAAAGATTTTGGGCGCTGACAGCTGAAAATTCTAAATTGCAACTGCTGCTCTGTCAAATGGAGTTGGGCTGGGGGCGGGGCACTGGATCATTTCAAATTGGGATTGACAGCTCGGGAGCAATATGTTCTAGGTTCATGTGTCTCTTTTCGAGATTAACATAGCTAATCTTACATTGTTTCATAATTGGCAAGTAGCCTCAATAGCTGCATAATTTATTTTCAACTTTTGCATGCAAACCCCACTTTGGGAACATAATGCCAAGGAACCAGAGGTCCACAGACTCAACATTACAATTCAGCATGATAATGTATGTAATTTAGATAGAGTTTACAATATATGTACATACATATTCTATGATGTGCTCAAGTTAAATAGTTTATGAATATGTTCTGAACATATATGTAAATATAGTTTATGACATGAGTTTTCTGTATGGACGCTCAGTCCTGACACTCTATCCAAATACCCAAGCCTCAGCAAGTCAACTCTATGTTTCTATTTATGAAAATGTCAACATTGTAAACATTGAAGATTTCTATAACCAGAGTTATGGTGAAAATATGTTGTTTGTATTGCTTTGGACTGTTTTGTGTCTTTTTTTAACCTAGGGCCTACTGGAGCTGAAGTCTATGAGGGGTGAACTTGTTTCCGGTTCGCCGCTTTGGTACTCTGCATGAGAGCCCATAATTCAATTAATTCACTCGTTCATGCTGTTGATACTGTGGATGCACTTATCGCTGTCGTCAGCAGCTCTCTTCATTATAGCCCCAGGTAAGTTGGCATCTTACCGATTCAACATTTTTAAATTACCTTCCCTTAGACTTGTAGAGGAACCTGTGAGGGAGAAAAAACAAAGGAAAGCCCCCTGCGAAACCTCCCTGTTCTTTGGTGATCAATCTCAGCTGTCTGAAGATGCAATGCAATGGGAATCCACTCCAGAGCTGTACTGTACATCCTCTCAGGCCTGATAAATGCTGAGGGTTAGATTTGATGCTTTTGATTAGCGCCCGGGCATCGGCAGCTAGTATCGCGCTAAAGCAAACGTGGCCAATGAACTGCCAGAAAAATGTAAACGGGGAGTAAAGAAGTGATCTACACATTTCAGGCGCTAACTTTATTGATGTGTTGTACAGTGCCTTCAGAAAGTATTCATACCCCTTGACTTATTTCACATTTTGTTGTGTTACAGCCTGACTTCAAAATGGATTAAGTAGATTTTAGAAATGTTTGCTCATTTATTGAAAATGAAATGCAGAAATATCTAGTTTACTTAAGTATTCACACCCCTGAGTCAATACATTTTAGATTCAACTTTGGCAGTGATTGCAGCAGTGAGTCTTTCTGGGAAAGTCTCTAAGAGCTTTGCACACCTGGATTATACAATATTTGCAAGTACATTTTTGTTTTATTCTTCAAGCTCTGTCGAGTTGGGACTTGATCATTGCTGGAAAGACATTTTCATGTCTTGCCATAGATTTTCAAGCTGATTTAAGATAATTGTAGGTGTGAGGTACAGAGATCAGGTGGGCATTAAAAGAATCATGTTAAACACTATCATTGCACAAATAGTGAGTCCATGCAACTTATTATGTGACTTGTTAAGTACATCTTTACTCCTGAACATCTTTAAGCTTGCCATAACAAAGGTGTTAAATACTTATTGACTCAAAACGCTTTTGTTTCTTAAATAATATGTACACATTTCTGAAAAAGTCATTCTAATTTGATATTATGGGGTATTGTGTTCAGGCCAGTGACACACAATCTCAATGTAATCAATTTGTATTTGGCCTGTAAAACAACAAAATGTGGAAAAAGTCAAGGGTTGTGTATTCTTTCTGAAGGCATTGTATTTGCCAGCGTTGATATAAAAGGATGATGCCATTCCACTGTTGAGAAATCAAAGTCACGTAAGGCATACACTAATTTGTGGTGCATCTAGATGATCAATTACTTCTCTTTCCCCAATCAATTTGATTTGTTTTAATTGCTTTGCACTTATTGCACCAAAATATATTAATGTCATCATTAAATATGATGTCAGGTTCATCTATGTTGTTGTGGGGAAAATGAAAGGCTATCGTTAGATACTTCACGGAGGCAGATGCACGTAACATCAAGAGAAGTTGGTGTTTCAATCGGATTTTGATCAATATGCTTCAATCAAAGATCCCGTGAGGGAGTCCTCATAATCACGGTGGTTCCAATTGCAAACATCAACATTGGTGCTGATCATCTTCTGATGGGTTTAGAAACACATGACATTAATCAAAATTCATTTTGCAACGCCATGAATAGCGCCACTCAACATACGGTCACAAAAATATATATATATATATGAAAGTGTTCCTTTTAAGGACTCCGGGGCCCTATTCCAGAAGGGGTGCATGTGAGCCTTTTTATAGCGGCCCAAAATGAAGGCAGCATTTTAGAGAACAGAAGGGCCCGAAACTCAGTGTATCTGTCGATATGTCATAGCCGTCACAGGAGGTGAATCACAGCTAAGTGTCCACAGGCTAACGATGGAGGCCCTGTCATGGGCTGAAACGATGTAACCTAGGCTGTTGACAGTGTAACTCACTTGGGAAGTGACACAAAATCTTAACATTTTTCTGCCGACACCCTCAGCAAAATCTGCATGTTGTTGTTGTGTGAGTGTTATTAGCCAATAGTGAGGTATACTCACCTTAGGGACCTTACATATAATTGTATCTGTGGGGTACAGAGATCAGGTAGGCATTCAAAAATCATGTTACAGTAAACACTATCATTGCACACATGTGACTTGGTAAGGAAAATTGTACTCCTGAACTTATTTAGGCTTGCCACGCTGTGAGCTGCTCTCTCCACTCTCTAGGAGTGAGTGGGTTGAGGTCTGCACTTTGCTCGTTTTCTGGGGGACAAAGGGATTGAATTCTTATTGACTTAGGCCATAACAAAGGGATTGAATACTTATTGACTTAAGACATTTCAACTTTTCATTTTGAATTCATTTGTACAAATTTCTAAAAACATCATTTCAATTCGACATAATGGGTTGTGACACAACGTCTAGATGTAATCCATTTTTAAATTCAGGCTGTAGCACAACAAAATGTGAAAAAAGTCAAGGGTTGTGAATACTGCATGTATTTGCCACAGTTGAAGGAAAATGAATGGCACCATTCCACTGTTGAGAAACCAAAGTCACGTAAGTAAGGCATACACTATTAATTGTGGTGCATCTAGATGATCAGTTTCTCTAAGCAATCCAGCTAACCGATCAATCAAATAATCAGTTAACCAAAAGTTTTTTTTTTCCAGAAATCGGTAACATTTATTGAGCTGGAATTACTGTTTGTTATTCGAGACGTGTGCTGCAATTGTATCAAATGAATGTGCAGTTGCTCAAACAGTTTAGTCCCACCCCATGTATCCTATTTATAAATTCACCACCGCGTCTCTTCATTATCCCTTTAAACATGACATCCACATGACATTGACATTCAATGATTAACATCAGTGTTTACATGAAGAACCATAGCAAATGGTCAACATTGTCTTGAGGAATGGAGAACTAGGTGGTAATATACATCCATTCTGTTGAATGTTAGTATTCTGGTCCCATAAGGATAACTGAAGGACAACAGTGATAAGAGTTTTATATTTTTTCTTCTTCTTCTATGAGCATCACAAATCTTGGCTCAGACTGTCTCGGTGCTAAAGCTGTCAATGCAAACAGTAATGTGTGACAGAGAAACACAGCACATACTGTATATTGCACAGTAATCCCACATAATAATCCCACATACCATTAAGCACAAGCGTTGGGCTCATCATCTGATCTCATTATGTATAGGCATTGGGCTCAGTACTTTGTAGCATCACATCCCAAAGATATCAGATCTTTACCTCTTGTTATTTCAAATGGGTAGGATAGTGTGTACATAGCACAGGAGGTTGGTGGCACCTTCATTTGGGAGGACGGGCTCATGGTAATGGCTGAAGTGGAATGAGTGGAATGGTATATAACACATGGTTTCTATTAGTTTGATGCCATTCCATTTGCGCCGTTCCGGACATTATTATGAGCAGTTCTCCCCTCAGCAGCCTCCACTGGCATAGTCATTATTTAGTAGGTGATCATTAGGATGAGCTTTCCAGGTAGAGCTTATAGGTACCTAATTCTACAAACTGTAAGCACACTCAGTTCATGTTGGCCAAGCAGCCATATGTGCTCCCATTTCAAAGCAATTACTAAATCTGTAGTGCCTGTGTATAATTATTATTATTTTTTGTCTGTTAACAGGCAGGATGGCATAGATGCATCTGCTGTAGAGTAGATACAAAGGCCTACACACCCACACACACACACACAAACAAACACACACACTGATTTGAATAATACTGCTACTGTTTCTTTTAAAATGATCGCATGTACACATCTATCCCCCGCGCTCGCTCTCTCTCTCCCTTTCTCTCCATCTCCCTCTCTCTCTTACGTGCACACACACACACACACACACACACACACACACACACACACACACACACACACACACACACACACACACACACACACACACACACACACACACACACACACACACACACACACACACACACACACACACACACACACACACACACACACACACACACCACTTGTATCTCCTCCATCAGAGGAGGTAATGAAAAAACGACTACTATTTTGATGTCATGATTCTTCTCAGGGGAGCCAGCTAAAGTGCCTTCCATTGGGAAGACACCACTGCCACCGCGCCACGCTATCACGACAATGACTTCTTTAACTGGATTTCCAGCTGGGCGCCAAAGATTGTGAGATTTGTCCTTCACAACAGGCAATTTGCTGTTAACGTATTGTTAATGCGATTAGCCAGCCAGAAACGTTCAGATAATTTAATACATCTCCACGGCTAATTTGGAAGCCTCCTATATGACACATCAGCTTACCATTGTGTTTGGTCACTAAGGAGGGTATAGGAGTTGACTTATGGATACGTAATACAATGTCGACTAATGGGAAGATCTGTTTGTACATGCCAGCCCCCTCCATATGCTAGATTTAATTATATGTATACATTGCTTGCTCAATGGCTCTCAAGGTCTAATTGGACATTACCCCTGGCAGAGCTAGCACACATATGGTTGCAAAGACTCATTCAAACTTAATTTGCCAATCGCCTGGCTTTGTTAGCCAATGGACAGATAAACCACAAACATGACTGTTGAATAGGCACCAGGCAAAATGTTTATGAATTCAAACAGTTCAGACTCTAATGCCTTATTTCCACTAAGGATTTACCCCAGTGTTTAACCAAAAAGGCTCAGACGTTTGTGTTGCCACCTCCACGGCCTGGCCCCAGTGTCTCACTATACCATGGCATCTGTGAACCTGCTCTAACTTGTGGCCAAGTCCAGGCCATTGGTACTTTTCAGCTTGCATTTACATAGCAATGGCTAACTGTGAACATGGGTTAACACCATCTACGGTTAACACCTTCTCACAAAGCAACTGTCTTGATGATGCAGATGTTGTTCATTCTGCTCTACACAAGTCCTCAATGTTAGGTCCTCGGTATCAAGTCTTCAGTGACAGCCCTAGCTAACTGGAAACACAGTAACCCCCCCCCCCAATACAATAGTGCTAACGTGAATATGATCACTGGCGAACCCATGGTGCTGTAATGGAAAACCCCAGTTTACCAGACCCAGATTTAGCCTAGTCTTGGAAATCAGCCCCAAATGTTTTGGTTGTTATAATTATAATTGTTGAATTAATTTAGAAAATACATGCAATTTAGAATTGTGTGCACAGATTACCTGTATATACAGTAAATAGCCATGTATTGAAACACTTACCCAAATCATATGGGTGCCCAATATTTTATTCTGCATGCACACAGCAGGCACACAGTCGTGTGGAAGATGCATCCCCAATACCTCTGTCGATTCCATTTTCACACTGACACACAAGGTCACACACACACACACACACATCCTCAGGCCAGGCTCGGACTCTACCCACACACTGACCGCAACATGCCACATGAACAACACCTGTTGCCATGTTGTCACAGCCTTTTCTCACTGGCAGCCCCTTTCTGATCTTTTTTAGCCTGTGTAAATGCAGCCTTATTGCCTGGCAATGTGTAAAAAAGTATGTTTAATCGCATTGTACTGCCCTCTATAGGTCTTCCTCACTCTCACGACCCCCCCCCAAATAGCATCTAAATATTGACAACATGCATGTTTTGCTCGTTATATACATGAGGGGTGAGGACATTAATGCATATTCCAGGATTATATCAGCCTCCAACGAATGGAAATTAATATAGACTTTACATATTGTGTATGCTGCGCCAACCTTGATCCACGTTCCACCAGTTGAAACATTGGCAGTACAAAAAACGCATAATTGATTGCGCAGAGACATAGGAAGGACATCATATTATTTCGTCAGACAATGTTGAATTAAAGTCAACTATCTAAGATGCGCATACATATTCAGTCAAATTGTGCGGTCAACGCTGAGGACAAAAATAAGGATCTTGGGTAGATCTATTCACAACGCAATACAAGCCGTACCACTCACAAGATACAAAGGGATTCGTGCCTTTCCACGGATTCCCCGGCGCGCATGCTACAGAGAGAGATCTCGGTTGAAATGGATGTATCTGATGTTTTGCAGTTCAGTTTATTACACTTTTCCCATATGAAATTATTATTTTTCTTTGATTCCATTCCACAATGAGAGACCAAGATTCGCTGTGAGAAATACCATAACCCGCTTTTTTGTCGCGCTGATCGTCACGTTGCAGGCGTGAATGAGACAGTTTGTGCAATTCATTGCCAGGTATTTGGAGCTAAAGACCGCGGTGGCTCTACTTTGAGGATTTTACAGCGCGGAAAAAGGAAAGAAAATCACAGATTCCACATTACCATAGGACAGGATGGTAAACAGCGGAAGGTAGTTGGAATGCTTTCGCATTGACAAGGTTCAACATGGTAAGGACAGCGGATTTTCTGTCTGAGATACACGGCTGTATTGCTAATTTCAAGGAAGCTAATTATTGAGTTGGGGAGCTGTCCATGGTCCAGAAAATTATTTATCCCCATACAGCTCTTACAGCTGTATTCAAGTTGGTTGAATCTAAATTATAAACGATGAAACGGGTGCATTTGATTAAAGTGCCAACAATATACATCCGCGTTTACTGGTAGATATAATACATTAACATTTACATTGCATAACTTTTTGGGGGGCTGCTACTCAGTGTCCTTCAAGGTGATGAATGAATGCGCAATTCATGAAATCATTGCAATGCCTCATATTCGTTCAGTGTAGTCCTGTTTTGATTGAATTAATTAGTGGTAAGTGGCCTACATAGGCTACAGACTAACTAAATTTGGAATGCAATACATTCTTAATCGGTATGAATCAAATGTCCTTTCGTAAAACATAGCCTATTAGCCTACCATAAACTCTATGATCATATTATGATGACTACACCCACAAAAGCGGACCTCCAGGCCGATAGCTTTTTCTATTTTCTCGATTTTGTCACAGATAGAACTTGTGTGTGTGTGTGTGTGTGTGTGTGATTATGTGAGTGGTGCGCGCGCGTTTGTGAGGGAGGGGGTGGGGGCGAGAGAAAGGGAGAGCGAGATTATTTGAACAAGAATTAAGGGATTCTTCAACTTCAACATATACCGGATGCGAAATAAAAACGCTTATTATAGTATTATTTATTCCACATCATGATGTAAATTGTGCATGACATTCAGCAATGCTTGCAAATCCGTTTTTGCTTTTAATCAACTTGGGTCTCTTTTTTTCGCCCGAGGGATGAAGGGCTGTGACTGTCCCTATGTAACAATCAGTATTTCTAACGCATGCAGGCTTGAGGATGAACACCTTCCATAATATCCACGACTAGCCTATTTATCATTTATTAACAAGATATCTCCGGATATCTGATGATAATGATTGACACCCGGCGGTTTCTATACTATTCGCAAATCGTCGGGATCTGCAGGGTGAGTAGGACATTGGTCATTCCATAAGGATTGCTCGTATCATATTTTTTTTTAAATATATCATGAATTCTTAAATTAACAATGGCATTTTGTTCCATTCGATTTATAAAATATATATTTGAATCCTGGGTGGCATCGATTAAATGTGAACATTTTCTCAAGATGAACTCTTTGCTGGAATCCTCGGGGAATAGAATTTGAAATGGCAATGGATTCTGTATAAATGCCGCAGATGGCTAGTGGGTTTAGTTTGCAAGCCATTTGAATGCATCGATAGATTTCAAAATCGCACATCACCAACCTAAAGGCGGCTATAATCAAACTGCTTGCTCTATTTTCAAAGAAACACATGCACAGGCTGTACTCTTTTGCATGACATTCACCAACATGCACTGCATGTCATCAATATTTCGCATTGGGAGTTATTTCATTTTCGGATGTCTACACCATGTTGAGATATGATGCTGTATGATGCTGTAGCTGAATACATAATAATGGAACTGTACTGAATGTAGCATTTTAGCTGCAACAAATGTTTATGGCATAACCATATTGTGTCTGTTATGAGTGTAAAACTCCATACATGTATATGCAATTAGTTACCTAAAAGTGTATTATGTCTCTATCCACAAGTGCATAGCTCGTTGTAACCACTGCATGCAGGGATGTTCCACTTAACACAAGATGTTCATTAAACAGACAATGCCTGCCTTTCTCTTCTAGATGACACCCCATACCGGCACCATACTTCAGTGAGCTGGGGCACCTTCTCCCTCGAAAATGCATATCTGGATACTGAAAATAATCCTCCTGATCGCAGCATCTCTGAGTCTGGTCGAGATGTACGACAATTACGGGGAGATCTGTAGGAATCTATGTACATGCGAAGAGAAGGAAGGGATACTGACGGTAAGCTGTGAGAATAGAGGGATCATCCGACTGACAGAAATAAGCCCGGTGCATTTTTCAATGTACCACCTTCTGCTGACAGGGAACCTCTTAAAGAAACTGTCCCTCAACGACTTCATCAACTACACTGGGGCGACCATATTGCATTTAGGCAACAATGCTATCGATGAAGTGGAAACGGGTGCTTTCAACGGACTCCAGGGATTAAAGAGATTGCACTTGAACAACAACAAGATAGATGTCCTAAGGGATGATACATTTGTCGGCCTTGAGAGTTTGGAATACCTTCAGATTGATTACAATTACATCACCAATATAGAGCCTAATGCCCTGAGTAAACTGCATCAGCTCACAGTTCTCATTTTGAATGACAATTTGCTCTCTGCTCTGCCTACCAACATTTTCCGGAATGTTCCCTTGACACATCTGGACCTCAGGGGCAACCGGTTGAAAATGTTTCCTTACATTGGGCTCCTGGAGCACATGGACAAAGTGGTGGAATTACAACTTGAGGAGAACCCGTGGAATTGCTCATGTGAGCTCATTGCCCTGAAAGCTTGGCTGGAGAGCATATCGTACACAGCTTTGGTGGGGGAGGTGGTCTGTGAGACACCGTTCAGACTGCATGGCAGAGACCTGGACGAGGTCTCCAAACAGGAGCTGTGCCCCCGCCGAGCAATCTCTGAATATGAAATGCGCCCCCCTCCCCCACTCAGCACCAATGGATATTTCCAAACCACGCCAGCTTCGGTGACGGCCTCAGCCACCTCGTCAAATGCTTTCAAGGCATCGTCAAGGCCTACCAAGGGCACCCGTCAATCAAACCGAACCAGGTCAAAGCCCACCTCCCGGATTCCAGCTAACCCTTACAACTATGGCCCCATCATTGCTTATCAGACCAAATCTCCTGTGCCTTTGGACTGTCCCACCACCTGTACATGTAATCTGCAGATTGCTGATCTTGGACTAAACGTCAACTGCCAGGAGAGAAAGATTGAGAACATATCTGACCTGAAGCCCAAGCCATACAATCCCAAAAAAATGTATCTCACGGGGAATTACATTCCTGTGGTACGCAGATCTGATTTCTTGGAGGCTACCGGATTGGATTTGCTTCACCTAGGAAACAATAGGATATCCCTCATCCAAGACAGAGCTTTTGGGGATTTAACCAACCTGCGTAGGCTGTATTTAAATGGTAATCTAATCGACAGGCTTACAGCAGAGATGTTTTTTGGCCTGCAGAGTTTGCAGTATCTCTACTTAGAATACAACAAAATCCGTGAGATTGTAGGGGGCACGTTCCGGTTTGTGCCAAACCTTCAGCTGCTTTTCCTCAACAATAACCTTCTGAAAACCTTACCAGCGGGAATCTTTACTGGGCTGTCCCTCTCTAGACTTAATCTCCGCAGTAACCACTTCCAAAACCTGCCTGTGAGTGGTGTGTTAGATCAGTTAAAATTGCTGTTGCAGATAGATCTGATTGAGAACCCATGGGATTGCTCGTGTGACGTCGTCGGCATGAAGATATGGCTCGAGCAGCTCAGTGCCGGCACCGTTGTTAATGAGGTTAAATGCGAGACACCCAAACGTCACAGCGGGATTGATATGCGTTCCATTCAGTCTGAACAGCTGTGTCCAGATTACTCTGACGTAGTCGTCTCAACAGCGCCCCCCTCTGACGAGCCTCTGCCGGACAGAGCCACCACCACAGAGACCTACCAGAGATCTAACCCCACTAGCAGTGTCGTCCCTCTCTCTGTCCTCATCCTCAGCCTGCTGCTCGTGTTCATCATGTCCGTCTTTGTGGCGGCGGGGCTGTTTGTTGTCGTGGTGAAAAAGCGTAAAAAGTCCCAGAGCGACCGCACCAGCACCAACAACTCTGACGTGAGCTCGTTTAACTTGCAGTACAGCCTATACAGTAATAACCGAACCGTCCCCAAAGTCAAAGCCCCCGCAGGACACGTGTATGAGTACATCCCTCACCCTATGGGCCACATGTGCAAAAATCCCATTTACAGGTCCAGGGAAGGCAACACAGTCGAGGATTACCGCGACCTCCATGAATTGAAGGTGACTTATAGGAGCGATGTGGATGAGGAGAGGAACAGCAACATGAGAAGTCCCACTTATAGCGTGAGCACTATTGAGCCTCGCGAGGACCCCTCCCCTGCAGAGAATGCTGAGCACTTCTTCAGGGGCATCATAGAGGCGGACAACCAATCCCCCTCCGGTAACAGTGTGGAATACAAGTACACTGGCCCTGTCTCGTACACGTACAACCCAAACTTTGATGTTAGACGCCAGTTCTTACACCCAGAGAGGATACGAGAAACAGTGCTTTATGGCACAGCGCCGAGTACTGTTTACGTGGAGCCCAACAGAAATGAATATTTGGAACTAAAAGCGAAACTTCAAGTCGAGCCGGACTACCTCGAAGTTCTTGAGAAACAGACCACTTTCAGTCAGTTTTGAGCAACAGATTTGTCCATGTATGAAGGATTTCCCCCCCTAAACCCACTGGCTCAATATTGAGGGTGCCTTGGCACGACACATCAACTAAATAAGCATTAAACGGGGTGTGCCAAACTCTATTATTCTTATTTCTTAATTACATGACATTGCAGGAACTGAAAGTCTCTCTCTGAACCTAACTGGACGAATACACAAGTTGTTCTACTTAACTGGTGATTTAGAATCTATTTTTATATGGTGAAGATTGAATACACATACATGTAAGTGTACAGGTCAACTTACCCAACTACATTTTCAGGAATATAACCATACATATATTGTGAATCACAAAAATGTTTATAAATCACCATCTGCCGAAAGAACACTGTACGGCAGTGTCTCCATCAAACTGCGCAGGACAATTCTCTGCTTTAGTCTGTAAGTAAGTATTTATTGGAGTACTCTGCCATGTATTTTCAAACATTTTGATTCTTCATCAATATTACCTGTGTCATAATTCCATGATCCTCTGTAAACGTTTATGTTTGTAGTTCCATATCATTTACTGTAGCTCGCATTGTAAAAGTGGCTCTTTTTTTAAAAATGGTGGCACACCCCCAATGTTAAAGAAAGACTGCAACATTTAAAGAAGAAAACAAGTTGTCTTTGTATGCTTTCTGCACTTTTTGGAGTTGGAAGGCAAGTGGGCCTTTAAACAGCTATCATTAGGATGATTACTATTAAAAATGAATACGTGCATTCATTCTTAATACGTATTCTTGGTATGTTATCAAATTCATGAATAATAATTGAAATAATAATTATGTTGTGTAATACTGATATTTTAATGTAACACCTATTTTTATACAAGCATTCGCAATTCTCTTTCCCTCATCAATTTCATTCGTTTTAATTGCTTTGCACTTATTGCACTATATTGACCAAAATATGTTAATGTCATCAATAAATATGATGTCAGGTTCATCTATGTTGTTGTGGGGAAAATGAAAGGCTATCGTTAGATACTTCACGGAGGCAAATGCACGTAACATGAGAAGTTGGTGTTTCAATCGGATTTTGATCAATATGCTTCAATCAAAGATCCCGTGAGGGAGTCCTCATAATCACGGCGGTTCCAATTGCAAACATCAACATTTGTGCAGATCATCTTCTGATAGGGTTAAAAACACATTACATCACAGGCACCAAAAAATACATATGAAAGTGTTCCTTTCAAGCCTCCAGGGCCCTATTCCAGAAGGGGTGCATGTGAGCCTTTTTATAGCGGCCCAAAATGAAAGCAGCATTTTAGAGAACAGAAGGGCCCGAAACTCAGTGTATCTGTCGATATGTCATAGCCGTCACAGGAGGTGAATCATAGCCAAGTGTCCACAGGCTAACGATGGAGGCCAGGTCCTGTCATGGGCTGAAACGATGTAACCTAGGCTGTTGACAGTTTTGGGTTAAATTATGTGCCAGTGTAACTCATTTGGAAAGTGACACAAAATCTAAACATTTCACTTCCGGCACCCTCAGCCAAAAGCTGCATGTTGTTGTGCGTGTGTTATTAGCCAATACTGAGAATCTGAACTAGCTGGTTTACTGCTGTGCTGCAGTTTCATTTCCTGGTATTTGTGTTTCACCTTGGTAAACAACTGCAGAGACCATAGAAATCCGTGCTTGGGATTTTTTAAATTTCAGGTGTGAATCATATTATGGCATTAGTATAGGGATGTGTGTTCGATGTTTGTGCTTATGTACACAATTGTGTGTCTAGACTGACATGTGCTTCTTTGTGATTACATAATCTACCCATCTCATTTGTTGAGTGAACCTGGTGGTGGGGGGTTCATGCTCCTATTGTCAAGCCAGAAGCCAGCCCCAATGTTGCCATGACCCTGAGCAGGGTAGACGACTCCTGGCTAATGGATGCATGAATTAGCCATGTCCCACTGCAGGAGGTTGCCATGAGAACCCTCTAACCTGACAAATAATGCTTTTAATAAGCCAATGGGGTCCCTCTGTGGGGCTCCATGTGGAAGGGCAGAATGGTTTAATTCGCCTCCCTGGATTCTTTCACTTAGCTCATTTGGAAGGGCCAAAGGAGGGAACATCTCTGCTGTAAACCTGTTGTGCTGCAGTGCAGGGCCGAGAGGAAATGTGAGGAGGACGCTCTGCCACAGCGTCATGATGATGTGAGCAATTGAGTTCAAGGAGATTTGGGTAATTGAGAAGGCAGAGATGAGATCTGACAGGCACCAATGAGTCTGATGATTACTTTAATCATGATAGTTAATGGAATTCCTCCAGGCATGTAAAAGCGCTCAAATGTTCATCAACACATTAAGATTCCTTGTCCTTCACCTCTGTAATTACAGATCAACGTTTATTTTTTGTTGTTGGTGTTATTCTCACCGATTGTAATGAATGTTTGGTTTATTGTATTATTTGAATCAATATGTCTGATACTATTTCTCATTTTGCAAACAGGCTCACAATGCGAGAACATGTGTTTTTAACCTGGTTTGTAACCTTTCAATGGTTTTCATGGGCATCCAGAAAGAAACTATAACTTATTATTCAAAGCGAGGGTAATCATAATTTCCATTTGGCATTTTGACCTTCAACGTATTGCAGTTTAGAGAATATTAGTGTGATTTGACTAACAAAGCAGCCTATTTCTCAAGTACCTGTGGTAAAGATTCCTAAGGGATGTTGTCTAATGTTAATTCACCCGTCTCCCCAATCTATAGTTTCCCCGGACTACATGAAAAGTAGTATAATATGGTAATGGAATATGTTATAACAGTATACTGGAAAAGGACAGTAATAAAAGCATGTATGTATACTCCACATTCCTGTGGTACTGAGAGGTTGAGCTGAGCTACTGCTCATACGACTTCCTGTTAAACATGACCTGGTGATTGTTCCTCTCTGTGGGGATAAAACCAAATGAAATCAAACGTGCCGTATCAAAACAAATCTATTCTGTTAGATGGTGAAAAGTGTTTTCAGAAAACCAGCGAGGGCCCTGGATTACTAACAAACTGCAACAACAGTTTTTAAAATGGATGCTATTTTTGTCTGTCATCGCATAACCTTGTGTGTGTATGTTGGAGAGAGTGTGAGAGTTGTGTATGTGCATAGAATCTCAGTGACAGTGTTTGTGTGTTCGGGAGGGAGGGGGAGAGAGTCGTGTATGAGCGTAGAATGTCAGCGACGGTGTATGTGTGTGTGTGTGTGTGTGTGTGTGTGTGTGTGTGTGTGTGTCAGTGCCTCTTTCCTGTCTCCCTGTTTCCAAGCATGCTCCCACTGGGTCGCCCGGTTGTACTTATTAGGCTCGCGTTTTGTCCGTTTGGTTATAGTGCTGCAGCCGTTGATCAGAAGCTGCAGCAACCCTGTTGTTTGATAAATGGCAACCATAGCATTACTGACTCCCCAGCCTCGTGATGTCTGGCCAAAAAAACAACAGGTTGATGTATTGCTTCCTTGAGTGTGTCAAGTCATTTAACTGTAGCCCTTGCCCTAGCTCTGTGCGTCATTGTCTCTGAGTGGGAGGAAAGGAATGCATAAATGGTATACCCAATGATGCAGCATACTGTAGTCACAGTTATTTTGTCTAGAATGTTATGGCTGTACTGGGTGATATTGTTAGTTGACTTGAGAGCTGTTGACAGCCGTAGATATGCGAGAAGGTGCTGCTAAATTGATGTCAATGTGGCAATGGATTACGGTTTATTTTGTTTGGTGTGCTGACTGGATAGGCTGTCATTTATTTTCCTTGAAACCATGCAGGATCACACACACAGACGGTCACAGTCTCACACACACACGCGAACATGTACACACGCACGCACACACATAACTGTGTATTGAAGTTGGATTTTACCACAAGCTCAATATGTGACAATGTGATTTCATGCAAGACTCATGACCATAATATGGAGATTGTTTACCCTGACAGGGATGGACTTTAAAAATGAAATGGCTGCTATGTATGGGTAGAAATAGCCTATTGTCCTTGCCAAGATTAGAATTTTTAGACCATACTGAGGAACTGGCATAAGGGAGTTGTGTGTGTCATAAGGATGTGTGTGTTTTTGTGTACTTCTGTGTGTGTTTTTCTGCGTGTGTTTGCTCATCAGGGTGTTTGTGCGGGTATGTGCCTGTGCTGTGTGTAGATAGTCTTTAATTGGAGTCTGATTTACTGTAAAATTCCACCCATGTGATGTTTTATTCTCTGTTGTCCCCATTTCTCAATCTCTGTCTTTCATACACATAAAGGAGCATAATTCAGAAACAGGCCTGATAAAGGAATTAGATTAGGTGCTAGGAGATTGACCTGATAATGAAATGGTGGGAGGTCGTACATGAATTTCCCATTTTTATGAGACTCTGGAATTGACTCTGGAATACAGTATTTAAATGTTTTTGAAACAAATACATTTGATTAATGCAGGCTAGTTTGAGATTTGTTAAATGGAGGTAGTTTTCAAAAGTATTCATCCCCCTTGGCATTTTTTCAATTTTGTTGCATTACAACATGTAATTTAAATGGATTTTTACTTGGATTTCATGTAATGGACATACAGAAAACAGTCCAAATTGGTGAAGTGAAATGGAAAAAAATTACTTGTTTCAGAGAATTCCCCTAAAAATTTAACGGAAAAGTGGTGCAGACATATGTATTCACCCCCTTTGCTATGAAGCCCTTAAATAAGATCTGGTGCAACCAATTACTTTCAGAAGTCACATAATTAGTTAAATAAAGTCCACCTGTGTGCAATCGTAGTGTCACATGATCTGTCACATGATCTCAGTAAATGTACACCTGTTCTGAAAGGCCCCAGAGTCTGCAATACCACTAAGCAAGGGGCTCCACCAAGCAAATCAAATCAAATCAAATTGTATTTGTCACATACACATGGTTAGCAGATGTTAATGCGAGTGTAGCGAAATGCTTGTGCTTCTAGTTCCAACCATGCAATAATATCTAACAAGTAATCTAACCTTTTTTTAAAGAATGTGGTACCACAAAAAACCTGCCAAGAGAAGGCCGTCCACCAAAACTCACAGACCAGGCAAGGAGGTCATTAATCAGCGGCAACAAAGAAACCAAAGATAACCCTGAAGGAGCTGCAAAGCTCCACAGTGGAGATTGGAGTATCTGTCCATAGAACCACTTTAAGCCGTACACTCCAAAGAGATGGGCTTTACGGAAGAGTGGCCATAGAAAAGCCATTGCTTAAAGGAAAAAGCATGTGGGACACTCCCCAAACATGTGGCAGACAGTACTCTGGTCGGATGAGACTAAAATTGACATTTTTGGCCATTAAGGAAAACGCTATGTCTGGTGCAAACCCAACACCTCTCATCACCCTGAGAATACCATCCCCACAGTGAAGCATGGTGGTGGCAGCATCATGCTGTGGGGATGTTTTTCATCGGCAGGGACTGGGAAACTGGTCAGAATTGAAGGAATGATAGATAACGCTATATACAGAGATATTCTTGAGGGGAACCTGTTTGTCTTCCAGAGATTTGAGACTGGGACGGAGGTTCACCTTCCAGCAGGACAATGACCCTAAGCACACTGCTAAAGCAACATTTGAATGGTTTAAGGGGAAACATTTAAATGTCTTTGAATGTCCTATTCAAAGCCCAGACCTCAATCCAATTGAGAATATATGGTATGACTTATAGATTGCTGTACACCAGCAGGAACCCATCCAACTTGAAGGAGCTGGGTCAGTTTTGCCTTGAAGAATAAGCACAAATCCCAGTGGCTAGATGTGCCAAGCTTATAGAGATATACCCCAAGAGACATGCAGCTGTAATTGCTGCAAAAGGTGGCTCTACAAAGTATTTACATTTTTTTTGGGGGGGGGGGGGTTATGCACGCTCAAGTTTTCTGTTTCTTTTGTTATATTTCATGTTGTTTCACAAGAAAAAATATTTTGCATCTTCAAAGTGATACAAACCCCCATAAAATCAATTTTAATTCCAGTTTGTAAGGCAACAAAATAGGAAAAATGCCAAGGGGGTGAATACTTTCTCAAGCCACTGTACAATGGCTACGTTTAAATGCACACGATAATATGATTATTGTGAATGCTCAGATTCATATAGTTCAATAAAACATTTACATGCTCCTAGTTCCCTAATAATCCTGAAATCAGGCTACCTAATGGGACTTTGATATATGATGGTATATCGCCAATCAAAGTAATCGTTCGACCACAGCAACCATGTCATTTTTGGGAAGCTCGGACATGTTTGGATATGTAACGTTTGTATGCAAATGTTTTTTCTCCGAACTCTCTCCACTCGCTCGTGCTGCTGGTGCTAGCACCTCCACAGATCAAATAAGCCACTGGAACTCCGATTAAGGTGTTTACATGTCCTAATAATTCTAATGATTGCTCAGAAATCCAATTGTTTTAATCAGCGTATTCTTACTTCAATTATGACCGAACTAAAGCCATACTCGGCCATAATCTGTTTAATCCGTTTTAATAATTTGATGTAAACATACTAAATGTTGAAGTCAGAGTAAGTCATTGTGAAAGGACAATAACAAGGAAAGAAAAAAACAGTGGCACTCTCCTCCTCCGTGGAATGAATCGTGTGACAGTTTGCACCCATTTGGAAAATAGAGAGGGCAGAGTTGGCACTGTGTGGGTGTGCTTGTTTAAAATGGAACTTGTGCAGGATCTCTCAACAGGCCCGGTGCAGCACCTACGTCAGCTTAACCTTGTGCTTTCCTCCCATTAGTTGTATGCTACAGTATATGCGTCAGCAAACACCCTCCAGTCCTAAGGAATCCACATGCCGATGAAGTGCTCTGACTAGCAAGTTGCAAATGGGTTCTTGAGTTGTTGCTTCTCTCCCCAGGTGAGTGTTCCACGTGATCAGATGACAGAAAGTGGACTATGCTATTGTCATCGCCCTTTGTTGTCCATGTCCTGGCTAGGTTATTGTTAGTGTCTCTTCCCATTGGGTGGAGCATCATGGAAATATGGTGTTTGAGAGAGCATAGTATTAGACCTACACTCCTAGTGAAAAGGTTTCCAAAAGGGTTCTTTGCAGAGGGACAGGGTTCTACCAAGAACCGTTTTGATCTGAAGAACCCTTTTTGGAAGAAGAAGGTTCTTTGTAAGGCAGAGTTCTACCTAGAACCTATTTCATCCTAACAGCCGTTTTTGAAAGAAAGGGTTCTTTGATGATTTTTTGGAAGGCGAGAAGGATTATTTTGCAGGCATGAAGGGTTCCTCATAGAAACTTTCTGAATCTGAATATTTTTTCGTTCTATTGTTTTCTTTCTTTTCAACAGTGCGTGAGCGTTACTAATTATCTCAGTATTTAAACTAACATCAGGAATGAGAGTAATCTGAAAAGTAAAAATTGGTGTAAGTGTTTTAGATTTGAGTATGTCATTTTAGGCTAAAATTGAAGAAAAAAACAGCTATCCAATATTGGACCTATATTGGATTATGTGAGTTGTACATACAGTTGAAGTCGGAAGTTTACTTACACCTTAGCCAAGTACATTTAAACTCAGTTTCACAATCCTTGACATTTAATCCTAATAAAAATCCCTGTTTTAGGTAAAGTTAGGATCACCACTTTATTTTAATCATTTAAAATGTCAGAATAATATTAAATAATTATTTATTTCATTACATTCCCAATGGGTCAGAAGTTTACATACACTCAATTAGTATTTGGTAGCATTGCCTTTAACATTTTTAACTTGGGTCAAACGTTTTGGGTAGCCTTCCACAAGCTTCCCACAATAAGTTGGGTGAATTTTGTCCCATTTCTCCTGACAGAGCTGGTGTAACTGAGTCAGGTTTGTAGGCCTCCTTACTCGCACATGCTTTTCCAGTTCTTGACTGTGGTCATAGGTTTGAGGTCAGGTTTTGTGATGGCCATTCCAATACCTTGACTTTGTTGTTCTTAAGTCATTTTGCCACAATTGTGGAAGTATGCTTGGGGTCATTGTTCATTTGAAAGACCGATTTGTGACCAAGCTTTAACTTCCTGACTGATGTCTTGAGATGTTGCTTCAATATATCCACATTATTTTCCTTTCTCATGATGCCATCTATTTTGTGAAGTGCAACAGTCTCTCCTGCAGCGAAGCACCCCCACAACATGATGCTGCCACCCCCGTGCTTTACGGCTGGGATGGTGTTCTTCGGCTTGCAAGCCTCCCCCTTTTTCCTCCAAACATAATGATGGTCATTATGGCCAAACAGTTTTTTTCTTGTGTCATCAGACCAGGGGACATTGCTCCAAAGAGTAAGATCTTTGTCCCCATGTGCAGTTGCAAACCGTAGTCTGTTTTTTTAATGGCAGTTTTGGAGCAGTGGCTTCTTCCTTGCTCAGCATCCTTTCAAGTTAAGTTAAATATTTTTATTTTTTATTTTATTTTAAATTTCACCTTTATTTAACCAGGTAGGCTAGTTGAGAACAAGTTCTCATTTGCAACTGCATAGCACTGTGAACAGACAACACAGAGTTACACATGGAGTAAACAATTAACAAGTCAATAACATAGTAGAAAAATAGAGGGTCTATATACATTGTGTGCAAAAGGCATGAGGAGGTAGGCGAATAATTACAATTTTGCAGATTAACACTGGAGTGATAAATGATCAGATGGTCATGTACAGGTAGAGATATTGGTGTGCAAAAAAGCAGAAAAGTAAATAAATATAAACAGTATGGGGATGAGGTAGGTAAAATTGGGTGGGCTATTTACCGATAGACTATGTACAGCTGCAGTGATCAGTTAGCTGCTCAGATAGCAGTTGTTTGAAGTTGGTGAGGGAGATAAAAGTCTACAACTTCAGCTATTTTTGAAATTCGTTCCAGTCACAGGCAGCAGAGAACTGAAATGAAAGGCAGTCAAATTAGGTGTTGGCTTTAGGGATGATCAGTGAGATACACCTGCTGGAACGCGTGCTATGGGTAGGTGTTGCCATCATGAGCAGTGAACTGAGATAAGGCGGAGCTTTACCTAGCATGGACTTGTAGATGACCTGGAGCCAGTGGGTCTGGCGACGAATATGTAGCGAGGGCCAGCCGACTAGAGCATACAGGTCGCAGTGGTGGGTGGTATAAGGTGCTTTAGTAACAAAACGGATGGCACTGTGATAAACTGCATCCAGTTTGCTGAGTAGAGTGTTGGAAGCTATTTTGTAGATGACATCTCCGAAGTCGAGGATCGGTAGGATAGTCAGTTTTACTAGGGTAAGTTTGGCGGCGTGAGTGAAGGAGGCTTTGTTGTGGAATAGAAAGCCGACTCTAGGTTTGATTTTAGATTGGAGATGTTTGATATGAGTCTGGAAGGAGAGTTTACAGTCTAGCCAGACACCTAGGTACTTATAGATGTCCACATATTCTAGGTCGGAACCATCCAGGGTGGTGATGCTAGTCGGGCGTGCGGGTACAGGCAGCGAACGGTTGAAAAGCAGCAGATATAGGTCTTGTTTTACTGTGGATATAGATTGTTTTGTACCTGTTTCCTCCAGCATCTTCAAAAGGTTGATTTGCACTTTTCACTCCAAATTTCCTTCATCTCTAGGAGACAGAATGCGTCTCCTTCCTGAGCGGTATGACTGCTGCGTGGTCCCATGGTGTTTATACTTACGTACTATTGTTTGTACAGATGAACGGGGTACCTTCAGGCGTTTGGAAATTGCTTGTGGAGGTTTACAAAAACAATTTTGAGGTCTTGGCTGATTTCATTAGATTTTCCCATGATGTCAACAAAAGAGGCACTGAGCTTGAAGATACATCCACAGGTACACCTCCAATTGACTCAAATTATGTCAGTTAGCTATCAGAAGCTTCTATAGCCATGACGTCATTTTCTGGAATTTTCCAAGCTGTTTAAAGGCACAGTCAACATAGTGTATGTGAACTTCTGACGAACTTGAATTGTGATACAGTGAATTATAAGTGAAATAAGCTGTCTGTAAACAATTGTTGGAAAATTACTTGTGTCATGCACAAAGTAGATGTTCTAACCGACTTGCCAAAACTTTATTTGTTAACAAGAAATTTGTGAAGTAGCTGAAAAACGAGTTTTAATGACTCCAACCTAAGTGTATGTAAACTTCCGATTTCAAATGTGATTTGATTTCTGTCTTTCAAATGAGTATTTTCTGTAATTTTTATTGAGCGGAGAGTAGAAGAATAGTTGGGGGGAAAGAGTGAAAAAGCAGTGTATTGGCCAGGTTTACCTAGTCTTGATTTTTCAGTGTAATATTTCTAGTTCAGGAGTTAAATTAACTTAACACTCAGTGATGTAAATGAACATCAGTGTTGATGTTAATGACCAGAGTTGAGTGTGATTGTACTCTTTACTCTGTTTAGAGTAAAACTCTCAAAACCATGCCCATCATTATCATATTTCCCAACATGCTTTATTGTACGTTGATTTTTAGAATTGATTGTTTTAATATCTGTGTTTTTGCATTTACATTGATTAGTTAATTAATGCTATGCTACACAAAGATAAATAACATACATTTTTCTCAATTTACCCAATCTGTTAGGAGTTGGAATTATTGCACCCATTACTGATATTGTTGTTCCAGTTTAGATGATTTAGCTACTTTCATTTCTCAATCTTCCCTACCGTGGAAGTCATTCAGAATGGGTTAGAGCGTTGTTTAGAGCGTTGGACTAGTAACCGGAAGGTTGCAATTTCAAACCCCTGAGCTGACAAGGTACAACTCTGTGGTTCTGCCCCTGAACAGGCAGTTAACCCACTGTTCCTAGGCTGTCATTGAAAATAAGAATTTGTTCTTAACTGACTTGCCTAGTTAAATAAAGGTCAAATAAATGCATGTTACGGTGATTAAAGTTTCTTATTGTTGGATATCCTCACTCTGGCTGGATTCCAATAGGAATTACACATCACTTTCCAAGCCAGCATAATTTGCCTTGCAGGCCTGATGTGGCCTGTAAAACCAGGAGTTTGCTAACACCACTGTGTTTGTCACGCCCTCATGTGTCGCTTATTGTCCCCAGTGTATGTTTCCTGTCTCCCTGTGCCAGTTCGTCTTGTATGTTTAGTCAACCAGTGTGTTTTTACCATACTCCTTTTTACAATTCTCCCTTTTCTAGTCCTCCTGGTTTTGACCCTTGCCTGTTTCTGGACTCTGTACCCGCCTGCCTGACCATTCTGCCTGCCTTGACCACCTGGACTCTGATCTGGTTTACACCTTTTTGCCTGTCCACGACCATTCTCTTGCCTACCCCTTTGGATTATTAAACATTGTAAGACTCCAAACATCTGCCTCCTGTGTCTGAATCTGGGTCTCGCCTTGTGTCTTGATAGTGTTAGGGTATAACTGGGCCCCAAAGCATACACATTATGATGTATGTTATGTATTGTCATAAAGGATTTAATTTTAAAGGCTAATTAAGCTGATGTGACCCTACATAGAGGGTTCAAGGAAGAACCCTTAAAAGATACAAGTATTCTCGGTAGAACCCTTCATATGGGTTTTTTCGAAGAGAGTATACCTACAAGCTATGAATCTGTTTTTTACATTGATGTTGCAAAAATGTTTTTTTGCACCTCCGATGGATGCAAAAGGCACACAATGCCAAGCAATTTAGCAAGGAATCAGATGTATTTTTTATCCTGTCTTTTGAAATTGTATCAGTGCAACATCTTATGGGATTCTCGGTTTACCACACCATCTATCAATGTAAAGCATTACAGTACATCTAATATAGTGTTAACTCTGTTAACTACAAGAAATTAGGACCACATTATAGCCTGAAAAATTCCCAGCTCTTTGCATTGTAAGGGTGCCAATAGGAACATATTATAAATGTGTGAGGTGTCTAGGGAGACAGTGGTGCTATGTTTTGGAAAAATACAAAAAATGTAGATCTCTAACGTGATTGCGATGATATAGTAGCTCAGTCCCAATGCTGGGAGATTATTTAATATTGCAGAAAGGGCTCAATATGATTAGTTGGGTGAATAAGAAATTATAATGCCAATAAGTGTCTGATGGGACTACTCTAAATATTTTAAAACATTTGATTACCCAATGTTAAGTATAACAGATTCACAAATGCTAATATCAGCATAGCATGTACATGTATGCATTTATTAAATGTGGCTTTATATACTGTAGCTTAAGTTATTACTTAGCAGTTATTGCAGTGTAGAGTCAAATAGAAAGATTTAATAAAGGGGCAATCTGCAGTTGCGACATCAATAAATACATAATAATAAGGATTTGTACCCATTCATGAATAATATAACTTATAAATGCCTCATGAGCTTAATTCAACATTCATACTGCATCAGAACCCAAAATATAAGCTTATTTTACTCCAATGCTTGAGAACACAGTAAATGTAAACAACCACCGAATACCAACAAAGCATGGGTGAAACTATAATTTTGATATCATGGATGGTCAGTCCGTAGCTCTGTCTATGAATGTGAGAGTGGTTAGACTTCTCCAGCCCAATCCCTCAGCTTTTTACCTAAACAGTGGCATGGAGTTCACTTTGTTATTGTTTCCTCTGATGATTGCTGCTTTAAGTAATAGTACTGCGGTTTTATTCATCATATACAGTCAAATGTATTAATGACGAGAATTACAATTGTACAAGTAGCGGCATCTCTACTCTGAATATGGCCTCTCCAGGTCCCCTCGGAGAGTTCATCAATGAGCTTGATGCCTTGATAAGCTCCTTTCCTGAGGACGGCTCACCTCTCACAGTTCTGGGCGACTTTAACCTCCCCACGTCTACCTTTGACTCATTCCTCTCTGCCTCCTTCTTTCCACTCCTCTCCTCTTTTGACCTCACCCTCTCACCTTCCCCCCCTACTCACAAGGCAGGCAATACGCTCGACCTCATCTTTACTAGATGCTGTTCTTCCACTAACCTCATTGCAACTCCCCTCCAAGTCTCCGACCACTACCTTGTATCCTTTTCCCTCTCGCTCTCATCCAACACTTCCCACACTGCCCCTACTGGATGGTATCGCGCCGTCCCAACCTTCGCTCTCTCTCCCCCGCTACTCTCTCCTCTTCCATCCTATCATCTCTTCCCTCTGCTCAAACCTTCTCCAAACTATCTCCTGATTCTGCCTCCTCAACCCTCCTCTCCTCCCTTTCTGCATCCTTTGACTCTCTATGTCCCCTATCTTCCAGGCCGGCTCGGTCCTCCCCTCCCGCTCCGTGGCTTGACGACTCAATGCGAGCTCACAGAACAGGGCTCCGGAAGGCCGAGCGGAAATGGAGGAAAACTCGCCTCCCTGCGGACCTGGCATCCTTTCACTCCCTCCTCTCTACATTTTCCTCCTCTGTCTCTGCTGCTAAAGCCACTTTCTACCACTCTAAATTCCAAGCATCTGCCTCTAACCCTAGGAAGCTCTTTGCCACATTCTCCTCCCTCCTGAATCCTCCTCCCCCTCCCCCCCTCCTCCCTCTCTGCAGATGACTTCGTCAACCATTTTGAAAAGAAGATCGACGACATCCGATCCTCGTTTGCTAAGTCAAACAACACCGCTGGTTCTGCTCACACTGCCCTACCCTGTGCTCTGACCTCTTTCTCCCCTCTCTCTCCAGATGAAATCTCGCGTCTTGTGACGGCCGGCCGCCCAACAACCTGCCCGCTCGACCCTATCCCCTCCTCTCTTCTCCAGACCATTTCCGGAGACCTTCTCCCTTACCTCACCTCGCTCATCAACTTATCCCTGACCGCTGGCTACGTCCCTTCCGTCTTCAAGAGAGCGAGAGTTGCACCCCTTCTGAAAAAACCTACACTCGATCCCTCCGATGTCAACAACTACAGACCAGTATCCCTTCTTTCTTTTCTCTCCAAAACTCTTGAACGTGCCGTCCTTGGTCAGCTCTCCCGCTATCTCTCTCAGAATGACCTTCTTGATCCAAATCAGTCAGGTTTCAAGACTAGTCATTCAACTGAGACTGCTCTTCTCTGTATCACGGAGGCGCTCCGCACCGCTAAAGCTAACTCTCTCTCCTCTGCTCTCATCCTTCTAGACCTATCGGCTGCCTTCGATACTGTGAACCATCAGATCCTCCTCTCCACCCTCTCCGAGTTGGGCATCTCCCGGCGCGGCCTACGCTTGGATTGCGTCCTACCTGACAGGTCGCTCCTACCAGGTGGCGTGGCGAGAATCTGTCTCCTCACCACGCGCTCTCACCACTGGTGTCCCCCAGGGCTCTGTTCTAGGCCCTCTCCTATTCTCGCTATACACCAAGTCACTTGGCTCTGTCATAACCTCACATGGTCTCTCCTATCATTGCTATGCAGACGACACACAATTAATCTTCTCCTTTCCCCCTTCTGATGACCAGGTGGCGAATCGCATCTCTGCATGTCTGGCAGACATATCAGTGTGGATGACGGATCACCACCTCAAGCTGAACTTCGGCAAGACGGAGCTGCTCTTCCTCCCGGGAAGGACTGCCCGTTCCATGATCTCGCCATCACGGTTGACAACTCCATTGTGTCCTCCTCCCAGAGCGCTAAGAACCTTGGCGTGATCCTGGACAACAAACTGTCGTTCTCAACTAACATCAAGGCGGTGGCCCGTTCCTGTAGGTTCATGCTCTACAACATCCGCAGAGTACGACCCTGCCTCACACAGGAAGCGGCGCAGGTCCTAATCCAGGCACTTGTCATCTCCCGTCTGGATTACTGCAACTCGCTGTTGGCTGGGCTCCCTGCCTGTGCCATTAAACCCCTACAACTCATCCAGAACGCCGCAGCCCGTCTAGTGTTCAACCTTCCCAAGTTCTCTCACGTCACCCCGCTCCTCCGCTCTCTCCACTGGCTTCCAGTTGAAGCTCGCATCCGCTACAAGACCATGGTGCTTGCCTACGGAGCTGTGAGGGGAACGGCACCTCAGTACCTCCAGGCTCTGATCAGGCCCTACACCCAAATAAGGGCACTGCGTTCATCCACCTCTGGCCTGCTCGCCTCCCTACCACTGAGGAAGTACAGTTCCCGCTCAGCTCAGTCAAAACTGTTCGCTGCTCTGGCTCCCCAATGGTGGAACAAACTCCCTCACGACGCCAGGACAGCGGAGTCAATCACCACCTTCCGGAGACACCTGAAACCCCACCTCTTTAAGGAATACCTAGGATAGGATAAAGTAATCCTTCTCACCCCCCCCTTAAAATATTTAGATGCACTATTGTAAAGTGGTTGTTCCACTGGATGTCATAAGGTGAATGCACCAATTTGTAAGTCGCTCTGGATAAGAGCGTCTGCTAAATGACTTAAATGTAAATGTAAATGGCCTGAGCACAAGTACTTCCAGGATCTTTGGCAGAGAAATATACAATGACTTGAAGCAACAATGACTCTCTCTCCAAAATGTCTTCTCTCAGATTTAGGATGACGGCTGGCAATCACATTTCATACTTGCTACCAAGTGTTAAAGGGTAAGTATGTCTGAGACTGTCTGTCAACACGAGTGCTATGCAAACCTCTCACCCTAATCCATTCCTAGAGACTGCAGCCAGAATATGTGGCACAGTGAAATTCAGGATATTTTGGTACCATTTGGTTCTTTTTTGTGATTATATAGTATATACCTTGCTTATATAACTTACTCTAGAGGCCATATTTAATCCATCCTGGTAACCAGGTCTGCAGTGAAAATGCATTGTTTTTTACACTGCCAAAATACTCAAATGGGTTTATATATACCCATGGTTTTACACTGCAAGCATGCTCATATTAGTTTTGATTGCATTGTAGCTGATGTAACAGTGTAACAGATTGCGCTGCTCTAGAACAGTAACACATTTAACATGTATCTTAGTTATCTCTCTTTATGGAAATAATGTTGTTGAATCCCAGAAACCTGGTTACTAGATTTGATTGCATATGACCCTGTCGTGTCTTAAATGCACAGGCTATTATAGAAAACAGTATGACTGCATATGGATTGTTGTAATACATGATCATTTACTTGTGTAGCTGCAAACTGGTCTCAGAGCAGTGGCTAACATAGCTAGCTGGCTAACAATAGCTAGGTTAGGGGTCATGGTTAGGGTTAAGTTTAGGAGTTAGATTAAAGGGGAAGGATTAGCCAAAAGGGTTAAGGCTAGGGTTAAGTAGTTTCAAAGTAGCTACAAATGTGTAATCTAAGTAGGTGAAAAGTAGCTAAATAGCTAAGGTTGTCCGTGAAGAGATTCAAACTTTCAGCCTTTGGGTTTCTAGAAGTTCACATTATACACCTATCCATCCATCCACACCGACCAACCATACTCCTTTAATTTTTGCCTTAAGTAACCATTTAAATGTCGTATTTAAGTTACCAAATGTAACATATCATACTAATTTGAGTGTTCTGGATTTACATTTACCATATTACATGTAGTCTATGAGACTAGGCTGGTACCTCTGCCAAATTCACAAATTGCCTCCAATCCCACAGGATTACACATAGACAATTTAAAGAGTGTTTAGCCATTGTTTGGAGGTAAGCACACATTGGAATTAGTGGTCATATTAACATCATCAAACGTATTCAGTACATGAATGTATGCTACCTGTTTTCTATTAACTTTCCATTGGCAATTTATGAACATTCATGTGAGGCAGTAGCAGACTAAACTCTATCAGGCTTTGTGGAATCTAGCTCCAACTCCATCGATTTTCCCAAGGTCAATTCTTTAAAAAATGAAAAACCTACCTTGTACCTATGTTTGTCTTTTGTAGTTGTGTGCTTTTTTATTTGCTGTAATCCATACCTTTTCAACAAACATGAATAAAATACAACAATAGACTGTTTCCTTGTTGAGATTAAATTGGCACATTAAATTTGCGCCGAGTTGCCATTGTAGAGCAACAGCAATGACCAAACAGTCGGTGGTTGTATTTGATTAACATTTATTGAAAAAGTATGGATTTCAGGAAACAAAGTAAGCCACACAACTACCCTAGGACAAACATAGGTACAGTACATGGCAGGCGTTTTCGAACCTTTTTTTAAAGTACTGAGTTAGATTCCACAAAGCCTGGCCTCTGCTCTCCGTTGGTGGAGTCATCAGAATCTTCCTTCACCATGGAGTGGTGTTTAGTCTGCTGGTAAAACAGTAACACTAGCCACTTTAACTATGCCACTTTGTTTACTTTGTCTACACACTCATCTCATATGTATATACTGTACTCGATACCATCTACTGTATGCTGCTCTGTACCATCACTCATTCATATATCCTTATGTACATGTTCCTTATCCCCTTACACTGTGTATAAGACAGTAGTTTTGGAATTGTTAGTTAGATTACTTGTTGGTTATCACTGCATTGTCGGAACTAGAAGCACAAGCATTTCGCTACACTCGCATTTAACATCTGCTAACCATGTGTATGTGACAAATAAAGTTTGATTTGATTTGATTTGATTTTAACATGAGGAACATCCTCCAATTACTGTTTTGGTAGAAGTATAATTCCTGATTTTTTTGTTCTAAGTATTAGCTAACAACATGAACAAATGGGGTGGTAATGGCGTGATGACTGCTACTCATTTCTCTCCACCACTTACAGTGTCGTTGTATCACACCTTACCTTGGAATTATACCATCCACTAAAGATAGTATGCTATTTATCAAGCAAATAACTTTGATTATTGAAGTTTGTTGTTACCCTCATATTGTCAATGTCTATTGTCAACAAGATCTCATGGTTTTACCAAGTTGACTTCAGATTCAGACATTTCTACACGTTTCTCCAAACGTCAAATTTCGACGCTGCTCCAAACATCACGTCGAAGTGTTTTTCACACTGGGTTGCTCTTCCTGCTCAGCATCATTCCATTTCTCCAAATGTCAAATTTCAGAGTGTTTTTAAGTTAAGGTTAAGCATTAATGGGACTCATGAGATTACACCCATCCGCCACCCCTGTCCACATCACCCATCAAACCCCAAGCCTACCTGATGGTAATAGTTGCCCCTAGTTGCCAGTTTGAAGGCATTTCCAGAAGTCCTCAGAACATGGACAGACGTCCAATTTCGAAGTCAATCTTGAACAATCTACCTGCTATTGTAGCTATGATATTCAAAACTTTCAATTTTGTTAGAAAAGCACCTCGTTGAAACATTGAGTGCAAGAATTAAATATGAATTCCCGGAAGACATAATGTATTACATTTCTTAATGCTTGTGTGATATGACACACATGTGATTATAATTGGTAAGGTCTTTAAATGGTGTTCATTTCGGAGCTATACCATTTTTACATGTTCTAACTTGTTAACTTCTTGGTCTACTTCTTCAATGAAACATTGTCATGAAGCCGTGTAGAGCATCATCAC
Organism: Oncorhynchus gorbuscha; assembly: GCF_021184085.1. Classification (NCBI taxonomy): domain Eukaryota; kingdom Metazoa; phylum Chordata; class Actinopteri; order Salmoniformes; family Salmonidae; genus Oncorhynchus; species Oncorhynchus gorbuscha. The sequence continues at coordinate 49,743,499 of NC_060193.1, forward strand.
CTAATCATCGAGCAATTCACAAGAAATTACTCTGTCTGTGATGAACGTGAGAATGTGATAAGTGATGCTAGGAATGTGAGACGGTGGAGCATCTGTGAGCGGCTGATGAGGGAGGACCAAAGGTGACACAGCAGCTGCATTTAAATAGCCGTGATTCATTTCCTTTCCCTATAACCCTGTCCTTTCATGACCATTGGTTGATATGAGGAGGCTTGGATGGGCTTGATGCAGGTAACAGTTGCATTGTCAAAGGTTATGAAAAGGAAATAAGACAAGGAAAATAGAGGGTATTTAAGAGTGGTATCATGTGTAGAGACTGATGAATGCCAGCTAAGAGCTGTGGACCGTAGACATATTTAAGACACTCTTCATTGTTAGCTCCTGATTCTTCAAGGGCCCAACCAGCTCAGTACTTGTGATTTCAGTTTCAGTCAGTCATTTATTCCACCTCCATACCACTTCACAAGAAACCGGGGCTTAGGCCAGTCCCGAAGGAAGTCTTGGCAAAGGGAACCATTGATTTTAAGTCTCCTTTTTTTGTCTAATTACACACCTTTCATCAGTGGGTGTTATCGATGGGCAGATCTACCGTTCTACAGTCCGCCTGAGTGATATACTCCAGAAGAAAGCTTCAGCATCTCACCGTTTGGTTCAATGGTGCCATTGTCCTACATGTGACCTTTAGACGAAATTAGCTTCACTGCTATGAAGTTGCTGAATAACCCTCACACATTTGAGGTAAATTCGGAGTGTTGCTCTGGCACGAGAGTTGGAGGGGCCGTCTGTTATTGAAACAGTCCGAAGTGTTAATGAATGCACATTCATCTAACCCAATACTGATAAAGCGGCGCCAGACTCGCCAGCTCGATAATGGATTGGAATTCCACATCAGGCGGTGGCGAACTAAAACAAGCCTCTCTCAGGAAAATCCTTGGCAGGCTGCTGTGGTAAACAACGCTGACTGATGACCATTCTTCCCTGTCAAGTACGCTTTGCTCCCTCTCTCTCTCTCTCTCTCTCTCTGAGAGAAGAGATTGATTGATTTGCACTCCCCAATGACTGATGATAAGCTCCCAACTCATTTAAATAAGAAGTGCCACTTCATGAAACTCTGTTCTATAATGTCTCATATACAGTACATCTGGTGTATGTTGTAAACGTTCTTCTACAAATGAATTGGTAGATAAATGTTTTAGAAATGTAAAGTGGCATATTGAACCCTTCATATATCCCCCTTACCTCTATCTGCACACTGAATAATTATGAATATTTGTAATTTTTTTGTGTAATGTGCAAACAACATAACTTTACATATCATCTCTCTACATGTATGATGGATTATTCCCTTAATACTGTACAGATGCATTTAAACAATGACTAAATGTTAATTTCATTAGGTGTGTTAACATAGAGTTTAGACCAAACGTATTGCTGTTAGAAAGGGTGACCTTCAGAATAGATGAATTATGCACTCCATTTAGGCTGATTCCTGAACTGGACATGCAGGATTTATGTGAAAGTCTTGAGTTATATTCTCATTACATATGTTATGATTGGTCCCTACTTTATGTGCCTGAGAAACAAAGCAGTCTAAAACACGTTGCTTATTACACATATATATATATATATATATATATATATATATATATATATATATATATATATATATATATATATATATATATATATATATATATATATATATATATATATATATATGATTATACCACCTTGTACATTTCATTGTGAACCACCAAGCGATTTTTCAGCAATTCCGGGAAAGAGCTTGACATTTGTGTCAGCTTTAAATCATTGAAAAAAGTTTCTCATTTCCACCCTACAAAATCCTTTCTGCATCATTTCAGAGGACCCGAAGACAGCCTCCCAGGGCTGGATATGCCAAGGTCTCTGCTGTCGTTTCGTTTGAAGATAATCTACTGCAGGATGAAAAATATCCCGATTAAAACCATGCAACATAAAGACTGAAAAAAGATAGATCAGACTGTATCATTTTAGAAGGATGAATAGAGCCAATTGCCCTCTGCTGAACAATACCAGATTTGGAACTATAACTAAAGAAAATGAACTAAGCTAACTCCCTCAGATACAATTGGGTCTCTATTAATGAGTTGATACCTTGGCTTTATAGAACATTGAAGGTTGAATGCTATTCATATCATGATTTTTAAGATAAAAAATAGAGTAATGCAGTATGTATAAATAGTTTACGCCAAATCTGATTTAGCTAACAAGACTCTTCACATTGATGTCTTCATTGATATGTCCTCCATGTCCTCAAGACATTAACCCTTCAATACAAGGTGCTGTCAGAAAGGTTACAGGGCGATTACCTAGAATCTAGCTAACCTAAAGTGAGAAGGGGCTAAGTGATGCTAGGAATGTGAGACGGTGGAGCATCTGTGAGCGGCTGATGAGGGAGGACCAAAGGTGACACAGCAGCTGCATTTAAATAGCCGTGATTCATTTCCTTTCCCTATATCCCTGTCCTTTCATGACCATTGGTTGATCTGAGGAGGCTTGGATGGGCTTGATGCGGCTGACAGTTGCATTGTCAAAGGCCATGAAAAGAAAAAGGAGACAAGGAAAATAAAGGATATTTAAGAGTATCAATAGTAGGGCCATAAAGTTCCATATTCAGAGCATAATGCCATAGTCATCTTAACATCCTGGGTTGTATTCATTAATGAAAACAAAAACAACTGTTTCTTATTGGACACAATAATATAGTCCATTCCTGTTTCAGTCTGTTTTCTGCTGTTTGGTCAGTGAATATTACCATTGTTTATGTCATAGGACCTTGTCCTTTTCAAACTAGACTGAGGAAAGTAATCCAACCAGACACTATTCATTTAATTGTCTACCACACCAGGGATAATACTGTAAACGGGAGTGTGCAATGCTTAAATCATCTGGACTCACTGAGTGATTTTGAATCATGTGAGTCCACTCACAAATATAATGAAAGACACAGTGGCGAAATGATTGAGCTCTCTGCAAAGATTGTGTTTGTGCTAGACGACTGATTTATCAGTTTAGTTGTTTCTGGTGAAACAATATCAACAATACACTCAATCCTATAATCACTGTCTGGAAGTGGGAATCTGTGCCAAACCTTGTGTATGCTACATAGCTACAAAACATATGTGGAATAGGAACTTGAAGAAACCCTCATCTGGAATCTTGTTCTTGTTTATTTGAAGTATCTCCAAGCAGTCTCCTCGTCTCAATACTTCCAGCAGTTTAACAAGCACTCTCATTTTCTCTGTAACGCCAATCACCAACAAAACAATTCCCTTGAACATCTCCTTATTGTTCATCTCAGACTATTTTAACAAAAGACCAGCGATAATAATCAGATACCAGGATAATTTCATGGTGATCCTTTGAATCGAGAGCATTTCAAGTTTGAACTTCTGGAAATTTGTGAGGGATACTTAATAATGGCCTCAGATTAGGTCCCACTCAAAAGCAGTAGAGTTGAAGATCAAAACAAGTGCCGGTGTTGGATCTTGTTTCTGGTAAAATGGTAATGGTAATTGGTCATTTTACTGCATGGAATTTGCAATCGGAATGATGTCTGTTTTATCTTACGGAGGAGGTCATCGTTAATAGCATAGGGGCAATTCCATGGGAACAGAGTGATGCCGAGACTCATATTTTCACTGAGCCTCAGCATCACTCTGTTACTGTGGCAATTTCCATTGTGTAAAATCAAATGTAGACTTTACCGTGAAATGCCCTTAACCCAACAGTGCAGTTCAAGAAGAGTAATAATAAAAAGTAACACAATAAGAATAACAATAACGAGGCTATATACAGGGGACAACGGTACTGAGTCAGTGTGCGGGGGTATAGGTTAGTTGAGGTAATTTGCACATGTAGGTGGGGGTGAAGTGACTATGCATAGACAATTAATAGCGAGTAGCAGCAGTGTACAAAAGGGAGGGGGGGGGGTCAATGTAAATTGTCCGGTGGCGATTTTGTTAATTGTTCAGCAGTCTAATGGCTTGGGGGTAGAAGCTGTTGAGGAGCCTTTTGGTCCTAGACTTGGCGTTCTGGTACTGCTTGCCGTGCGGTAGCAGAGAAAACAGTTTATAACTTGGGTGACTGAAGTCTCTGACAATTTTATGGGCTTTCCTCTGACACAGCCTCCTGGATGGCAGGAAGGATGATAGGATGATTACTGCGGAATATGAATCACTGCTGTGCTTAAACTTGCAAAGAAATGTCTGGTTATAATCTAATGACAATCCCAATCACATGTGTATGTGTATAGCACAGTAATTCACGTATTGGTGTAATAGCATAGATCCTTGAACCTCAACTCTGGACACCAAGTGTGTGCAATTACTTATCGGGTAAAACATAAAATCAGCAGGCTCCAGACATCATAGGGTAAGAGTTGAATACCCCTGCCATAAACTGTAAAAAAAAAAAATGGATGAAGCCATCAATGACTTCACCTCATTGTTTCGTATGAGAATGCTCAGTGGCACATTTGATGATCAGGAAGTGTTATTTTAGCCTGTCGTCATCTTGCAACATGGAAGAGTTTTTGGAAACGTAGTTTGAGCTGCTGAAGGAGATACACTTGGTGAAATAGAAACAATTACTGGTACCACAACTGTATTCTAAAAACAATTGCTATCCATTAATGTTGACCATGGAGACGGCTTTCCTCCATTCACTATAATGTGAGATCCTGTTGTCTGGAAACAATGCCTGCAGTACTGTGGTCGGCCTGCATTAAAATGACTTAAGATATTTCAAAATATGACACCATTAATGAATGTGATTCAATTATGTAATCCAGTAATATCCAAGGTCAACTGCCTCCAAACATAAATCTGACAAACTATATTGGCTACTCGGTTCTTTAAGTATAGTTAAATTGTTCATTGTTGATTGCTGTCATACCTTGTCCATAAACTACGTACAGGGTAAGGAAAGCAATGTCATTTTGGTAAACTATCCCTTTAATTGTACCCTTTATTCAGACGAAAAATTACAAATACACATTTGAATAAGGATGCTAACTGAAAGGATTTCCACTTTCCAGTGGGCAGGCTGTGGAGTGGTGCAGTGAGGCTAGGGGGAAGATAGGGGAGGTGTAGCAGTTGTTAGGGAGGAAGTGACAGCTGTGGAGGAGCAGATTAAAGCAGCGGGAGGAGGAGAAGGGAAGCACAGGCCAACAAACACATCAACCGGAAACTTCACTACCCAGCAGCCCCCTCCTCCTAACCCATGGACCCCTGAGGACCAAGGGAGTTCCAGGAGCCCAGTCACTGTGACTCCCCTTGATGATGCCTACTGGGCTATGGCCCTGTCTGAATCCCTAAAGATGTGTCTCATCATCGCTTACTGCTTTGGATTGGATAGATTTCAGCAAATTTGGATATCTTATTTCCTCCTAGCTGGTACTGGCAGTTAGGAACAACTTGGGAACTAGACAAAGGAAATAAAGGAATTGCGTTTGAACAGTATTTGGACTAGGCCTATATCCAAAAACCATAATGGCTTCATAGCACGTGTCCTTCCTCTCACCAGCACCACTCTTTCATATGCAGCAGCAATATGGTGGAAAATCCACCAAGAATGGGCTTCTTTAACACTATGAATGCTGATAGTCATATCAAATCTGATGTCATGTTTTGTCTTATATTGTCTTGTCATTTTGCTTTTCCTTCTGTTCGTTTTCCCCCTGCTGGTCTTTTTAGGTTCGTTCCCTTTTTTCTCTCTCCCTCTCTCTCTCTCTTCTCTCTATCGTTCCGTTCCTGCTCCCAGCTGTTCCTATTCCCCTAATCAATCATTTAGTCTTCCCACACTTGTTCCCTATCTTTTCCCCTGATTAGAGTCCCTATTTCTCCCCTTGTTTTCCGTTTCTGTCCTGTCGGATCCTTGTATATTGTTCACCGTGCTGTGTCTTTGTATCGCCCTGTCGTGTCGTGTTTCCCTCAGATGCTGCGTGGTGAGCAGGTGTCTGAGTCTGCTACGGTCAAGTGCCTTCCCGAGGCAACCTGCAGTTCATGATCGAGTCTCCAGTCTGTTCTCGTCATTACGAGTGGAATTGTTCTTTATGCTGTATTTACCGCTCCGAATTGTCTAGGAGTATTGAATATTTACTTTACTGGATTAAAGACTCTGTTTTCGCCAAGTCGCTTTTGGGTCCTCATTCACCTGCATAACATCTGAGCTTCCATGGAATGTATAGTAACCATGACACATTGTTGATACATATTTATAGAATCTTCCCAATCATAATACAATGAACAGGAGGGAGGGGAGTGTGTGACAACCATGTGTCTTGGCACACCTGGGACATGTGCAGTTTAGTTATACAGGATAACAAATAATTAACAGGTGACCTTCAACCCTTTGTGATACCCGCCCTTCCCCAGATTGAGAGTGGTTCACTGGTTATATGGGGTTTTCATGTTCATGTTAATGTCCGGGAAGTCTCCCAGAAGTGCTGAGTTGGGGGTTTTAAACTGAGGAGGTGGTATAATCTCAGTCCTCCAGTGGGTAGTGAATACTCGGCTAGGTTAATGCGGTCATAGGTGTGCATATGGCACTGCATAGCATGTAACTCAATGGAGTGTGTCGAATCTATGGGGAAATTAAATATGCAGGGGACCATACAACCTCTACCAGAAAGTGGGAACCAGCTTATTGTTATTTCTAATTGATTTCCCTCCTCTAAGGATGAGAGGAAATAATAAATATGATTTTCTTAATTAATGGTCCCTTTTTAAATTAGATCTTTAAAGCAGGAATTAAGAAAAGGAACGAGAAAGAGTGAAAAAAATCAGTGTGGTATAAACGTATGGACACATTGCATAGTGATAGCAGGGTCTTCCCAAGAGTTTTAAGACGTTTAGTTAAGCATGTGAATATGAATTTGTTTCAATTGATAGGAATACACATGGGTTTATCCATCAACTGAGCAATGAATGACATTCAAATTAATTTTTGAACCATTTTTCCATATGAAGTTTGTCTATGTAAGGATACATTTTTATATATGCAGTTGAAGTCGGAAGTTTACATACACTTAGGTTGGAGTCATTGAAACTTCTTTTTCAACCACTCCACAAATGTCTTGTTAACAACCAATAGTTTTGGTATGTCGGTTAGGACATCTACTTTGTGGCTGTCTCGAGGTTGATCAAAGTCACTCCCTTTGGGTGAATGACACAAGAGGTAACATTGGGGGAGTTGGGGCGTTACAAACCATTATCTGGCCTATTTAAGACAGCCCTATCCAATGTGTTCATACAAGTCATTATTCCAACTGTTGTTTACAGACATATTATTTCACATATAATTCACTGTATCACAATTCCAGTGGGTCAGAAGTTTACATATATATATACAAACATTATGTTAGACGTTGCTCCGGGCTGCCTTAAATAGGCCAGATAATGGTTTGTAACGCTCCAACTCCCCCAATGTTACCTCTTGTGTCATTCACCCAAAAGGGAGTGACTTTGATCAACCTCAAGACAGCCAAATGCACTTGGAAGTTCAAACAGAAGCAGTGTCTCTCGGGAGAACAGCAGTATCACATGTCACTCATGTTCCACAAACAAACTCCCACAACAACCCTGTCACAGACTGACAGTGAGTAAGGAGGTTGACGCGACAAAGAATGACGCCTAGCACAGTGGCAGAATCAGGTTGTGTCCCTGTGTGTCATTTCACAAAATACTCCCCAGACCATGATACACCCATGAATCGCTTAAACACATATCACTGTCCGCGGACATTTTTACTTTTATGATGCACGTTGAATTAGAGAAGCTGTAGACTTCATTTGAACTAACTTCTACTTGTGTCCCAAACTGTTCGGTCTTATCAGACAGCACATGATGGATTGCTTAATTAGTGCGAAAGACAATGAGTGAGTGATTTCATTGTGTTTGGCTTCTGTGGATTGGGACAAAAAAATGGATCGCTCTTTTAAAACGGGCTCTTCATACGGAAATGTCACATATATCATTGAGACACATTTATCTCTAGCTAGTGGGATATGTGTCCATCAGTCCTGTTTGTGTATAAATGTAATCATGTTTTACTTGATAGCTGAATCTATTAACATTCCATGACAATTTACTAACAAAGCTTTTATATGCAATTCGAGAGTACAAACATGTTACAAATAGGTTGCCCATTTTTTATCTGAGGCGGGATCACTTCAGACCAAAACATACAATCGGTTGCCTCTGAGCATTGTTGTGAATATGGATGAACTGCCAGGTATTCTCAAATATTTTTTGCTTTGACAGAATCTTAAAGGGACATTCACAGAGTGGCCCCTAATACCACCTTACCATGGATACAGAATGGCATGGACTTTGTATGAGAGTGAAAGACCAGAACCATGTGTTTAGAAAAATATGAAATCAAGCACAGTATTTGGTTCTGTGAAAGACTAATGTCTTGGGGCGGCAGGGTAGCCTAGTGGTTAGAGCGTTGGACTAGTCACCGAAAGGTTGCAAGTTCGAATCCCCGAGCTGACAAGGTACAAATCTGTCGTTCTGCCCCTGAACAGGCAGTTAACCCACTGTTCCTAGGCTGTCATTGAAAATAATAATTTTTTCTTAACTGACTTGCCTAGTAAAATAAAAAATAAAATAAAAAATGTATTGGAAAAAAATAACTCCAAGGTTCCACAGCAGCAGAAGTGCCTTTCCTGCTCGGTTTATTTCGAAGTCGGTAGAACTTGTGACTGTGTTTTGCTGTGACCAGATGCTATCGGGTCTAACGTGATATAAAGCTGGACTGCAATCGATAATTTCCAGCCGTGTGTATTGATTCTGGCCTGATTGCCAATATGTTGCAAGGGGGCTATTTCTCCTTTACTAACCTCAAAAGACATACCTCACGTTGGGCCAATCATGTGCCAGATATGCACCCATGGAGACAAAAACATCTAAAAGCCTGAACCATTGGTAAAAATGGTGTTTTCTAGACATATGGCTCTATTCAATCTGAAGCGCTACAGATTGTGTGATAGAAATTCAAAGGTAATTTCTGATTGAGTCAATATATCAAATCAAACTTTATTTGCCACATGCGCCGAATACAATAAGTGTAGACGTTGCCGTGAAATGCTGAATACAATAATTGTAGACGTTACCGTGAAATGCTGAATACAATAAGTGTAGACGTTACCGTGAAATGCCGAATACAATAAGTGTAGACGTTACCGTGAAATGCCGAATAAATCAAATCAAATCAAATCAAATTTATTTGTCACATACACATGGTTAGCAGATGTTAATGCGAGTGTAGCGAAATGCTTGTGCTTCTAGTTCTGACAATGCAGTGATAACCAACAAGTAATCTAACTAACAATTCCAAAACTACTGTCTTATACACAGTGTAAGGGGATAAGGAATATGTACATAAGGATATATGAATGAGTGATGGTACAGAGCAGCATACAGTAGATGGTATCGAGTACAGTATATACATATGAGATGAGTGTGTAGACAAAGTAAACAAAGTGGCATAGTTAAAGTGGCTAGTGATACATGTATTACATAAGGATGCAGTCGATGATGTAGAGTACAGTATATACATATGCATATGAGATGAATAATGTAGGGTAAGTAACATTATATAAGGTAGCATTGTTTAAAGTGGCTAGTGATATATTTACATAATTTCCCATCAATTCCCATTATTAAAATGGCTGGAGTTGGGTCAGTGTCAATGACAGTGTGTTGGCAGCAGCCACTCAATGTTAGTGGTGGCTGTTTAACAGTCTGATGGCCTTGAGATAGAAGCTGTTTTTCAGTCTCTCGGTCCCAGCTTTGATGCACAAATAACGTCTATACAATAAGTGTAGACGTTACCGTGAAATGCTGAATACAATAAGTGTAGACGTTACCGTGAAATGCTGAATACAATAAGTGTAGACGTTACCGTGAAATGCTGAATACAATAAGTGTAGACGTTACCGTGAAATGCTGAATAAAATAAGTGTAGACGTTACCGTGAAATGCTGACTTACAAGCCCTTAACCAACAGTGTAGACGTTACCGTGAAATGCTGACTTACAAGCCCTTAACCAACAGTGTAGACGTTACCATGAAATGCTTACTTACAAGCCCTTAACCAACAGTGTAGTTCAAGATGAAAATATTGACCAGGTAGGCTTAAATAAAAAGTAATAATAAAAAGTAACACAATAAGAATAACAATAACGGGGCTATATACAGGGGGTACCGGTACCGAATCAGTGTGCGGGGGTACAGGCTAGTTGAGGTAATCTGTACATGTAGGTGGGGGCGAAGTGACTATTTATAGGTAACAAACAAACAGCGAGTAGCAGCAGTGTACAAAAAGGGGGGGTCAACGTAAATTGTCCGGTGGCGATTTTTATGAATTGTTCAGCAGTCTAATGGCTTGGGGGTAGAAGCTTTCGAGGAGCCTTTTGGTCCTAGACTTGGCGCTCCGGTAGCGCTTGCCGTGCGGTAGTAGAGGAAACAGTCTATAACTTGGGTGACTGACAATTTTATGCAGCGTTTACCTTGAATGCAGTCTCTGGCAGCGTTTACCGTGAATGCAGTCACCGGCAGCGTTTACCGTGAATGCAGTCTCCGGCAGCGTTTACCGTGAATGCAGTCTCCGGCAGCGTTTACCGTGAATGCAGTCTCCGGCAGCGTTTACCGTGAATGCAGTCTTCTCTGACAATGGAACTTTGCCTTTAAATGTCAATCACGCTGTAATGCTGAACATCCGCGGTACAGTCTGAGGCTCTCTATAGGATAACCCTATGAGAGATGAGGAAATGTTTTTTTGATCGTTTGTTTTTTGTAATGAATTTATCTGGATGGATTGTCATGGACAATCAACAATTGTCATGAACAGAAAATATGTCTTTATTAGGTTATGGGATTTATTTCATTCATCGTCAAATTCTATGAATTGGTGTGCAGGCAGGCTCAGGGGCAGGCAGAGTGGTCAGGCAGGTTGTCACACCCTGGTCGAAGTATTTTGTGTTTATCTTCATTTATTTGGTCAGGCCAGGGTGTGACATGGGTTTTTGTATGTGGTGTGTATGTAGTGGGATTGTAGCTTAGTGGGGTGTTCTAGGTAAGTCTATGGCTGTCTGAAGTGGTTCTCAATCGGAGGCAGGTGTTTATCGTTGTCTCTGATTGGGAACCATATTTAAGCAGCCATATTCTTTGGTTGTGTTGTGGGTGATTGTCCTTAGTGTCCTTGTTCCTTGTTCTGTGTTAGTTAGGCTGTTTCGGTTTTCGTTACGTTTCTTTGTTTTGTAGGTTTTGTGTTTTAGATTCGTGTTAGGTTTTTGTTCATTAAACATGGATCGCAATCTACACGCTGCAGTTTGGTCCGACTCTCCTTCACTACACCTAGAAAACCGTTACAGAATCACCCACCACAGGACCAAGCAGCGTGTCAACAGGCAGGAGCCGCAGGAGAAGCAACAAAGGCAGCAACAGCGGCGCAATGAGGAATGGACATGGGACGATATATTGGATGGCAAGGGTTGCTACACATGGGAGGAGATCCTGGCGGGAAGGGATCGCCTTCCATGGGAACAGGTGGAGGCAGCGAGGAGAGCAGAGGCAGCCGGAGAGAGGAGCCGGCGATATGAGGGAACACGGTTGGCAAGGAAGCCTGGGAGTCAGCCACAAAAAATTATTGGGGGGTGGCTCACAGGGAGTATGGCTACGCCAGGTAGGAGACCTGTGCAAACTCTCTGTGCTTACCGGGGGGCAAGAGAGACCGGGCATGCACCGTGTTATGCTGTGGTGCGCACGGTGTCTCCAGTGCGGGTGCATAGCCCGGTGCGGTATATTCCAGCTCCGCGTATCGGCCGGGCTAGATTGAGCGTCGAGCCAAATGCCATGAAGCCGGCTCTACGCATCTGGTCCCCAGTGCGTCTCCTTGGGCCGGCTTACATGGCACCAGCCTTGCGCTCGGTGTCTCCGGTTCGCCTGCATAGCCCAGTGCGGGCTATTCCACCTCGCCGCACTGGCAGGGCGACCGAGAGTATTCAACCAGGTAAGGTTGGGCAGGCTCGGTGCTCAAGAGCTCCAGTGCGCCTGCACGGTCCGGTCTATCCAGTACCACCTCCACACCCCAGCCCTCCGGTAGCAGCTCCCCGCACCAGGCTTCCTGTGCGTGTCCTCGGTTCAGTACCACCAGTGCCAGCACCACGCATCAGGCCTACAGTGCGCCTCGCCTCTCCTGCGCTGTCGGAGTCTCCCGCCTCTCCAGCGCTATCAGAGCCTTTCTCCTCTCCTGCGCTACCAGAGTCTCCCGCCTGTTCAGCGCAGCTAGAGCCTTCTTCCTCTACAGCGCTGCTGGAGTCTCCTGTCTGTTCAGCGCAGCCAGAGCTGTCAGCCTGCATGGAGCAGTCAGAGCTGTCAGCCTGCATGGAGCAGCCAGAGCTGTAGTCTACATGGAGCAGCCAGAGCTGTCAGTCTGCATGGAGCAGCCAGAGCTGCCAGTCTGCAAGGAGCTGCCAGTCTGCAAGGAGCTGCCAGTCTGCAAGGTGCTGCCAGCCTGCATGGAGCAGCCAGAGCTGTCAGTATGCAGGGAGCTGCCAGTCTGCAAGGAGCTGCAAGCCTGCATGGAGCAGCCAGAGCTGTCAGTCTGCAAGGAGCTGCAAGTCTGCAAGGAGCTGCCAGTCTGCAAGGTGCTGCCAGCCTGCATGGAGCAGTCAGAGCTGCCGGCCTGCATGGAGCAGTCAGAGCTGTCAGTCTACATGGAGCAGCCAGAGCTGTCAGTCTGCAAGGTGCTGCCAGCCTGCATGAAGCAGCCAGAGCTGTCAGTCTGCATGAAGCAGCCAGAGCTGTCAGTCTGCAAGGTGCTGCCAGTCTGCAAGGAGTTGCCAGTTTGCAAGGAGCTGCCAGTCTGCAAGAAGCTGCCAGAGCTGTCAGTCTGCAAGGAGCTGCCAGTCTGCAAGGAGCTGCCAGTCTGCAAGGAGTTGCCAGTCTGCAAGAAGCTGCCAGTCTGCAAGGAGCTGTCAGTCTGCAAGGAGCTGTCAGTCTGTAAGGAGCTGTCAGTCTGCATGAAGCAGCCAGAGCTGTCAGTCTGCAAGGAGCTGTCAGTCTGCAAGGAGCTGCCAGTCTGCAAGGAGCTGCCAGTCTGCAAGGAGCTGCCAATCTGCAAGGAGCTGCCAGTCTGCAAGGAGCTCCCAGTCTGCAAGGAGCTGCCAGTCTGCAAGGAGCTGTGAGTCTGCAAGGAGCTGCCAGGCTGCAAGGAGCTGCCAGTCTGCAAGGATCTGCCAATCTGCACGGAGCCACCAGAGCTGCTAGTCTGTAAGAAGCCGCCAGAGCTGTCAGCCTACATGGAGCAGCCAGAGCCGCCAGTCAGCTTGGAGCAGTCAGAGCCGCCAGTCAGCATGGAGCAGCCAGATCTTCCAGATCTGCCAGTCAGCCAGATTCTTCCAGATCTGACAGTCAGCCAGACTCTTCCAGATCTGCCAGTCAGCCAGACTCTTCCAGATCTGCCAGTCAGCCAGACTCTTCCAGATCTGCCAGTCAGCCAGACTCTTCCAGATCTGCCAGTCAACCAGACTCTTCCAGATCTGCCAGTCAACCAGAATCTTCCAGATCTGCCAGTCAACCAGACTTTTCCAGGTCTGCCAGAACTGCCAGTCGGCCAGGATCTGCCAGTCGGCCAGGATCCGCCAGTCAGCCAGAATCCGCCAGTCAGCCAGGATCTGCCAGTCAGCCAGGATCTGCCAGTCAGTCAGTCAGTCTGCTGAGACCACCAGCCAACCAGGATCTGGTAGATCTATCTACCTTCCTGAGCTTCCTCTCACTTCTGAGCTTCCTCTCACTCCTGAGCTTCCTCTCACTCCTGAGCTTCCTTTCACTCCTGAGCTTCCTTTCACTCCTAAGCTTCCTTTCACTCCTGAGCTTCCCCTCAGTCCCGAGCTGCCTCAGTCCCGAGCTGCCCCTCAGTCCCGATCTGTTCCTCAGTCCAGTGGGGTTCTGGGTGAGGACTACTAGGCCATGGTCGGCGGCGAGCGTGGACTATCCAAGGACGCGAGGAGGAGGGACTAAGACAGTGTTTGAGTGGAGTCCACGTCCCACGCCGGAGCCGCCACCATGGATAGACGCCCACCCGGACCCTCCCTATTGTTTTGAGGTGCGTTCGGGAGTCCGCACCTTAGGGGGGGGGGTTCTGTCACGCCCTGGTCTAAGTATTTTGTGTTTATCTTAATTTATTTGGTCAGGCCAGGGTGTGACATGGGTTTTTGTATGTGGTGTGCATGTAGTGGGATTGTAGCTTAGTGGGGTGTTCTAGGTAAGTCTATGGCTGTCTGAAGTGGCTCTCAATCAGAGGCAGGTGTTTATCGTTGTCTCTGATTGGGAACCATATTTAGGCAGCCATATTATTTGGTTGTGTTGTGGGTGATTGTCCTTCGTGTCCTTGTTCCTTGTTCTGTGTTAGTTTACACAAAGTATAGGCTGTTTCGGTTTTCGTTACGTTTCTTTGTTTTGTAGGTTTTGTGTTTTAGATTCGTGTTACGTTTTTGTTCATTAAACATGGATCGCAATCTACACGCTGCAGTTTGGTCGGACTCTCCTTCACCACACCTAGAAAACCGTTACACAGGTGGGCTCAGCGTCAGGACAGGCAAGGATCAAAACCAGTAGGGCAAGAAAAAGAGACTGGGACAAGCAGGAGCCGAGAACAAAAATGCTGGTTGCCTTGACAAACAAGACAAACTGGCAACAGACAAACAGAGAACACAGGTATACATACACGGGATAATGGGGAAGCTGGGCGACACCTGGGGGGGTGTGGAGACAATCCCAAATATAGGTGAAACAGATCAGGGTGTGACATACATGATATACACTATTTCTCCCCTGCTTTTCAAAGTAGCCTTTCTCAAGTGTCAGTCAGGTGGACAGCAATATACACTGAACAAAAATATACACGCAACATGTAATGTTCTAATTTATACAATTTGTCTTTAGTCTCTCAGTTCTTTTTATTGTATAGAACATGGAGACATTGTGGAGAACAACTCATGGGCAATCAGTCTCACCGTATTATGTGCAAACATCCATGGTGGCAAAGCATCTTTTCTCGAGGGATCCTATTTATTTAGGGAGCTCTATGACAGAACTTGAAACACACACACACACACACACACACACACACACACACACACACACACACACACACACACACACACACACACACACACACACACACACACACACACACACACACACACACACACACACACACACACACACACACACACACACACACATATGGACTGTTGGAATCAGTCATTTTGATCAGTTGTGGTTCCTAGGACTGTCTGCCACTCACGTATTCCATTTCATTCTTTGCCTATGGCTGCTTCAGCCACATCCATCCCTCTATCCCTCTCTCTCTGACACTGCAGCGACTGTGCCCTCCCGCTATTCCTCTATCATCTTTAATGATTTCCCTCTGTATCCTGTCAACTGTATTCCCATGGTGCCTTCTGCTGTAGCCTCGGACTTGTCAGTAGAGCCCCGCATCAATGTTCTATCCCCTCTTTTGTTCCCCAATCTACTGTCAGCCGTGCACACCATTCATTTCCCAAGTTTACCACCGCAGTCCTCCTATTGCATCCGTCCTCCCCCTCCCCTGCCTCCTTCCCTCACCAGGCTATGTCAGATTTATGACACATTCTATTTCAGGGAATGTTTGTGTTTTCTCTTTCTCTCGTGTCGTGAATCAAGGAATGATGGTGAGATTTTAGAGGCTTGGCAGGGAGTGATGAAACTCACACTAGTATGAAAGCCTCTGATTCCTACCACTTCTTCACTTCTTCAGGCCAACAAAGTAGGTGCATTTGGAGGTTGCTGGTTGCCTTTCCTTGCCTGACAATAACTGTCTGATTATACATGTATTCGTCTTTTCTTCACCCTCTCTCCCACAAACCATCTGCGTCCTGAAGAAGACAGCACAGTCATTGCTATGCAACCAGGACACAGAAGGGTCCTCCTCTCCTTTCCTGATTCTCAATGTAGATAACTGAAACATTGTTACTCTTTGTTGGACCAATGCAGATGTGATAGATATTGCACCCCCCCAAAAAAAAAGCCCTCTGACATTCCTTGACAACAGAAGATAATTTGAATATGTGCTAGCCCAATTAATCAGTATAGAATGCATATAGAGGAAGTTGATTCTGTGGGCTTAAATATCAGTATTATGGATGTGTTTTAATGAAACGAGGTCAGAGACGAGAGCAAGCTAAAACGGATGACTTGAAGTGGAGGGAAAGAGAGATGCTGGTGTTCTCAGATCTCGGCCCCCTGTTCTGCCACCGCCTTTGATTCAGTTCTTTGATCCTCTTCTTACACTGGCTGGTATCTCATAAATACAGGGCTGGGACAACAGCAGGTATGAATGCAGAACTGCATAACAGCCTCGGCTTCATCTCAATCATAAGTCCTCTCCATCCCATCTCTCCCTCATCCTTTCTTCTTTCTTCCAGAGGCCAGCTTCTGATGCAATCCTGTTGCCATGTCATTGTCATTCAGTGTAGAATAATTAACATAGGCTCAGACTGTGTTACTGTATGTGTCTGGTGTGTAGAGGCTCCGCTCAAAGGATTTCTCTGAGCTATTTGACATTGCCATTCACCTTAGTCTCCCACACTCATGTATTGTGTTGCGAGAAATAGCTGACTCAGTACTCTTCTTTGGAGGAGTTTGGGAGTCAGAAGAGGGTGTGGCGGTTGGGGGTAGGGTTTCGAGTGGAAGCCGTCAGGGCTGTACTGTGATTCCGTCACCTTTACTTCCCCCTCACTGGCGTTGTCTCCTTTCTGTGTGTGACACTGTCACTCTATCCCAGACAGCCTATCAAGCAGATTCAATAATGAATTACACCTCGCCCCACACACCAGGTACCTGAGCTGTGGAGACAGACTGTAGTCTCATTACTCCACATCCTGTGATCTCTGCCAAGGATGCTGAGTATTGCTTTGTTTGGGGAAAGAAGGAGAGGATGGAGGAGGAGGAAGAGAGAAAAAAAGATAAAGAAAGACGCAGCAGCAGCTGGCAGGCAGGCAGTGCAGAGCTATACAGTCACGAGAATTATTTACAACCAAGTCGTCATCTTTTTTTAGGAACTCATAGGTGATCCATCGTCGGAGCTTTGTGGCTTACACCCTACGTAAAAAGAGTTCCAAAAAGGGTTCTTCGGCTGTTCCCATAGGATAACCCTTTCTGTTTCGAGGTATACTGGGTTGTCTCTAAAAGCTTGGCACATCTAGACACTGGGATTATTTCCCACTCTTCAAGGCAAAACTTCTCCAGCAAGTAGGATAGGTTCCGTTGGTGTACAGCAATCTTTAAGTCATACCACAGATTCTCAATTGGATTGAGGTCTGGGCTTTGACTTGGCCGTTCCAAGACATTTAAATGTTTTCCCTTAAACCACTCAACTGTTGCTTTAGCAGTATGCTTTGGGTCATTGTCCTGCTCGAAGGTGAACCTCCGTCCCAATTTCAAATCTCTGGAAGACTGAAACAGGTTTCCCTCAAGAATTTCCCTGTATTTAGTGCAATCCATAATTTCTTCAATTCTGACCAGTTTCCCAGTCCCTGCCGATGAAAAACATCCCCACAGCATGATGCTGCCACCATCATGCTTCACTGTGGGGATGGTTTTCTCGGGGTGATGAGAGGTGTTGGGTTTGCGCCAGACTTAGTAGCATTTTCCTTGATGGCAAAAAAAGCTACATTTTAGTCTCATCTGACCAGAGTACCTTATTCCATAATTTTGGGGAGTCTCCCACATGCCTTTGGCAAACACCAAACATGTCTGACTTTTTTCTGGCCACTCTTCCATCATGCCCAGCACTGTGGAGTGTACAGCTTAAAGTGGTCCTATGGACAGATACTCCAATCTCCGCTGTGGAACTTCGCAACTCCTTCAGGTGTTATCTTGGTCGCTTTGTTGCCTCTCTAATTAATGACAACCTTGCATGGTCTGTGAGTTTTGGTGGGCGGCCCTCTCTTGGCAGGTTTGTTGTGGTGCCATATTCTTAAAAATGTTTATTTATTGAGTTAATGGTGCTCCGTGGGATGTTCAAGGTTTCAGATATTTTTTTGTAACCCAAACCTGATCTGTACTTCTCCATAACTTTGTCGCTGACCTGTTTGGAGAGCTCCTTGGTCTTCATGGGGCCTCTTGCTTGGTGGTGCCCCTTGGGTAGTGGTGTTGCAGACTCTGGGGCCTTTCAGAACAGGTGTATATTTACTGAGATCATGTGACAGATCATGTGACACTTCAATAAAGTCCACCTGTGTGCAATCTAACTAATTATGTGACTTCCAAAAGTAATTTGTTGCACCAGATTTTATTTAGGGGCTTTAGTTTTTATCTTAGTTTTTATCAAAGATTCTCTGTAATTAGTAGTACGCGATCAACTGATTAATCATGTAACTGTAATTAAATAGGAAGTCGGGCACCAAGGAAAAATATTCAGATTACAAGGTTATAATTTCCTAATATAACCTTTCAGATATTTTCATATCTGATCCATAGTCTTCTGATTAATGAATGATTTACTTTACCTCACGTTAGTCTCATTCCAAACGTTGTAAATTGTTGGCTATCTACACGAACCCAGTCTTCACTATGAATCATCCATACATCAATTGTCTTAAATAATTTATTTATTACTGACTAAGTAATTCACAGAAATGCATAAACAAACAAACAAGGTAAATGTGGTTACAAGAAATGATAGGGGAATGTGCCTAGTGGGCTAAACCGGCATCACGGCTTGTTAGACAAAAGGGGAAGTGGGGGTCGCCGAAGAAGCCACTACAGAGTGATAATTATAACAATTGAAATGCTAATCCTTTGCACATGAACGCTCACTCATTCGGGAACAATTGCAATTAATATATATATTTATGCTCAGTTTGTCGTCTTGATCGTTGGTGAAAAGTTGTTTCTTTTGTAGAATTGTCTTTCTCTCTCCCTCTCTCTCTCTCTGTCGTGGTTATAGTGGATAATTCAGAGTGACATTCATTCGTTTCGTTATAGATGGATGTTTCGGCAGGTGTCGTTCTTCGTGTTCAATCATACCGAATTTCTAGCTGCAGACTAGTAATTAATATCAAAGACTTGTTCTTATTCTGTCGATAGTCTAAGAGTTTAACCACGTGGTATGGTAAAAAGATTCAGCAATGGACTACAGCCTTTGTCCTCTCCTAATGGAGAAAAACATGGTGTGGTGATAATTTCTCAAATTTGGGTTTTATTCGGAATTGCAGAAAAGGGGCTGTCCCAGGATGCCTGACCCTAACTGGGCTCAGGCGCGGTCCTCTGATTTAGTTCAAATCAAAAGGGAATTGTAGTTTCCTTCATTAAACAGTCCAAAATCATATTACACACTTTTACAAACAGTATAATACTCACTCATTCATCTTATACAAAAATTAGATGTAAACCTCATATCTGAGGCTATTATATAAAGAGCGTTATGGTAATGTGGCCACACCGTCTCCCATGAGCTTCCCCAAGTAGGAACAAACAGACCAGTTCGTAGCTGGATTCTTCACAGATCTTTTATACTTTCCCCGCAACATGAAATGTGTTCGTACCTCAAGTTCTGTGAGGTGTAAGAAATTCCTTTGTGCTCTATGATAATGTACTCTCTCTATTCTGTGTGTCCATGAAGAGATCCTCATGAATTTACGACATCTCTCTGACCACAGCAACCTAGTTGAAGGAGGAAAGGGGGAGGCAGGGAGAAGGGGATGGGGCTTTCTATACACAAAGAGGGCAACGTCATGACAGCACACACCACTTTTCTGTTTTTTACTTTTTTAGAATCTTATGAAACAAGTTTTATTTTACATTTCACTTCACCAATGTGAACTATTTTGTGTATGTCCATTACATGAAATCCAAATCCAAATCCATTTAAATTACAGGTTGTAAAATGCAACAAATTTGTAAAAACGCCAAGGGGGATGAATACTTTTGCAAGTAATAGAATTTACAACCCTTTTTGGTTCCATGTAGAATGCTCTGTGAAAAGGGTTCTACCTGGATCCAAAAAGGGTTCTCCAAAGAGTTCTCCTATGGTGACAGCCAAATAACCCCTTTACTTCTAGATAGCACCCTTTTTTTCTAAGAATGTAGGTTTGAGGGATGAGATGGGTGTCTGCCAGTAACACGTACATACGCATTGAGATAAATTTGAACAGGGCAAACGGTCTGAACCCCTTACAAGCAATGGACACCCCTGGTTGGTATAAGTTTACAAAACTGCTTTTACTGTCATTCTATCTACACTGTTCACTTAGGCTGTGTGATCTTTTTTCCAAACCCATTTTCAAAAGGTAGAACATTCTCTTCTGGATTCCCAGATTTGAACTGATTATTCATTTCCTTGAATAGCACCCCCAGAGCAATTTCTAGGAGCTCCACAGAGCTCCACATAGTGCATTCACTTCGAAGTTTTGTTGTCAAGGTTTATCCCAATCTCACAGTTCGAGTACTTATGCTTCAGTCTGCTGTCTGGCACAGCACAGTGGTTCCTCACACTACCTTGGCTACCTGGAATCTGCAACAATTGGCTTTCCTGTCACTGCCTTTCAATTGAGGTCCCCGAAGCCCACAGCTCCTGTGACAGGGCCTTGTTTCCAGATGTCACGGTGAATGCTGTTTCAGGGTGGTGTGATATCACTCCCGGTGGCTCAATGTGGTAGAAGAGTCTCTCAGCTTCTATTAGCTGACAGTGACTAAGGTGTAACATGGTGCCTTGGCTTGGCGTCAAGCAAAGGGAGAATGTGAAAGCACCACCGACGTGGTTGGGCATTGAATTTCTTGGGGGGCAGTGCTGGGTTACTCAACTCAATATATCCACATGCAAATAGGAATCAGCATTGAGGTCACCTGATCCAAAATAAGTGACTGAACATTGAAGTCATTACTCCTTTTAAATGTGCTGTGCTTTCTTTCACACCTGCACTGAACTCACAATAACATAAAGAGAATCATAACTCATGACCTACTCTCTACTTCTAGAAAATACCTGAGTGGTACTCCAATGTTGTTGCAACCCAATATCATGTGCCATTTTAATTTGTGAGATTGTTACTGTCGTGTATAGCCACACATCTTCCACACCTAAAGTATTACCTGCTGTACAGTACAAGTCCATTTCCTCCAACCCCATCCTAAAACCCCGGGCTGCAAAAAACACACATCAAAACAGTCACAGTTTCTGCTCCAATCGATGTAAACCTATATGGGATTAAAATAAGGGGATATTCTCTTGCTGCTCTGTTCCTTCACTAATGCTATAATCTCCTCCCCAGTCTGTTCTCTCTACAGTTGAAATACCTTCACATGGGCTTTGTGACGTGGTCTTTCACCCATAATGTGTTGCTCTTTAATGTATTATTTACAGTATATTCATATGCATATTTGTAAAATTCCCCTCCACTCTACTTCAATCATTGAGACTATATGTATTCATTGTATTGTAATCCCAATATATGGCATCCTCAGATTACATTGCAGCACTTTGATAAAATGCCTTCTGTAATATGTTGATTGGATAACATTGGCCATGTCTAGCTGTTTCTATGTATGTATACTAGCCAGCAATCCATGTGAGAACACATACAGTCTACCTATTTTACACTCCCAAAAGGGTTCTTTGGCTGTCCCCTTTTTGGTTCCAGGGAGAATCCTTTTTGCTTCCACGTAGAACCCTCTGTAGAAAGGGTCCTGCATGGAACCCAGAAGGGTTCTTCAAATAGTTATCCTATATGGACAGCATTTAGGATCTAGATAGTTTCTTTTTTTTAAGAGTGTATGAACAGGAACCATTGAGGAGGATATGAATGATTTAACAGTAGTTTGGATGAATCCAAACATATGGTCACAAATGTCATTCTTGGCTCAGATAACACCCTAGGAGGGGCCTGCTAAGTCAACTCACGTTATATAGTATGCTTTCTTGCTCTATACGGGTTTTCTGTATGCAGACATAAAATAAAAGATGTCTGGAGCATTTCAGCTGCTAGTGATGGTGCTTTTTACCGTTGTATGGAAGCAAGAACATATTCATGATTCAATTACCAAAGACTGAGACATTCTTCTGGATAAGTCCACATGATATGAGTTACAAACAACAAATCATGATTCAAATAGCAAGAGCTAGTTTTACATCCTGGGTGGCAATATACAGTTGAAGTCGGAAGTTTACATACTCCTTAGCCAAATACATTTAAACTGTTTTTCACAATTCCTGACATTTAATCCTAATAAAAATTCCCTGTTTTAGGTCAGTTAGGATCACCACTTTATTTTTCACTTCATATGGAGGGGCAGTATTGAGTAGCTTGGATGAAAGGTGCCCAGAGGTGCCCAGAGTAAACGGCCTGCTCCTCAGTCTCAGTTGCGAATATATGCATAGTATTATTAGTATTGGATAGAAAACACTCTGAAGTTTCTAAAACTGTTTGAATGATGTATGTGAGTATAACAGAACTCATATGGCAGGCAAAGGCCTGAGAAGAAATCCAAACATGAAGTGAGAAATCTGAGGTTGGTCAATTTTCAACCCAGGCCCTATTGAATTCACAGTGGGATATGGATGAAGTTGCACTTCCTAGGGCTTCCACTAGATGTCAACCGTCTTTAGAAACCTGAATGAGGCTTCTACTGTGTTGTGGGCCTGAATAAGAGCTGAATGAGTCAGGTTAATGGCAGAGAACCAATTCCTGGTCTTGCGCATTCCATATGATATCGAACTGCATTCCATTGCTTCTCTAGACACAAAGTAATTCTCCTGTTGAAACTTTATTGAAGATGTATGATAACAACACCCTAAATTTTGATTCTATACATAGTTTGAAATGTTTCTTAGATCTGTAATATAACATTTTGAAGTTTTTGTCCGAAGTTATGCGGGACCAGCACAAGCGTTTGGATATTTGTACCTAACCCGCTAACAAAAGTAGCTACTTGGACATAAATAATGGACATTATCGAACAAATCAAGCATTTACTGTAGAACTAGGATTCCTGGGAGTACATTCTGATGAAGATCATCAAAGGTAAGGGAATATTTATAATGTGAATTCTGGTTTCGTTTGACTACAAAATGGCGGAAAATTGTATTTCTTTTCTGAGCGCTGTCTCGGATTATTGCATGGTTGGCTTTTTCCGTATTTTTTATTTTTATTTTTTTAAATCTGACACAGCGGTTGCATTAAGGAGAGGTATATCTATAATTCCATGTGTATAACTTGTATTATCATCTACATTTATGATGAGTATTTCTGTTGAATCGATGTGGCGATGCAAAATCACTGGATGTTTTTGGAACTAGTGTAAACTCAGATTTTTTTATATAAATATGAACTTTATCAAACAAAACATACATGTATTGTGTAACATGAAGTCATATGAGTGGCATCTGAAGAAAATCATCAAAAGTTAGTGAATAATTTTATCTCTATTTGTGCTTTTTGTGACTCCTCTCTTTGGCTGGAAAAATGGCAGAGTTGTCTTTGGCTTGGTTTTGACCTAACATAATCGTTTGTGGTGCTTTCGCTGTAAAGCCTATTTGGAATCGGTGATTGTGGACTTCAGGAAACAGCAGAGGGAACACCCTCCTATCCACATCGATGGAACAGTAGTGGAGAGGGTAGTAAGTTTTAAGTTCCTCTGCGTACACATCACAGACAAACTGAATTGGTCCACCCAC
Source organism: Oncorhynchus gorbuscha (assembly GCF_021184085.1). Taxonomy (NCBI): domain Eukaryota; kingdom Metazoa; phylum Chordata; class Actinopteri; order Salmoniformes; family Salmonidae; genus Oncorhynchus; species Oncorhynchus gorbuscha. The sequence continues at coordinate 49,767,268 of NC_060193.1, forward strand.
ACAGACAGCATCGTGAAGAAGGCGCAGCAGCGCCTCTTCAACCTCAGGAGGCTGAAGAAATTCGGCTTGTCACCAAAAGCACTCACAAACTTCTACAGATGCACAATCGAGAGCATCCTGTCGGGCTGTATCACCGCCTGGTACGGCAACTGCTCCGCCCACAACCATAAGGCTCTCCAGAAGGTTGTGAGGTCTGCACAACGGATCCCTGGGGGCAAACTACCTGCCCTCCAGGACACCTACACCACCCAATGTCACAGGAAGGCCATAAAGATCATCAAGGACAACAACCACCCGAGCCACTGCCTGTTCACCCCGCTATCATCCAGAAGGCGAGGTCAGTACAGGTGCATCAAAGCTGGGACCGAGAGACTGAAAAACAGCTTCTATCTCAAGGCCATCAGACTGTTAAACAGCCACTACTAACATTGAGTGGCTGCTGCCAACACACTGACTCAACTCCAGCCACTTTAATAATGGGAATTGATGGGAATGATGTCAAATATATCACTAGCCACTTTAAACTATGCCACTTTGTTTACATACTCATCTCATATGTATATACTGCACTCAATACCATCTACTGTATCTTGCCTATGCCGCTCTGTACCATCACTCATTCATATATCTTTATGTACATATTCTTTATCCCCTTACACTTTTGTCTATAAGGTAGTAGTTATAAGGTAGCTAGATTACTTGTTGGTTATTACTGCATTGTCGGAACTAGAAGCACAAGTATTTCGCTACACTCGCATTAACATCAGCTAACCATGTGTATGTGACAAATAAAATTTGATTTGATTTGATAGCATTGCCTTTAAATAGTTTAACTTGGGTCAAACGTTTCGGGAGCCTTCCACAAGATTCCCACAATAAGTTGGGTGAATTTTGTCCCATTCCTCCTGACAGAGCTGGTGTAACTGAGTCAGGTTTGTAGGCCCCCTTTCTTGCACACACTATGTCAGTTCTGGATTGATGTCACAGGATTGAGGTCAGGGCTTTGTGATGGCCACTCCAATACCTTGACTTTGTTGTCCTTAAGCAATTTTGCCACAACTTTGGAAGTATCTTTGGGGTCATTGTCCGTTTGGAAGACCGATTTGTGAACAAGCTTTAATGTTTCTTAAATATATCCACATAATTTTCCTCCTCATGATGCCATCTATTTTGTGAAGTGCACCAGTCGTTCCTGCAGCAAAGCACCCCCACAACATGATACTGCCACTCTCGTGTTTCACGGTTAGGATGGTGTTCTTCGGCTTCAACGCCTCCCCCTTTTTCCTCAAAACGTAACAAAGGTCATTATGGCCAAACATTTCTATTTTTGTTTCATCAGACCAGATGACATTTCTTCAAAAAGTAAAATCTTTGTCCCCATGTGCAGGTGAAAACCTTGGTATGGCTTTTTTATGGCAGTTTTGGTGCAGTGGCTTCTTCTTTGCTGAGCAGCTTTTCAGGTTATGTCGATATATGACTCACTTTACATGGTCCTGTCATGCAGGTGAAAGAGGACCCAAAAGCGACTTAACAGAAACAGAGTTTATTCAAGTCCAAACAGGGAATAACAGAAATCCTCTAGTCTGTAGAGGGGAATAACAGGAGAAGCGGCCACAGACTGCAGGTCGCTTCGGGTAGGCGCAGGCCGTAGTTGACAGAGACACCTGCTCACACGCAGCATCTGATGAAGGCAAAAAACACGACAGGACAGGGCGAAACACAATCACAGCACGGTGAATACTAAACAAGGAACCGACGGGACAGGAACGGAACACAAAGGAATAAATAGGGACTCCAATCAGGGGAAAGGATCGGGAACAGGTGTGGGAAGACTAAATGATGATTAGGGGAATAGGAACAGCTGGGAGCAGGAACGGAACGATAGAGAGAAGAGAGAGCGAGAGAGTGAGAGAGGGAGGGGGAGAGAGGGATAGAAAGAGGGAAAGAACCTAATAAGACCAGCAGAGGGAAACGAATAGAATGGGGAGCACAGGGACAAGACATGATAAAAAATGACAAACATGACAGTACCCCCCCACTCACCGAGCGCCTCCTGGCGCACTCGAGGAGGAATCCTGGCGGCAACGGAGGAAATCATCGATGAGTGAACGGTCCAGCACGTCCCGAGACGGAACCCAACTCCTCTCCTCAGGACCGTAACCCTCCCAATCCACTAAGTATTGGTGACCCCGTCCCCGAGAACGCATGTCCATGATCTTATGTACCTTGTAAATAGGTGCGCTCTCGACAAGGACGGGAGGGGGGGAGGGAAGACGAACGGGGGTGCGAAGAAAGGGCTTAACACAGGAGACATGGAAGACAGGATGGACGCGACGAAGATGTCGCGGAAGAAGCAGTCGCACAGCGACAGGATTGACGACCTGGGAGACACGGAACGGACCAATGAACCGCGGAGTCAACTTACGAGAAGCTGTCGTAAGAGGAAGGTTGCGAGTGGAAAGCCACACTCTCTGGCCGCAACAATACCTTGGACTCTTAATCCTGCGTCTATTGGCGGCTCTCACAGTCTTCCCCGCAGACAAAGGCAGACCGGTAATGAAGTCTAAGGCGATGTGAGACCATGGTCGAGAAGGAATGGGGAGCGGTCTGAGACGACCGGCAGGAGGAGAGTTACCCGACTTAGTCTGCGCGCAGTCCGAACAAGCAGCCACGAAACGGCGCGTGTCACGCTCCTGAGTCGGCCACCAAAAGCGCTGGCGAATAGACGCAAGAGTGCCTCGAACACCGGGATGACCAGCTAACTTGGCAGAGTGAGCCCACTGAAGAACAGCCAGACGAGTGGAAACAGGAACGAAAAGGAGGTTACTAGGACAAGCGCGCGCGACGCAGTGTGCGTGAGTGCTTGCTTAACCTGTCTTTCAATTCCCCAGACTGTTAACCCGACAACACGCCCATAAGGAAGAATCCCTCGGGATCAGTAGAAGCCACAGAAGAACTAAACAGACGGGATAAGGCATCAGGCTTGGTGTTCTTGCTACCCGGACGGTAAGAAATCACAAACTCGAAACGAGCGAAAAACAACGCCCAACGAGCTTGACGGGCATTAAGTCGTTTGGCAGAACGGATGTACTCAAGGTTCTTATGGTCTGTCCAAACGACAAAAGGAACGGTCGCCCCCTCCAACCACTGTCGCCATTCGCCTAGGGCTAAGCGGATGGCGAGCAGTTCACGGTTACCCACATCATAGTTGCGCTCAGATGGCGACAGGCGATGAGAAAAATAAGCGCAAGGATGAACCTTATCGTCAGACTGGAAGCGCTGGGATAGAATGGCTCCCACGCCTACCTCTGAAGCGTCAACCTCGACAATGAATAGTCTAGTGACGTCAGGAGTAACGAGGATAGGAGCGGACGTAAAACGTTCTTTTAGAAGATCAAAAGCTCCCTGGGCGGAACCGGACCACTTAAAACACGTCTTGACAGAAGTAAGAGCTGTGAGAGGGGCAGCAACTTGACCGAAATTACGAATGAAACGCCGATAGAAATTAGCGAAACCTAAAAAGCGCTGCAACTCGACACGTGACCTTGGAACGGGCCAATCACTGACAGCTTGGACCTTAGCGGAATCCATCTGAATGCCTTCAGCGGAAATAACGGAACCGAGAAAAGTAACGGAGGAGACATGAAAAGAGCACTTCTCAGCCTTTACGTAGAGACAATTCTCTAAAGGCGCTGTAGAACACGTCGAACGTGCTGAACATGAATCTCGAGTGACGGAGAAAAAATCAGGATATCGTCAAGATAGACAAAAACAAAGATGTTCAGCACGTCTCTCAGAACATCATTAACTAATGCCTGAAAAACAGCTGGCGCATTGGCGAGACCGAACGGCAGAACCCGGTACTCAAAATGCCCTAACGGAGTGTTAAACGCCGTTTTCCACTCGTCCCCCTCTCTGATGCGCACGAGATGGTAAGCGTTACGAAGGTCCAACTTAGTAAAGCACCTGGCTCCCTGCAGAATCTCGAAGGCTGATGACATAAGGGGAAGCGGATAACGATTCTTAACCGTTATGTCATTCAGCCCTCGATAATCCACGCAGGGCGCAGAGTACCGTCCTTCTTCTTAACAAAAAGAACCCCGCCCCGGCCGGAGAAGAAGAAGGCACTATGGTACCGGCGTCAAGAGACACAGACAAATAATCCTCGAGAGCCTTACGTTCGGGAGCCGACAGAGAGTATAGTCTACCTCGAGGAGGAGTGGTCCCCGGAAGGAGATCAATACTACAATCATACGACCGGTGAGGAGGAAGGGAGTTGGCTCGGGACCGACTGAAGACCGTGCGCAGATCATGATATTCCTCCGGCACTCCTGTCAAATCGCCAGGTTCCTCCTGAGAAGTAGGGACAGAAGAAACGGGAGGGATGGCAGACATTAAACACTTCACATGACAAGAAACGTTCCAGGATAGGATAGAATTACTAGACCAATTAATAGAAGGATTATGACATACTAGCCAGGGATGACCCAAAACAACAGGTGTAAACGGTGAACGGAAAATCAAAAAAGAAATAGTCTCACTGTGGTTACCAGATACTGTGAGAGTTAAAGGTAGTGTCTGAAAGGAATGTTATGTTTCCGAACCCATGCTTCGTCCATGAAACAACCCTCAGCCCCAGAGTCAATCAAGGCACTGCATGTAGCACCCGAACCGGTCCAGCGTAGATGGACCGACATAGTAGTACAAGATCTAGATGAAGAGACCTGAGTAGTAGCGCTCACCAGTAGCCCTCCGCTTACTGATGGGCTCTGGCCTCTTACTGGACATGAATTAACAAAATGTCCAGCAACTCCGCAATAGAGGCACAGGCGGTTGGTGATCCTCCGTTCCCTCTCCTTAGTCGAGATGCGAATCCCTCCCAGCTGCATGGGCTCAGTCTCAAAGCCAGAGGAGGGAGATGGTTGCGATGCGGAGCAGGGAAACACCGTTGATGCGAGCTCTCTTCCACGAGCCCGGTGACGAAGATCTACCCGTCGTTCTATGCGGATGGCGAGAGCAATCAAAGAGTCCACATCTGAAGGAACCTCCCGGGAGAGAATCTCATCCTTAACCACTGCGTGAGTCCCTCCAGAAAACGAGCGAGCAGCGCCGGCTCGTTCCACTCACTAGAGGCAGCAAGAGTGCGAAACTCAATAGAATAATCCGTTATGGACCGTTCACCTTGGCATAAGGAAGCCAGGGCCCTAGAAGCCTCCCTACCAAAAACTGAACGGTCAAAAACCCGAATCATCTCCTCTTTAAAGTTCTGGAACTTGTTAGAGCAATCAGCCCTTGCCTCCCAGATAGCTGTGCCCCATTCTCGAGCCCGGCCAGTAAGGAGTGAAATGACGTAAGCAACCCGAGCTCTCTCTCTAGAGTATGTGTTGGGTTGGAGAGAGAACACAATCTCACACTGCGTGAGAAAGGAGCGGCACTCAGTGGGCTGCCCGGAGTAGCAAGGTGGGTTATTAACCCTAGGTTCTGGAGGCTCGGCAGGCCAGGAAGTAACAGGTGGCACGAGACGTAGACTCTGGAACTGTCCAGAGAGGTCGGAAACCTGAGCGGCCAGGTTCTCCACGGCATGGCGAGCAGCAGACAATTCCTGCTCGTGTCTGCCGAGCATGGCTCCTTGGATCTTGACGGCAGTGTAACGAGCGTCTGAAGTCGCTGGGTCCATTCCTTGGTCGGTTCCTTCTGTCATGCAGGTGAAAGAGGACCCAAAAGCGACTTAACAGAAACAGAGTTTATTCAAGTCCAAAGAGGGAATAACAGAAATCCTCTAGTCTGTAGAGGGGAATAACAGGAGAAGCGGCCACAGACTGCAGGTCGCTTCGGGTAGGCGCAGGCCGTAGTTGACAGAGACACCTGCTCACACGCAGCATCTGATGAAGGCAAAAAACACGACAGGACAGGGCGAAACACAATCACAGCACGGTGAATACTAAACAAGGAACCGACGGGACAGGAACGGAACACAAAGGAATAAATAGGGACTCCAATCAGGGGAAAGGATCGGGAACAGGTGTGGGAAGACTAAATGATGATTAGGGGAATAGGAACAGCTGGGAGCAGGAACGGAACGATAGAGAGAAGAGAGAGCGAGAGAGTGAGAGAGGGAGGGGGAGAGAGAGGGATAGAAAGAGGGAAAGAACCTAATAAGACCAGCAGAGGGAAACGAATAGAATGGGGAGCACAGGGACAAGACATGATAAAAAATGACAAACATGACAGGTCCTGACTATTATTCTCTAATACTCTAATACGTCTTCCTCTATGTTTCTATTTTTGAGGAAAGAAACAAAGACTTATTTTTCTATCTCTAATTTTAAACCGACAAACCTGGTTTCTCTAGGAATATGTTTGCTTTGAAATTGAGGAACCTTGGAAATGAAAAAAAAAACCACAATATGGGAGTGCTCCTCAGAGGATAAAGTAGAGTGCATCTGCAATGCCTATTGATTTCCAAGCTATTTACAGAGAGGATACACTTAAACCTAAACTTCTTGACGCTACACACCCCTGTCACGGGATCATTTTCGTCAGCAACCGCTGAATAGCACAGTCAAATAATATTACTAAAAAATATTCATGAAATCACAAGTGCAATATTGCAAAACACAGTTTAGCCTTTTGTTAATCCACCTGTTGTCTCAGATTTTGAAATGATGCTTTACAGCGAAAGCAATCCAAGCGTTTGTGTAAGTTTATCGATAGCCAAGCATAGCATTATGTACACTTAGCATCAGGAAGCTTGGTCACAAAAATCAGAAAAGCAATCAAATTAACAGTTTACCTTTGATGATCTTTGGATGTTTTCACTCACGTGACTCCCAGTTACACAACAAATGTGTTCCATAAAGATTATTTTTATAACCAAAATACCTCCGTATTTTACTTTGGGAACGTTATTTTTCCCAAAAAAATCTAAAAATAGTGCCCCCTAGCTTCAAGAGGTTAACTCCCTCCGTTTACCGAACCTACCTCAATATCCATTAGCTATGTGGGTTGAAAGGTAAGATTCTCCAAAATCCTTATTGAGAAGACAACTCTTCAGTCCTTGAAAACAGCATTACTTTGGTTTAAAACAAACTCCAGAGGAAATATACCTGCTTATTTGAGGAAGCAACTTACATTCACTCCGCAACCTAATTAAATGTTACCACATGTCCCTGCATTTTACTGTCTGCGTCAAATAACTAAAAAATAAAATAGAATGTATTTGTTATACCTCTGTTTCCTCAGGAAAAAAAGCCTCCCTAGGGTTAAATTTAGCTCAATTACTTTATTGATGTACCAATGTTATCCAATTAACCTGATGACTATTAACTTAGTTTTGCTTTGCAACCCTTAACGTCGGATACGGCCCAACTCTCCTGATTGTACCGAACGGATAGGAAAGTCCAAACTTGAGAATGGCATGTGTACAGTCCCTCAGACTTGCGTGTAAACCATGCATGTGTCAATGGAAGATTTTCTTGAAAACTACAGATGCAGATCTCAAGTTTTTGTTCCAATCAATATGTTTTTAAGAAACAGCAGTTCATCGTAATTCATATTTGCTACTTTGACTCTGTGGTATCTTGGGAAATTACAAGAGGTAGCATGAACTCTTAAGTTTCTGCTGATCATAGACTTTTTCATTATTTTCCAATGGCATCCCAAGACACAAACAAGTTCATCAGAATAGATTGTAGTGGGTGCTGCTGATCGATTCAAACAATTGAGTCCCACTGGAATGACTGCAAACCTGGACAGTATATGCACCCTGAGGTATTGTGGATATTAGGCTATGTGCAAATGGCTGTGTTTACACAGGTAGTCCAATTCTGATCTTTGGACATATCAGATCAGTTTGTTTGATCCTTATTGGTCAAAAGATAAGAATTGAATTTCCTGTGTAAACACTGCCTCTGTAATATATAGCTTCAAGCTGCCTCAAACAGCATTTAATACAGTAATCCAAGTCAAGCAAGTTACTCAAGTCTACATGAAAGTGATCGAGAATTGGCAATGTCCTTTATGTATTAACTCATATTATGCCTAAATGCTTTGTCAAGGTAAACATGGGTACTGATCATAATGATACTATTTTCATTGCAGATATGACATAGCAAATGGCGATTACAGTACCTAGGAATTTATATTTTTCATCACAAGGTGTACCCTTAGGTTACCATTTGATACCAGGAAAAGTTATGCATTGCAGTTGCTGCCATTTCCAGGGGTGTTACATCACAGCACATCTCAAGGAAAAAGGCACAAATACAGAATAGGAATAGAAAAGTTGCTGGAGGGCTGACCTAATACGGCCAACCACATAAGCACATACCTGTATAGCACTTTCATTTTAACTGTCATTGTCACAACGGCAGAACAGGAGTGGGAGGTAGAGCGAACATTGTAGGCTGTGGTTAATTAAACGAGAGAGGTATGGTTGACACAGCTTGCAGTGGCCTGTGGGAATTGAGTAGATTTCTGTTATACCACCATGGGACAACAATCAATATTGAGGACAGTTTCACCAAATACAAAATCCCAATTTAAACCCCAGTTGTAAGGACAATAGTTGCTCCCACACAGAAACATAACGTTTTTATGTAAGAGCAGCTCATCATATCATGCTGTATGAGCATGTATTGTTTATGGCAGATCTTTAAAAAAATATTCTGCTTGTTGAAACACAAGGGATGAAATACTGAGGGAAAAAGAGGAACATATCCTAGATTTCTACATTTTTATTTAACCAGGTATGTTGACTGAGAACACATTCTCATTTACAGCAACAACCTGGGGAATAGTTACAAAGGAGAGGAGGGGCAATGAATGAGTCCATTGTAAGCTGGGGATGATTAGGTGATGGTATGAGGGCCAGATTGGGAATTTAGCCAGGACACCAGGGTTAACACCCCCGCTCTTACACTAAGTGCCATGTGATCTTTAGTGACCATAAAGAGTCAGGACACCCGTTTAACATCCCACCCGAAAGACAGCACCCTACATAGGGCATTCTCCCAAAATCACTGCCATGGAACATTGGGATATATTTTTTTTAGACCAGAGGAAAGGGTGCCTCCTACTGGCCCTCCAACACCATCTGGTCTCCTATCTAGGAACTGAACAGAACCAAACCTGCTTAGCTTCAGAAGCAAGCCAGTAGTGGGAAGCACTGTGGTATGCTGCTGGCACATAGCTGCTGACACATTGCACCTGGCACTGGCAGGATGTGTGTGGAAGAGTCTGAATGGTAATAGTGTTTCCAAGCTATACAGTATCCCATAATGGGAATGGAAATATCAAAAGGCTGTAGGTGCTTTTAATTTTCTTTGTGGTAGGCCCTGGCAATAAAGTGTGGTTGGTGGTGATAAGCTAGAACTGCTGAAGAACATCAATCCTGTTACATAATCCATTGTTGGAGTGCTTTAAATATTTCATTCTGCAACATAAAATATGTGTTTTTTGATGTTATGCACTTAAAGACATTTATTGGGTTGTATCAAGCTTCATCATTGATTTTCCTCCCCCCTCACTCACACTGAAACTCCAAACATAAATACAGTATATACTCCAAAAACCATTGAACTCTGAATGTAATGTTTAACCTCTGATTTAAGTTTCACTATTGACATGCTTGGTAACTGCATCCTCAAATGGAACTCTTTCTATGCATATTTTCTTCTGAATTTGGAAAAACACCTCTTTGCACTGAATATATCTGGATGTCATGTCATCTGTTTTACCTGATTACTGACACAGTCCCAACCGCACAGAGCCGGAGTGAGCCAGCAAGCATTGAACACAGGGCTGTAAGAGTACTCTGGATTGATAATGCATTTCAAAACTATATAGTTCAAAGCAATGATGCAAAACAGGTGGCAAACAAGTCATGTTGCTCAACTGAGTGGTTGACATACTGTAAATTGAGAAATGTTTGACTAAACCTAACAAAATGAAGAAACTATATTACCAAACCAAGATAAATGACATAAAACACAATGTTGGAAAACCCAATTAATCTCCATCGTTCATTGAAGTTGATGGGTCATTTATAAGAAAACCATTCAATGACTGTTTCACTAGTAAAAACTCATAAATGAAATGACAACATTGAATAGTGAACCATCATATATATTGATAAAATATATAATAATGAAAGACAGGGAAAGCCGTTTTGAATTTGGTTAGTGTGGGACAGTTGTATTCCGTAAATAATGATAAACCACCAGGTACAGACAACCTTGATGGGAAACTATTGAGAATGGTAGCAGACTATTGCCACCTCTATTTGCCATATATTTAACCAAAGTGTGTGTGTTCACATGTGGGTGTGTGTCCATAGGCGTTGAAAGAAGCTCAAGTAATTCCACTGCCTAACAATAGTAGAGTCCCCTTTGCTGGCTCGAACAGCCGCCCAATCCGTTTGCAGCCTGCTCTTAGTAAACTGATGGATAGAACTGTGTTTGTCCAAATACAACGCCATTTTCTCAGAGAACAAGTTCACTGACTTTCAGCATGCATATAGAGCAGGGTGCTCTACTTGTACTACACTGACTCATAAAACAGATGCTTGGTTGAAACAAATTGATAATAATTTTCAGTGCAGCCTTAAATGTTATTGATAATAAATTGTTATTGGAGAAAGTCACTTGCTATGGCTTTACATCACCTGCCATCACATGGTTGGAGAGTTATCTATCCAATAGAACCCAGTGTTCTTCAGTGGAAGCTTCTCTAACATCAGATATGTAAATCAAGGCAGCTGCCTTGAGACAATACTCTTCTCTACTTTCACAAATTATTTGCCACTGGTCTTACACAAAGCTAGAATGACTATTATGCGGATGATTCCACACTACATGTCAGCACCCAGTGAGCACAAAGCCAGTTAAATTCTAAATAAGGGGTTACAGTCAGTATCAGAATGGGGGATTAATAATAAACTGCTCCTAAATACATCTAAAAATAAAAGCTTTGTATTTAACTAGGCAAGTCAGTTAAGAATAAATACTTATTTGCAGTTCTTATTTACAATTTACGGCCTATCCCAGTCCAAAACGAATTCACGGCAACACACAGTATTATACAGAGCCATGATTGCATAGAACTCCCTTCCATCTCCAAATACTCAAGCAAACAGCAAAACAGTGAATAAAACAACATCTCATGGAACGGCGGGGGCTGTGAAGAGACACACACACTTTTTTAGTTGTATTGTTTGTATAATTATAATTATTTGTATTATTGTTGTATTGATTGTGTATCGTTGTATTTAAAATGTGTGTAACTGACAATGTCTACCAGGACAAATAGCTTCTGCCTCTGCAAAACAATGGGGATCCAAGAAAACACATTTGTATCAGGAATTTGCATGAAGAAATAGATGCCGCGGCCACAAACAATTCACTCAAACGGTCAATAATTAATCATCCACACACAAAACGGCACCTTTGTAAACTATAATTGAATCGGGTTGAATCTGGTACTTGTCAAGAGAGTCCAAGAACATTCAGAATGAAAGAAAGGGGTTACATTTGACATATACCTGTATGCTGTGGAATGATAAGATATGGCACAGCTTTAAATATGTATTTACTCTGTCAGGTACCTACAGCACAACTGTCACTCTGCTCTGTCAGATCTGATGAGCGAGGTGATGTCCTCAACTCAATATTTAATCTGGAGTAGCAGTTATTCCCCTAATCCCAACCAAGCCCACCTATAACATTCAGCCCACAACCTCACCTGTCTGAGCTGAGATCTGACAACTGCAGAAGAGCACAGAAAAGATAACTACAGTGCATTCAGAAAGTATTCGGACTCCTTCCATTTATCCAGATTTTGTTATGATACAGCCTTATTCTAAAATTGATTAAATAAAACATGTTTCTCATCAATCTACACACAATGCCCATATTTACAAAGTGAAAACAGGTTTTTAGAAATGTTTGCAAATTAAAAAATAAATAAAACCAGAAATACATAATTTACATAAGTATTCAGACCTTTGCTATGAGACTCAAAATTGAGCTCAGGTGCATCCTGATCCTCCTTGAGAAGTTTCTACAACTTGTGGTCATTTCAATTGATTGGACATGATTTGGAAAGACACACGTCTATTTAAGATCCCACAGTTGACAATGTATGTCAGAGCATGTCAGAGCAAAAACCAACCTCTGAGACAGGATTGTGTCGAGCCACAGATCTGGGGAAGGGTACCAAAACATTTCTGCAGCATTGAAGGTCTCCAAGAACACAGCGGCTTCCATCGTTCTTAAATGGAAGAAGCTCTTCCTAGAGCTGGTCATCTTGCCAAACTGAGCAATCGGGGGAGAAGGGTCTTGGTCAGGGAGGTGACAAAGAACGCAAATGTCTCTCTGACAGACATCCAGAGTTCTTCTGTGGAGATGGGAGAATCTTCCAGAAGGACAACCATTTCTGTAGCACTCCACCAATCAGGCCTTTATGGTAGAGTGGCCAGACGGAAGCCACTCCTCCGTAAAAGGCACATGACAGCACACTTGAAGTCTGCCAAAAGGCACCTAATGGACTATCAGACCATGAGAAACAAGATTCTATGGTCATGATTGAACACTTTGGCCTGAATGCCAAGCGTCATGTCTGGATGAAACCAGGCACCATCCCTACGGTGAAGCATGGTGGTGGCAGCATCATGCTGTAGGGATGTTTTTCGGTGGCAGGGATTGGGAGATTAGTCAGGATTGAGGTAAAGATGAACGTAGCGAAGTACAGAGAGATCCTTGATGAAAACCTGCTCCAGAGCGCTCAGACTGGGGCGAAGGTTTTTCTTCCAGCAGGACAACAACCCTATGCACTGTGCGAGCTAAATTACAAGATTTTGTTATAATACTGTTTATGCATCAAATAAGGTTTGATGAGTACGCTTTCATCTGTTTCTGTGGGTAAGATTTGGTGGGTGTAACCGAGATAGAGATGGAAGAATCGAACAAAACCCTCATTGTCTCTAACAATTCTTCATCTGGGAAATGGCACCGGGTGCAGATAACCACAGGATGAACCCAGGATGGCTTGTGGTGCCCCCCAATCAACATGGGAGGGGTGGAACCAGTCAAGAGTAAGCATTTCTAGTGTCAGCTATATAAAAACTCTGAATTGTATGTAAAGGTAAAGCTCTCTGCAACACACTCAAGAGTGTGGGGTCGACGGCTTCAATATTGCAATAATAAATCGATATTAAATGAAGATGATTGTTTGAAAATATGACAAAGTCTGTCTCAGTATGAATTTCCACGACAGCACACAGCCAAGACAATGTAAAGAGTGGCTTCTGGACAAGTCTCTGAATCTCCTTGATTGGCTTAGCTAGAGCCCAGACTTGAACCTGATCAAACATCTCTGGAGAGACCTGAAAATATCTGTGCAGCGAAACTCCCCATCCTACCTGACAGAACTTGAGAGGATCTGCAGAGATGAATAGGAGAAACTCCCCAAATACAGGTGTGCCAAGCTTGTAGTGTCATACCCAATAAGACGCGAGGCTGTAATCACTGCCAAAAATGCCTCAACAATGTACTGAGTAAAGGGGTCTGAATACTTATGTAAATGTGATATTTCAGTTGCTGTTTTATGGCAAAAACCTCAAAAAAGTGTTTTTGCTTTGTCATTATGAGGTTTAGAGTGATGAAAAAAAACAATAATTTAATCAATTTTAGAATAAGGCTGTAACTTAACAAAATGTGGAATAAGTCAAGGGACTGAATACTTTCCGAATGCACTGTAAAAAGACTAACCCACCCCATCAAACACTTTCCATATCAAAACTGGTACCATTCGTATATCAGACACATCTCCCGTGGGGCTTTGGAAATTGTATTAATGATGAATATAATTTACAATGTCTCGATGTCTTGTCCTTTAACCTTTCTAGCGCAGGAGTTGCGAAATTCAAAAATATTTTTTTGAAATATATAACTTTAACACATTAACAAGTCCAATACAGCAAATGAAAGATAAACTTCTTGCTAATCTACCCATCGTGTCCGAATAAAAAAAATGCTTTACAGCGAAAGCACAACATAAGATTATGTTAGATCAAAAAAACACACATTTTTCCAGCCAAAGATAGGAGTCACAAAAAGCAGAAATATAGATCAAATTAATCACTAACCTTTGATGATCTTCATCAGATTACACTCATAGGATACCATGTTACACAATATATGCATGTTTTGTGCGATAATGTGCATTTTTATATCCAAAAATCTTAGTTTACATTGACGCGTTACGTGTAGTAATGTTTTGATTCCAAAACATCCTGTGATTTTGCAGAAATACTCATAATAAACATTGATAAAAGATACAAGTGTTATTCACAGAATTAAAGATAGACTTCTCCTTAATGCAACCGCTTTGTCAGATTTCAAGAAAACTTTACGGAAAAATCATAATCTGAGAACGGCACTCAGAGCCCAATCCAGCCAGAGAAATATCTTCCATTTTGAAGTCAACAGAAGTTAGAAATAAGACTATAAATATTCACTTACCTTTGATGAACTTCATCAGAAGGCACTCCCAGGAATCCCAGTTCGACAATAAATTACTGATTTTTTTCCATAATGTCCATCCCCGGGGCGGCAGGGTAGCCTAGTGGTTAGACCTTTGGACTAGTAACCGGAAGGTTGCAAGTTCAAACCCCTGAGCTGACAAGGTACAAATCTGTCATTCTGCCCCTGAACAGGCAGTTAACCCACAGTTCCTAGGCCGTCATTGAAAATACGAATCTGTTCTTAAAACCTGTTAGGGATGATGTGAATTTTCGCAGCCTCTCACAGCTTTTTGTTAAAAATCGTGCAACATTTCAAAGTCCTGCTATTCATGCCAGGAATATAGTATATGCATATGATAAGTATGTGTGTATAGAAAACACTCTGAAGTGTCTAAAACTGGTTAAATTGTCTCTGTGGCTATAATAGAACGTGTTTAGGAGTAAAAATCCCTGGTAAAACTGATCACCAAAAACACAAAAAAAATATTCATCCGCCAGTCAATGTATTGTCTAAGGCGACAGAAAATAAATGAGGATCCCCTGTAAACGCCTACAGCTTCCACACGATGTCGGCAGTACTTGCATTTCATGTCTGCTTTATCCTTGGTTAGATGACATTAAGGCCCTTCCTGTTTTGGGGCTCACCACAGGATGTTGTGAAATTGAAAACATGGACGATGATTTCAAGACTTGCTGCTATCGAATACAGATCGCCCCGTGATCAATTTTATAGATTATTAACGTTTATTAATATCTAAAGTTGGTTTAGAAAAGTAGTTTGAAGTGATTTGTAAAAGTTTATAGGCAACATTTGTAATTTTAAAAAGTGACGTTGCGTCTTGTAAAGGGGCATTTTCCTGGATCAGACCGGTCTTCAGCAAATGACATTTTGGGTATACAATTTTTTTTTTTTTTTTTTGCCGGATTTAATCGGGAAAAAGACCCAATTGTGATTTTTATGGGACATATAGGAGTGCCAACAAAGAAGCTCGTCAAAGGTAATGAATGTTTTATATTTTATTTCTGCGTTTTGGGTAGCGCCGGCTACCGCAAAATCTGTTTTTTAGGTGACATTCCGGTATTTTGGGGGGTGCATGCTATCAGATAATAGCTTCTCATGCTTTCGCCGAAAAGCATTTTACAAATCTGACTCGGTGGCTAGATTCACAACGAGTGTAGCTTTAATTCAGTACCTTGCATGTGTGTTTTAATGAAAGTTTGAGTTTTATCAAAAACTATAGGTGGCGCTCTAAAATGTGCGCTGATTTGGTCCCGCCACAGGAACACTCATCCATAAGAAGTTTTAACTGACTTGCCTAGTTAAACAAAGTTAAAATAAATAAATAAAAATGTCCAAATAGCCACGTGTTGTTAGCGTGTACAGCCCAGTAATCCATCTTTATGAGGTGTGAGCACTTCGTCCAGACAAAAACTCAAAAAGTTCCGTTACAGGTCGTGGAAACACGTCAAACGATGTATGGAATCAATCTTTAGGAGGTTTTTAACATAAAACATCAATTTCTTCTACAAGGCAAGTCAGTTAAGAACAAATTCTTATTTTCAATGACGGCCTAGGAACAGTGGGTTAACTGCCTGTTCAGGGGCAGAACGACAGAATTGGACCTTGTCAGCTCTGGGATTCGAACTTGCAACTAGTCCAACTAGTCCAACGTTCTAACCACTAGGCTACCCTGGGGTGGCAGGGTAGCCTAGTGGTTAATAATGTTCCAACCAGAGAATTCCTATGTCTGAAGAAAAGCACTGGAACGAGAGCTAACTCTGTCGGGAGAGCGCGTCACGAGCCTGAGACACTCTGCCAGACCACTGACTCAAACAGGTCTCATGAGCCCCTCCTTTATAGCAGAAGCCTGAAGCAAGTTTCTGAAGACGATTGACATCTAGTGGAAGACGTAGGAAGTGCAACTTGACTCCATAGACACTGTGTATTCGGTAGGCCAAGCTTTGAAAAACTACAAACCTCAGATTTCCCACTTCCTGCTGGATTTGTCTCATGTTTTCGCCTGCCATATGAGTTCTGTTATACTCACAGACATCAGTCAAACCGTTTTAGAAACTTCAGAGTGTTTCCTATCCAATACTAATAATAATATGCATATATTAGCATCTGGGACAGAGTAGGAAGCTGTTCACTCTGGGCACGCTATTCATCCAAATGTGAAAATGCTGCCCCCTATCCCAAAAATCTTAAGGTCCCACGGACTGAGACACATGTTCCACTGAGGACGTTTCTCAGTAGCCTAAGAAGTCAATGTTATCACTATTGGCACTTGCATGTTTTATACAGCACTGTAATGCAAGTGGCTGAAAACACATTATTGGGGAGATGGGCTCTAACAAGATGTTTAATTGTATTACCTTAAATGCATAAAGAGGTGTTATTAATCAGCGCAGCAATTTCACCGACTTATGAACCAAGTCCAAAGTCTATGTCATAAATAAGGGTCAGCAAGTTTGATGTGTTGCACTATAAAGAAAGATTCATTACAAGTTGCATTTTAACAAGATCTTCTGCATGAATGCGTTTTATTTTTGTTTTATGGCGGGGCCTGATCAGGGCACTGTGTGAGAAAGGCCAGATAAATTGCCTGAATAAAAAAGTTATCACTCTCACTGTCAATTAGTCATAGGCATTGGAATACTCACTTTTATTGGCGTATATTTCAAAAATATGGTACAACCCACCAAAGTAAGGACAGCTAGAATGTTCGATTCTCACCGGATTCATTAGATAATCCGGTCCTCATGTTGGCTAAGTGGTTCGGCCAATGAGGTTGATTAGTGTGCGAGTCGGGAGAGTCAACAGTATTAGAATTTATGTGGAATGATGAATTAAAATGGGTTGGCAGTAGCCTGTTCTCTCGAGTTTCTGCCTGAACCGATAATATCTGCCTGCCTGCTTGCCTGCCATCCCTCTTCTGGAATCCTGACACATTCTTCTGTACTATATCAGATTAAAGGCCCAGTGCAGTCAAAAATGTGATTCTGCTGTGTTTCACATTGTGAGGTTGGAATAATACTTTGAAATTGTGAAAATTATGATAATGCCCCTTTAGTGTAAGAGCTGTTTGAAAAAACCTGCCTGAAATTTCAGCCTGTTTTAGTAGGATAGAGTGTTGGCCTGTCTGGTAAATTAGTTAATAGACCAATCTTCTCTGCCAATAATAGCTAGTTTTCCATCTTACTCTCCCCAATTAGACCACTCTCAAATGGTCCTAGCAAAATTCTTGCTTGAGAAATTACTCTTTGCTAAGAAACTATTTTTTAATTTTAATTTTACTGAAAACAATCACATTACAGGACTTAACTGTTACCCAGAAATGGTTTGATATTGATATAAAAAGACTACATTGGACCTTTAAGCAAGATGGATTTTCACACATTTAATTCCTTTGAAGGTCTAGAGGCTGACGCACGGCTGAAGAACATCCTCAGACTGTAATGTCTCGGAATATGAAGTGATGGATGTCTACATGAAGAAGAGTGCACATTAGCTGTTGTGTGTTGCAGACTTACACCCAAAGATGAATATAGAAATGAAAGGATGAGAAAAAAAAGAAAGAAAAGAGGAACATTCAGAAACAAACAGCTCCGCAGCCAGAGTCCCCACATCATCTCCAAGTCTCATTTATTGACCTTAAATGTCCTTAAAAATTGAGCTCTTAGTGTCTTTCAGCTTCCCAACATTGAGATATTATTTACTTTGCTCTCTTTTCTCCTAACACATTGGTTTGGAAAGGTATAACACATAGCAGAACGTTTATAGCAGTGTGGTAGCAATATTTACAATAATGTATTGTGTAGTGGGGCAATGCTACACAGTAGGGTGCATTCAAAATCTCGATAGTGTCGATTCATTTGTGTATTCATCTGAAATCCTCCACTTAGATAATGAGCGCACCTGCTCCGCTTCATAAATTGCCATCATGCTTTAATAACGCACCACTTGAATGTCACAATGTTATCTTTGCGTTGATATTCCTTAGGCCACACCAGTATCATCACACAATCTGAGATTTGACTGTGCTTGACATAAAGCTGTCAGACGTGCTCAACAAAATGAATGACTCAAACAACCAAGTTTGGATTAATTGAAGAGTTTTAAGATGTTTGAAAGATGGATTTCATATATCAACAGGGTCATTCACACATAAACATCAAGACAGTGACACAGTGGCATTACACTCAATGGACTGTTCTTTCTTCGAGGTATTTAGATTTGACATTTGTGCACGTAAATCATGAGTTGATGTCAAAGGGATCAATGTGAGAGTTCCTTATGAAAGTATGATGATTTTGTTTTCGTAAATCACCTTGAATATCTATGGAGATAGAGCTTGTGACCAGAAAATAATGAACAGCCTATTGAACTGTTCCACATTTTGGGTCAAACTCATTTCTCTTCTCGGGGACACAACGTCTCTCTCCCCAATCTCTCACGTATATTAGTTTATTTTAACCATTTCAAAACAGATGGGGAGACACAGACTAAGGCAGACTAAGACACTGCTAAGGCAGTTGTGTATGTGTTTATACAAGAAGTGATTAATAATCATCAACCCTCCAACTGGCTCATATTAATAGATAGGTGTTGTAATTACGATCGCACAACTGGTCTGGTTTTTAGTGCTCACTACCAGCGCTTGTTTCTGACGTTGTAATAAACTACAAAAAGTTTGATATTTTTCTATGGGATTTTGGCAAAGGGAGGATGCAGTTAAAGAGGCAACATGAACTGTTACGTTTTGGTGTCACTGAATTATGGGGTGACGAATGGTGGCCTCTGTAAGGGTTTTCTGGTGAAAGAGAAGCGGACCAAAAAGCAGCATGGTGGTTATTCATGTTCTTTAATTTATAAAGAAACTACACATGAGATAACTAACAAAAACAACAAACGTGAGAAAACCTAAAACAGTCCTATCTGGTGCAAACACAGAGACAGAAACAATCACCCACAAACACACAGTGAAACCCAGGCTACTTATGTATGATTCTCAGAGACAACTAATGACACCTGCCTCTGATTGAGAACCATACTAGGCCGAAACATAGAAATTCCCAAAACCTAGAAAAACAAACATAGACTGCCCACCCAACTCACGCCCTGACCATACTAACTAAATACAAAACACAGGAAATAAAGGTCAGAACGTGACAGTACCCCCCCCCCAAAGGTGCGGACTCCGGCCGCAAAACCTTGACCTATAGGGGAGGGTCTGGCTGGGCGTCTGTCCGCGGTGGCGGTTCTGGCGCGGGACGCGGACCCCACTTCACCATTGTCTTAGTCCGCCTTATTGTCCGCCTCCGTGGATTTCTCACCATTGCAACCCCTCTCAATGACCTCACTGGACAGAGGGGCAGGGGCTCGGGACAGAGGGGCAGGGGCTCTGGCGCCTCTGGGCTGAGGGGCTCTGGCGCCTCTGGGCTGAGGGGCTCTGGCGCCTCTGGGCTGAGGGGCCGGACAGGCGGGAGGCTCCGGCAGCGGCGCCGGACAGGCGGGAGGCTCCGGCAGCGGCGCCGGACAGCCGGGACCACCTGTCAGGATGTCAGAAACTGTTTTCCGAACACTGTGACGAGGCACTTTCATCACAAAGAAAAGGCTCAGAGAGGGGATGGACAGGTGTTAGATACCTTGACAATGTCAGTGCCATCTGGTTTTCCATCACTATCCATATGCATGGAGCTCTATCCTGCCACGACCACACACGTTACACCTCTGTCTCCCCTGTCACAGAGATAGCGGCGGTTGAGCATATTTCCCAAGAGCACCTTGATATGCCCTTCCAAGAGCAGGAGCTACTTGGGAGAATGAGACTATTTCCGTTCACGTAATTAAGGACTATGGAATCTATTCAAATTGTAATTAAATCTTCACCTGCGATCATGTGTAATGATATATACGGTATATGCAGAAATTAAGAAAAGCATGATATCATTTGATCCCCAAATGAATCAGATAAGTGTGTGGTATTGAGGCCTAGTGATACAAAACCATTGCACGATGAAACATAAGACATAATATTCCATTACTGTAACTATTTATTTTTCAGTGTCAATATTATTCATTATAATTATTTGCAGTCTAATTTCTAGATATACAGATAATAAGTTAGATATATAGATTTTCAGTTATTGTGGTGGCAGCAAACCTCATGAGGGGGGGCTGCCTTAATCGACATCCACGTCATCGGCGCCCGGGGAACAGAGGGTTAACTACCTTGCTCAGGGGCAGAATGACAGATTTTTACCTTGTCAGCTCTGGGATTCGATCCAGCAACCGAAATGGACTGGGGAGTTTGTTAGGATCAACATAAATATATAAAAAGTTATATGAAACCCTGCCTCAGTCTTCATGTTCTATCATTTTTTTCTAGGTCGTGTACAAACAAATGACAAATTATTTACATTTATATTTAACAATATATAACAATACAACTAGTCAAACTAGTTCACAAAGTCCATATACCTGCTAAGGAATAAAAAGTAACCCAATATTCCGTTACATAAAAATCTGAAGCATTACAGGCGACAAAAGTACAATTTAATGATACCTTTCAATTATTATATTGTGGGGATCTTTCCACGAGCAGTATTGGATTCCTTGCCTTGACCAATTCTATCAGTATCTACAAACAACATCTGGATACCTCCTTCTGGATACCCCCTTCCGATCCTTGTGGGCACACGCGCAAAGCACTCGAAGAAAAGCAGTTTAAAACTTCTTCGGGATCGGTGTCCCTTCCACAGGATGGTTGAGCTAACATAGGCTAATGAAATTAGCATGAGTTTGTAAGTAACAAGAACATTTCCCAGGAGATAGATATATCTGATATTGGCAGAAAGCTTAAATTATTGTCAATCTAACTGCACTGTCCAATTTACAGTAGCTATTACAGTGAAATAATACCATGCTATTATTTGAGGAGAGTGCACAATTTTGAACATGAAAAGTTATTCATAAACAAATTAGGCACATTTGGTCAGTCTGGATACAAAAGTTTGAACAGAAATGCAATGATTCATTGGATCAGTCTACTTTGCACGTACATTGGTGCAATCTAGTGGCCAAAATCTAAAATGCACCTGGGCTGAAATAATACATTATGGCCTTTCTCTTGCATTATCACGGACCTATTGTTTTCAGCTTTATCTCTCAACCCCTAGTGTTTCACATCTGGTGAGAAGAGAAGTAGAGGAAGAGCATACATACTGTTGAGGAATCTACATCTATACAAAGAAGTGTGATAGTACATTGCAGCAGATGGCAAAAGCATTACTCTTGTCTAATTTCTTTGTGGCAATTTTGATTACATTGATTGTTTGTTCTGTCTGGCAGTGTCACACTTGATGCATTTTGCCTCATGTTGATCTAATCTGATGACAAACACCACCTCAACATATTTTGTTATGGGAGACAATTTGCCCTCCGCATCCATGAGATGAAGAGAAATTGGTGTGGCCAGATCTAACCCATTGTTTTTTGCTACTTAAATCATTTGAAAAAAAACTGAATTGTACTTGTGTGGAGTGTAATATAAAAAGCTTTCTATTTCTCTATTTCACTGACAAAGGAGGATATTGTGACATGTCTGCCATGGATAGAGCACACAACATTCAAATAATTATTGCTGTTACTTAAATAACATTTCAGAGGACAGGTCAAACTACTGATGTAGCACAAATGCGCAGGGAACTACCTGACTCCTGAAGAACAGAACAATGGTAACTTGTACGTTCCTGTATACTAGGAGAGTACAGGCTGACAAGGTAATCTTATCAACAACAAAAAATGATTCTATAGGATGGTAAAAATATGCTGTTCTGGTTAAACATAATGTAAAAAAGTAAAGGTGTTTATGTGAATTTTGAGAACCATAATAAAGGTACATGCATTCCATATTGCGATTGTGGACATAATGGGGGTATTGATGTGAAATATGTAGCAAGAGTTACGTAGTTTAGTTAGCGTCCCAAAGTGACATTGTCTCCCTGATAACTGTAGGATTTAATTGCGAGAGATAGAGCAGTGTAGATACAGGTCATCCATTGATATCTAGAAGAAACCTATTGATGTTTCCTAGCGGGGCTGCAGCGCAGAAAAATATCACCATCGCTTAAATGGCACAGCAGTGTGGAAGACAATATAAATCATTTCAAACTATTGACTGGAGCACGGAACTGTTTTGATAGAGGACTGTGTAAAGACATACCACAACTAGCATTTCAAATACTGCACCACTCCATCATTATGAACCTCATGATTGAAGTTATTTGAATGTTGTCTTAGCGTTGTTTGCTTTTTGTTCTTCCAGCCAATGCTTACTGATGTTTTATGGGTAAATAAATCATATTTCCATCCATGGCTATTTGAGTTGGATCTTTGTATGGAAATGTACTTTCATACTTGTTCCACGGGACATGACTGTGTAAAGCTACGTGGTCTATTTTAATTTTTTATTTTATCAATCCAGAGTTAGGAAATCAACAATCAAGCCTTTGATTATGCCTTGAGATTTGGTGAGAACTAACACTTGAATGAAACATTTACGTTCCCCCCAGTGAGCAAAACTCAAGGCGTTGTGGTTTTGGTTGGTTGATTGCCTCACAACTAAGACAGGAAATCAATTTTTGTCCCTGGAGTCCTCGACTGTGTTATTTTGATGTTACACCTGAATATGCATTGCAAAACCACTGTCCTTCTCAGCTATAATGGTGGTCAATATGGGGAGAGTGGGTGACCCCTGTGTAGTGTGACAGTGATTAAGTGTGCCAGACAGCAACAGGATCAGTTCTGGGTCAGAGACAGGCCATGAATAAGGTCACGCCCTTTTACCATACTCATGAAAAAATATGTAAAAAAATACTATCTTGTTTCAAATGGTCAATATTAGTGAAATGTATTTCAAATAAATAATCCTGATTTGCATGATTGTGTATTAAACTGTATGTTTGATGTATTTGATACCATTCCACCTAATCCACTCCAGTCATTAACAGGAGCCCGCTCTCCCCAATTAAGGTGCCACCAACCTCCTGTGCCAGGCGGTGGTGTCACGATTTCCGCCGAAGTCGGCCCTTCTCCTTGTTCGGGTGGTGTTCGGCGGTCGACGTCACCGGCTTTCTACTCACCATCGATCCATGTTTCAGTTTAGTTTTGTTTTGTCTGTATTACACACACACCTGGTTTCTATTACATATCACATTCCTTATTTAACCCTCTGGCATATATTCCTGTTCTGTCCGTGATTGTTTATGTCATTAGTGGTTGTGTTTTGTGTTAGTGTTTTTTTGTATGTTCCTATTTGGAATTTTACTTGATATTTTTAGTGAACTCAGTTATGTTACTCAATACCTGTGTCCTGCGCCTGACTCCGCTATAACTCTGCACCCAATCGCTGACAGGTGGATCCAACTAGCCTGTTTTAGTTGTATTATTTTTGTATTCTGTTAATAGTTCACCAAAGTTTATTGCAACGTACAGGCCGCATACTTGTTTTCTTTCAACCAATTATTGTTTGTCTACAGCCTTATTTGCTCATCTTTATGAAGGGTGCCAATAATTCTGTATTTTGTTTATGATAAATTCACTAAACCGTAGCCTAACTTAGCAGTTGCATTGATACATTCTAAATGGAATAAAATAACAACCTCCCCTCCTAATCTTATTGGAATCTGTAGAGATGTTCCACTTTGTAATTATTTACCAATTTCGGGTTAATGTGCTCTATACCCTTCCCCTGACTCAGAGGAGCTAGCTGTGTTTCTCTGTGTGCAAACAATCAATCACAGGAGATGGCGAGTGGATTACAGTCAACTGTCTGTGAACATGTGCTCTTAGGCCACAGAGGAAACAGATTTCCTGGGCATATTGAAATGGACACCACACTGGCTTGCTCCATGACAGTTTAAGACTATTGTCTAAAAGTCTTTAATGAAATTTGAGATGAGAACTTCCAACATCCTCCCACTTCCTATGGATAGTTGTCACAATTCAGCTCAGTGAAAAATCTTGGTATGTAGGAAGGTTGTCAGCACAGATAGATCAGGGAGGATGCATAGAAAGATACTGAGCAGAATACTCAGTATATTAAAACTAATATTAAAATGTCAAAGCAAGTGGCCTTATCATCCTCACTGTTTAAATGCCAATACTGATTTGAATAATACTGCTGCTGTGTGTTTCTGACATGATCACGTGTACACATCTCTCTCTCTCTCTCACACACACACACACACACACACACACACACACACACACACACACACACACACACACACACACACACACACACACACACACACACACACACACACACACACACACACACACACACACACACACACACACACACACACACACACACACACACCAGCTTTTGTCAAATATAAAATTAGGTTCACCTCTGATGCTTCCAACTAATGAGTTTCATTTACTCTCTGTCACAGTCACAGATTGATACATTTGCTCCAGTTAATTGTGACATTCTGATGGACATTTTCAGAAGTGAGGCCAGTTTTTGGAATAGACTCCTTTAGCAAGGACATCTTAGATGCAGATCTTGATGCATTATCATTTGCAAGCTGTCATACTGTACATAATAGGTAAATGTGGGGCAATTTCAAATGTCACTTTACATTAATATCTCTCAGGTGAACATACATGCTGTATGCAAATAGGGGTGTAAATATAAATATTATATATTCAGTTTATACTGTATGTGCCCATGTAGCTCCTACAAAATCACGGTCCCATTGTAGCATATTAAAGAGACGGTATCCTTTGTGGTTTTAGGTTAACATTGTTTCCAAGGCCATTCCTCCACATCACTATCCAGATTCCAGACAATGCTAAAGGCAACATGATTTAAAAGCTTATACAACCAACTTTGGGAACAACTGTGGTGAAAGGTAACAGAAAGAAATACACTTTTCATAACAGAATCGTTCATTTTGCTCGCTTGTTTTCCTCTTCGCCAAAGACAATCCTTTTTCTCCATCATGGGGGAAATAGTTGAGAGAAAAACAAACATTCATCATGACTTTTTCAATTTTCTCCTGATGCAGATGTTTTTCTCTCTGAGATAACAAGAGAGCAGATAATCAGAAAATGGACAATACTCGCACACACAGATGTCTCAGCCATCTCGCCCTTCTCCCAAAAGCTTGGCTTCATGTTTATTTCCCAGATATCCTTCAGTTTGTGTTTTCATTTTCTCTCTGTGTTTAAGGGGCCCCATCGTTCATTCCTATCTTGGCACCTCCGTGGCTCTAGATTTGCATTGATTCTCTCACTCGCAATCAATAATAATTAGAAAAGCATTTAATGACTTCATGAACTTTCAACCTCAACAGCTACGTATTTGCGTATTGAGGCATTTATTACTGTTGGGTTATGAGAATATGAAATATATTTATTCATGTCACTGAGGGAGAGAGGGTAATGTAAAACGTTTACATAATGTCAGGATATGTTATTTTTAGCCATCAGGGATCCTATGGGAGGGATCCTCTGGGAGGAGAAGAGACACAGTCTGGTACCAATCACCATGACAGCCTTGAGTTGGGGAGGAGTGAGCATTTTGGGGTAGAGGTCAGGTCAGATGAAGTGAGGAAGAACAGATATCACTAAGGTTCTGTCTAGCAACAGAGATGCATTGGCTGCTCAGATGTGTAGGAGGAGACTCAGCATAGGAGAACGGGTTATATATCAGTGCTTGTGTGAACAAAGTCTTTGTCTAATGCAGCTGTATTGAATCTCTGGGAAGAATAAATTGGTTTCCACTTTCATGGTGTCTGTTGAGTTTTTACTCTGAAAATTAGAACCTAACATTACTAATCAAGAGGGTGAAATGTTATCTTTGGGGGTGACGGGGCAGTTTATAATACTGCAACTTGCTATTATTGGGAGTATAAGATTTTCTGAGTGATGATTTAATCCCAGTTAAATCGTGTTAACAGTGTGTAGGCCTACCACAGTAACAGAAAGGAATGTGCAGCGAATGAGAAAGAGTATGTAGTAGGAGTGTATTCACACACCTTACCTTCCAATTAGCAAGTCTGCGGGAAATGTTTCCTTTTTTGGGGGTGGAGGGGTGGGGGTTGTATTATATCTAATTGCAGTTTGTATCTCATTTTAGCTGTGTTTCAAATCTGCTGTTTTAACACCTGACTAACCCACCGGGACCTGGCAAAATTAGATTCAAAGATTAAAGCAGCCATTTGTATATTAATATCAAATCATTTCTGAGTAACAATGAAGTACCTTGCCATCAAAATGGGCAAAAATAGCTGTTTATCAAACCAACTATTTCTCAAGCAGTAATTGTCTTTCGGTCTCAATGGGGAGGGGAAAACTGAAGTGAGCTCTTATTGGCAGAGGTTTGGAACCCTCTTTGTTATTGGTCTATTAACCAATTTACCTCATGGTGATGCCACCACGGAAATGAGAAACTTCCACTTTGCAAAGCTGCTGATCCTGTGTAGATTGTATTTTCAACCAGTAACTATCAAAAAAACACTGATCAAATGTGTTCACACTTTTACAGTGTTAGTTTCATAAACTGTTGTACAATATGATACAAAACACAGGAAAAACAGAATTTCGACTACACTGGTCCTTTAACCTGTTAAGACTCTAGGGGCAGTATTTCATTTTTGGATAAAAAGATGTGCCCGTTTTTAGCGCAATATTTTGTCACGAAAAGATGCTCGACTATGCTTGGAATTGATAGTTTTGGAAAGAAGACACTCTGACGTTTCCAGAACTGCAAAGATTTTCACTGTGAGTGCCTTAGAACAAAACCTACAGGCAAAACCAAGATGTTTGACGACCAGGAAATCAACAGGATTTCTGATGGCACGTTTTCCATGATCGCCTTATATGGCTGTGAATGCGACAGGAATGAACGGACACTTCCTATCGTTTCCGCAAGGTGTCTGCAGCATTGTGACGTATTTGTAGGCATATCATTGGAAGATTGACCATAAGAGACTACATTTACCAGGGGTCCCGCACGGTGTCTGTGTGGAAATTGGTGCGCAAAAGTCAGGTACCAGTATTTTTCCATCCGAATCTGAGAACAATGCAGGCTTCCAGGAATGGCATTTCAATGAAGAGATATATGACAAAACACCTTGAGGATGGATTCAAACAACGTTTTCCATGTTTCAGTCGATATTATGGAGTTAATTCGGAAAAAGTTTGACGTGTAGGTGACTGAATTTTCGGTTAGTTTCGGTAGCCAAATGCATAGTAACAAAACGGAACGTTGTGTCCTACACAAGCATCTTTCAGGAAAAACTGGACATCTGCTATGTAACTGAGAGTCTCCTCATTGAAACATCTGAAGTTCTTCAAAGGTAAATTATTTTATTTGATCCCTTTGCTGGTTTTTGTGAATATGTTGCGTGCTAAATGCTAACGCTAAATGCTAAGCTAGCTATCACCACTCTTACACAAATTATTGATTTTCTCTGGTTCTAAAGCATATTTTGAAAATCTGAGACGACAGGATTGTTAAGAAAAGGATAAGCTTGAGAACAGGCATATTTATTTCATTTCATTTGCGATTTTTAGAAATCGCTAACGTTGCGTTATGGTAATGAGCTTGAGGCTATGATTACGCGACCGAATACGGTGTGGGTAGGACTAAGAGGTTAAAACCTGTTTGGGATAGGGGGCAGCATTTTCACTTTTGGATGAAAAGCGTTCCCAGAGTAAACTGCCTGCTACTCAGGCCCAGTTGCTAATATATGCATGTTATTAGTTTTGGATAGAAAACACTGAAGTTTCGAAAACTGTTTGAATGATGTCTGTGAGTAAAACATAACTCATATGGTAGGTGAAAACCTGAGAAAAATCCAACCAGGAAGTGGGAAATCTAAGGTTTGTAGTTTTTCTACTTTTGCCAATCGAATATACAGTGTATAAGGGGTCAAATTGCACTTCCTAAGGCTTCCACTAGATGTCAACAGTCTTTAGAACCTTGTTTGTTGCTTCTACTGTGAAGTAGGGGGGAATGGGAGCTGAATGAGTCAGTGGTCTGTCATAGTGGCATGAGCTGGTCACGTGCGTTCACGTGAGAGTTAGCTTGCGTTCCATTTCTGAAGACAAAGGAATTCTCTGGTTGGAACATTATTGAAGATTTATGATAAAAACATCCTAAAGATTGATTCTATACATTGTTTGACATGTTTCTACGAACTGTAACATGACTTTTCTTCTGAACTTTCACCTGGACCTGCCCGCGCGTCGTGAGTTAGGATTTGTGAACTGAACGTGCTAACAAAAGGAGGTATTTGGACATAAATGATGGCCTTTTTCGAACAAATCAAACATTTATTGTGGATCTGGGATTCCTGGAAGTGCATACTGTTGAAGATCATCAAAGGTAAATGAATATTTATAATGCTATTTCTGACTTCTGTTGACTCCAACATGGTGGATATCTGTATGGCTTGATTTGTTGTCTGAGCACCGTACTCAGATTATTGCATGGTTTGTTTTTTCCGTAAAGTTATTTTAAAATCTGACACAGCGTTTGCATTTAGGAGAAGTATATCTCTAATTCTGTGCATAACACTTATATTAAAGTTTATGATGACTATTTCTGTAAATTGATGTGGCTCTCTGCAAAATCACTGGATGTTTTGGAAGCAAAACATTACTGCACGTAACGCGCCAATGTAAACTGGGATTTTTGTATATAAATATGCACTTTTTCGAACAAAACATACATGTATTGTGTAACATGAAGTCCTATGAGGGTCATCTGATGAAGATCATCAAAGGTTAGTGATTCATTTTATCTCTATTTCTGATTTTTGTGACTCCTCTCTTTGGCTGGAAAATGGCTGTGTGTGTTTTTGTGACTAGGCTCTGATCTAACATAATCATATGTTGTGCTTTCCCTGTAAAGCCTTTTTGAAATTTGACACGATGGGTAGATTATCAAGAAGTGTATCTTTAATTTGGTGTATTGCACTTGTGAATGTATGAAAGTTACATATTTCGGAAAAATATTTTTGAATTTCGCGCGCTGCCTTTTGAGCGGAATGTTGTCGAGGGGTTCTGATAAGAAGTTAAGAAAAAACCCTTACTGAATTGAGATATTCATTCAATATGAGAAATATAATTATCAACAAAGCAGTGAGGAATATTAATAACTCACCTGTATCAAGATCATAAACTTGATATTGATATCTTTGTGAATAGATATATATTGATTGTCTGACTTTGGACAAACTTGTTTCTACCTCTTAGCTATAATATTAGAATCATGTGCAATTTGGGGACAAATACACATTATCAGCTCAATGAACTGTGTACATGAGTAATTTTGAGTAATAATGAGTAATTTTCAAAAAGAGCCATACTGTACTCTATGCTTGAGTCACCATCACTATTGTGTGTCAGGAAAGTGATGCAAATGAAAATACTTGAGCGGGCCCAGACTGCTGTGGAAGCCCACAGTGAACAGCATTCATCATAATTGCCCCGCTAATGTTTATTACAATACAATCTACCCAATCAAAGTGGTGTCTGCTCTCACGGTGCAGTTTGATCCACCTGAGGCTGCAGCTGCGGCAGGCAAGAGGAGGAGATGCCAATTCTGCCCCCCAAAGAAGGACTGTAAACCAAATGTTATGTGCTGCACATGTGAGAAATACATCTGCAAAAGTCCATGCACACACACTTGCATACTGTCCTACATGTGCTAATTAGAGTTGATTGATTTATGTTATTCATGTTTTTTGTTTTGTATCTATCTTATTTTATACTTATTTATTGTTGTTTATATACCTTGTGGTTATGGTTCGATAAAATGTGAGAAGATTAGTATTTTGTCGTTGAGTTCTTCATTGTACGGTATATAAGAATATATCACTATGTTGTCAAAAAAAGACTGTTGATTGTTGCCTTTCAATAAAATGCATTCAAAACTACTTTCCCAACATTTCAACAACTTTCTTAGGCTATACCAGTGTTATCTCTTGCTAGAAAATATATATTTACAGCTATGCAGTACCTTTAGCAACAATATTAATAATAATAAAATACCTCTACTTTAGTAAAGAAAACAAGTATGGCAAGAGTTTTGCAATGAAAATGAGTGGTGTCCACTGATTGAATATCTTTCTGCATTGTGAAGAGGAACCTTGGGACAAAGGGAGTATACAGAATGTTAAGACTACACAAGGGTTAAAGATAGAATCCGTTGTAAGGGGAACAAAGTGCCATTGTCCGCCCCACGGCCTTGTTTATTGTGTTGGTTTAGTTGATGAATCAGAGGTGGGGCACATCACACATCAAGGTAAAAGAAATTGCGCTACATGCAAGTATGCTGGTGTTCCATCGCACATGCAATGATATGCGAGAAAAAAACAACAACTGTGTTCATTGCTTGCAGTTACCTCTTTGTTGTTGTAATATCGCAAATAGATAGCTCCAAATTCTCAAAGGGTCTCAAATTCTGACAAACTTAGAAGAAAAACCACAACTGTTTGCCCTATTTCATGTCGAACAAACCTAGTTCTGAATGATTCAATGTGTCAAAAGAGATACATCTTTGGAGGAAAAAACTGTATAATTCTTTCTATTTGTGTCTTCTGTCCCATAAGACCACTGCAATGCTCTGCCATGAGTCTGTCTAAGGCCACAGATTGTGCCCTTTCCCATGAGAGACACATCTCTTCCAGCTCAGCAGCCACTGTAGCTTTTGGCTATTAAGGGAGATTCAGGCAATAGATTTTACATTTCCATAATACTGAATTCTTCTTCAACATAAATGAATTGGAGAAGGATCTTTTTCTCATCATATTGGCAGAGAGGACAGCGCTTAAATGTTTCTGCCTAATTCTTCCACAGTTGATTATAGACTTTGCCAACAATGCAGAACTGTGATTCCCACATTTCCAAAACCTTTCCTTGTGTTGACTTGTCACGGTTTAAAAAGTGTAATTGAGTTCATCTCCCCCTCAATTTTTTTATACAAAAGTATAAAGGATTCTAGGATACTATCTCTGACTTTGCTGATAGCTACTTCGTTGAGGAAAAATTGACTTAATATGTTGTTGTCCCACCTAGCTATCTTCAGATGAATGTCGCTCTGGATAAGAGCATCTGCTAAATGACTGAAATGTAACAAGTAAATGTAGGCTCTATCTATCTTGGATGATGGGAGATGGAATATCTTCCCCAATAATAAAGATTTTTATTTCCTGCATTAATTGTCACTGCCTCTCTGTGAGTGGGTGTTCATGGTATGCACATTCCTTTAAACTAATATTACGGTGCAGGGCTGTGCCTTGAACAGTTTCCCTCCTCATTTGCTACTATCTTCACACGCCATTGTTCTGCCAGTGGTATAATCACAAGGATAGGCATAGACAATGTGTTGGTCTATGTATCACTCTGCTCGTAATCCCTGCACTCTGACAATGTGTTACGACCCTATGAGGGCTTTTTGAATTCCCAATCAGAGATCTTTTCTTAGGCGAAAGCATTCTCTCTCTCTGAGTGGTTATCTCCTAATCTCATTTGATTTGGTTTAATAATGTTTTTATTTCTGGGGCATGTATTCAAAAAAACAACAGATGTCACAAACTCTCTGTAACCCCAAATGTTGCAGAGTTTCCACGACCAGTCAGACATGGTATCCATTTGACTAAATGCTCCAGAGGTGAGGATTTTACCCATCTGTCCCTGTTGCTTTTGTTTGAGTGCCACTACAGACAAACAAATGCCAATTTGGATGAGGCTCTTTTCACGAAATACCAACTGGGAAACTTTTGTGTGTCTAGACACCACTTACTTTTGAGTCCTTAATATCCTGCAGTTCACAGATGTAAAAGTAATTGCTTACATGTTTTTTAATATTTATTTTTCAACACTCTAAAGCAATATGCAAATGAAGTTGCCTACATATCTACTGCCTTGTGCTTCTGCTTCAGAGCTTGACATTAACTTTTCACTTTTTCGTAGGATAGACAATGTAGGATAGATTTGTTTTTACATTTAAGTCATTTAGCAGACGCTCTTATCCAGAGCGACTTACAAATTGGTGCATTCACCTTATGACATCCAGTGGAACAGTCACTTTACAATAGTGCATCTAAATCTTAAAGGGGGGTGAGAGGGATTACTTATCCTATCCTAGGTATTCCTTAAAGAGGTGGGGTTTCAGGTGTCTCCGGAAGGTGGTGATTGACTCCGCTGTCCTGGCGTCGTGAGGGGGTTTGTTCCACCAATGTTTTTACTTGTCTGCTTAAAAAAGTCCCTTGTTCAATGAACCATGGATCAAATGGCTAAGTTGGGCGAGGTGGCTAACTAAGATGTTTATCTGTTTGTAAGGTTAAAATATTCAGTGTTCAGGGGAGAGCCTGACTGCATAGGAGTTACTTGACAATTAGGATATTCTAAGAGTTATTTTTTTACTTGTTCATTCAAACAACTTAAACCTATATTCTTCTTGTCCTACTGTTTATTTTACTTGCCCCGGGCAAGCGGACAAGCATTAATGTTGAGCCCTGTGCTTACTTGTATCCCAGCTCTGAAGTCATCCTCATTGGCAGAAGAAGAAGCAGCATCTTCCTTCCTGCCAAAGTGTCTCAGCTGTTAACAGGCTTCTACTAGACGAGGGCTTCGTTCCCAGAGATGTGCATACCTTTGATCCATTAAAATAGGTATATGAAGCTCCCTGAACCTTGTGAATCTGTGTACTTTATATTCTACACAAAGTATTTGAAACTATGTCTTGAAATGTCCATAACGGCCTGACCTAGTTTGGGCAGTATAATTCATTAATCTCTGGCCTTAATTTTGACGTGTGACATAGTGTAGATCCGTTCGCAATAAATCTGTGTTTTTCTTAGAACACTGATGCTCAAGTAGAGCTAAGAAAAACAGTGCCCACCCTTTTGCCAGTGACAGACTGACTATGTACCCAGGCCATTCACGCAATAGCTTGTCCATGGTTAGGTATTGTAACCATCCAATATCTCAATGATGAAGCAATGCTTGCTTCAGGCATTTTAGTGTATGCTATAGGAATAATGATCATTACTGTTCCAGTGGTAAAAAATGGTGATTTGCTACAATTCATACTTTGAGCGCTACTCAGTCTTTACATACATCATCTTGTCTGTAAAGAAAAGTTACAGACATGACAGAAGCCTCACTGAAGCAGTTTGTTTACTGCTTTCTGAATGTATTATCATAAGGGCGAGAGCAAGTTAGACTTAGAATTAGCAGCTTCCTACTAAAACAGAGGTCTCCATTAATTACACCGAAATCTTTGATGAAAATGCAAATCAAACATCTCATAAATTGTATTAAACACAGGAGGTGGTGATAACCTGCTGGCTGGAACAGTGGGAATTCCACATTTAATAGTGTGTTCTCAGCTATGGCAGCAAGATGATTCATTTTCCTAATGGGCTGAATTCAAAGATGTCTGCTGATGTCTCTCTTCTCACAGACTCTGAACTTTCTATGCTAAACATCCAGGTGACAGTTTATATGCTGTCTTTTCTTCACTAGACACCAGGGTGGAAAGTAGTTATTAATGTGCCACAGCAATGAAACAAAAGGATCACAACATATGCATTTGTGTGCGCCCGAGTTAATTAGATTCGCGTTTAGGTTAATGCTCGCTCTCTAGATGCGCAGATGGGTTTGGAAGATGATGGACGTGCCCCCCTACCGTACCCCCACCCATCCCCATTTTAACCAATTAAATCTGCATACTGTATAATCTGATGTAGTAGACTATTATAATAAATGACATCATTGAACAGTACTTTTCCGTCGACCAAAAACGTTGTCCATAAATTCCAGCTACTTGAATCAAGATCATTTTCACCACAGCCAAATCTGATAAACTGATGCATGCATAATTAATATAGTCTTGCTATGTGCAGATATAGGTGTAATCAACTGAAGCTGTAATATGTTAGAACTATATCATGGATGTATCACTTGTAGTACCAATGTAATGATGGGGTCAATTTGCCACACATCAGCATTGGCTAAACTGGCCATTTGATAGATGGTTCAGTCTTCAAAGCCTGTAATTGATTTTAGATTGAATTCCAATACCCACTAGGTAGGAGGGTTGCATACCATTATTAAGCTGTGTCCAACAGCTCATATTGAACTAAAGATTAAGAGTCGGTAAATGGTAAACGGGGCTGTCTTTGTAACTACAGTTTGTTTCAACTTCTTTTTAGACCACACATCAATAGATACTAATAACTATTTGATTAAACAGAATATAATGAAATATTTACCCTACTGGTATTAGTCGAATGTTTGATTCTCATTGAAGCTTTTGTCAAGGTTACCATTTAGTATTTGATGCCTCATTTTGGGGCAACAGGGTTTGATGTTCACAGGAGAGGTGTACAAGCCCAGGTGAATCAATCTTTATCTACGATGAGCAGAATGATTGACAGCCATAAACCATTGCCCACCATGACCCCTGTCTAACTTGATCCGTTAAATTTAATCCTTGCAGTCTGATGATTGTGAGGGCTACTTTGTCCATTCATTTGTTTTATTTTTAATTGATTGGACTGTAAGACAGTTTTCAATTCCTCCCATGGGAAATAACCTCATGGATAAAAACCAAACGATTCAAGCATATGTATAGCGTTAATTCATAAAAATGTTCAATGCCAAAATATCCATAGCCAATTTGTATGGCTTACTGTACACACCGACTCACCTTCCCTAACAAAAAGGTCTGCTCCACAATTTTAATCAAGAGCCTAGGCAAGTACTCAGTGTTGCCATTGGCACAGAGGCACATCAATGTACACACACAGACACACCCTCCCCACCCAACCCCCACCTATTTGTTTCTTAAGATCTCATAGATGTGACACTATGATATCCAGGCCGTTAGTTTACAAGCTCTCCAGTACCTCAGTGAGTGCCAGGCACCAGGTCTACTGAGAGGCCTGTTGTGATAAGCATTAAATGTGGATGACAGTCCCCACCAACAGTCTCCTGACACCACAGCTGTCCAACACTTCCACAACACGTCACTTAGAAAGCTCAACCGTATCCCAACTGGAGAAAGCTTGGTCTATAGCCCTCAAACTAAACTTTGGAACTGATGCCAGTTCTACTGCTTTTTTTTCATTGTGCCCCTCTTATCAGGGACTGGCAGGTGGGACAGGAAATCAACATTGAGCTGTACAAGCCCAGATTAATCGTACTGTATCTACGATAAGCAGAATGATTGACAGCCAGAAACCATCCTGACCTCTTACTAACTTAAAAAAAATGTAACCTTTATTTAACCTGGTAAGTCAGTTAAGATCAAATTATTATTATTATTATTATTATTATTATTATTGACAATGCCAGCCTACCCTGGCCAATCCCTCCCCTAACCCATACAGGGTCTTGCAAAACTATTTAACCACATTTTTCCTATTTTGTTGCCTTACAAGCTGGAATTAAAATAGATTTTTGGGGGGTTTGTATCACCCACCCAAAGTCAATACTTTGTAGAGCCACCTTTTGCAGCAATTACAGCTGCAAGTCTCTTGGGGTATGTCTCTATAAGCTTGGCACATCTAGCTACTGGAATTTTTGCCCATTCTTCAAAGCAAAACTGCTCCAGCTCCTTCAAGTTGGATGGGTTCCTGCTGGTGTACAGCAATCTATAAGTCATACCACATATTCTCAATTGGATTGAGGTATGGGCTTTGACTAGGCCATTCCAATACATTTCCTCTTAAACCACTTGAGTGTTGCTTTAACAGTATGCTTAGGGTCATTGTTCTGCTGGAAGGTGAACCTCCATCCAGTCTCAAATCTCTGGAAGACAAACAGGTTTCCCTCAATACTTTCCCTGTATTTAGCGCCATCCATCAATGCTTCTATTCTGACCAGTTTCCCAGTCACTGCTGATGAAAAACATCCCCAAAGCACGATGCTGCCACCACTTCACTGTGGGGATGGTGTTCTCGGGAGGATGAGAGTTGTTGGGTTTGTGCCCGCCATAGCTTTTTCTGTGTTGGCCTATCTGACCAGAGTACCTTCTTCCATATGCTTGGGGAGTCTCCCACATGCCTTTTGGCAAACACCAAAAGTGTTTGCTTATTTGTTCTTTAAGCAATGGCTTTTTTTCTGGCCACTGTTCCATAAAGCCCAGCTCCGTGGAGTGTACAGTTTAAAGTGGTCCCATGGACAGATACTCCAATCTTTGCTGTGGAGCTTTGCAGCTCCTTCAGGGTTATCTTTGTAGCCGCTCTGATTAATTCCCTCCTTGCCTGGGCCATGAGTTTTGGTGGGCGGCCCTCTCTTGGCAGGTTTTTTGTGGTGTCATATTCTTTTTATTTTGGAATAGTGGA
The DNA here is from genome assembly GCF_021184085.1 of Oncorhynchus gorbuscha. Classification (NCBI taxonomy): domain Eukaryota; kingdom Metazoa; phylum Chordata; class Actinopteri; order Salmoniformes; family Salmonidae; genus Oncorhynchus; species Oncorhynchus gorbuscha. Next base: position 49,804,172 of record NC_060193.1, read on the forward strand.
TTTAATGGTGCTCCGTGGGATGTTCAATGTTTTGCATATTTTTTTTATACCCCAACCCTGATCTGTACTTTTCCACAACTTTGTCCCTGACCTGTTTGGAGATCTCCTTTGTCTTCATGGTGTCGCTTGCTGATGTTGTGATGTCTTCACTATTAATCTACAATATAGAAAATAGCAAAAATATAGAAACATCCTGGAATGAGTAGGTGTTTCCAAACCTTTGACTGGTGCTTGCTTCATTTATTTGATTAGTAGTATGCTGTTTCTATTTCATGAAAAAAACAAAACCCTCTGGGTAAATTCAGACCGTTTTGCTCTCGGAGCACACACTGGATATTTGTGCCAAGGCAGTCAAGCACCCAAGCTAAAGTTGGCTAGCTTGCTAGCTACTTCCAGACACAAATGAGACCCCTTTGACCATTTTACTCACCCTAGCAGAGCTAGTTAGGCAGTTTCCGAGTTAACCAGAGCGTTGGTGATTGTAACTGTGATGCAGGAAACAATTTAATTACGCTTTTTTTGCTGATGTTTACTGACACCGGCCATATTGAACGGGTGTTGAGCGCTTGTAAATTCATTATTCTGCACTTTGGTGCACTTAGACAAGTGTGCTTTGAAATCGGAGTAGATAGCCAGAGCAAATTTACGAAAGCACCCGAATGTCTATTGAGAATGCACACTGACTATACCATTTAGCTAAGCTAAGAATGATGGGAATAATTCATTTGAAGACGTACACAATTTTTTGTTTATTGTTTGGTTTATATTGCCCATTCATTGTCAGTTAGAGACAGTAGTGCATTGGGACCCAAAAGCATATTCAGTGCTCTAACTCCCCCTTGGTTGTTAAGGCAAATCTGGTCTGTGATAGGACGGGGGTTGTTCACACCTAGCTTGTCTACCAGACTATTTTTTTAGTAAAGGTTGAATAGTCTGTTGTTCAGCTTTTAGCCCACCTCCCCAACTTGCAACAAATGGATGTATTTTTTGATTTTCAAGTAAAAAATAATTTTTCTGAAAGCAACTTTTTTATTTTCAATCAAAAAGCAGAAATTGAGGCTTCAAAGTAAAAACATGTTTTGCAATCAAATATTTTGTAATATATCGCAAAACGTTATGTATTTTATTCTACAACAATATTTTGAGAACAAAAAATGTATTTGAAAACAAAAGTTTCATTTCACTATTTCACTACGATATTGCTGGCAAAACCCTGAGGACCAACCATCCCCCCCAAAAAATGTCAGACTGCCTCTATTTTCAATGGCTACCACTTTAATTATAAATCCTCCCAGATTGCAGTTCCTAGGGCTTCCACTAGATGTCAACAGTCTTTAGAAAGAGTTTCAGGCTGGTTTCTGGAAAAATTTGCCAGAAATAGTAGTTTTTCTCGGTGGCTCCCATTTTGGCTGTAGTGTTTCCAAGTGTGTGGAAGAGAGCGCGTTCTTCTGTATTTTTCTCCAGTAAAGACAATAACGATTCTCCGTCTAAAATTGTATCATTTATTTACATATTAGGGTACCTAAGGTTTGATTATAAATATTGTTTGACTTGTTTGGAAAAGTTTATTAGTAACGTTTGGGATTAATTTTGTATGAATTTTGATGGAGGGAAACTGGGTGGATTATTGACTGAGGCACGCCAGCTAAACTGAGTTTTTATGGTTATAAAGAAGGACATTATCGAACCAAAGGACCATTTGTGATGTAACTGGGACCTTTGGAGTGCCAACAGAAGAAGATCATCAAAGGTAAGGCATTTTTTCTTCACTATTTCTGACTTTCGTGTCGCACCTACCTGGTTGAAATATGTTTTTCATGTGTTGTATGCGGGGCGCTGTCCTCAGATAATTGCATGGTTTGCTTTCGACCGTAAAGCCTTTTTGAAATCTGCCACCGCAGCTTGATTAACAAGAAGTTAAGCTTTATTTTGATGTATTACACTTCAGATGTTATAAAAGTTAAATATTTAAAATACTGTAGTTTGAATTTCGAGCTCTGCAATTTCACCGGACACCACCATTCCACCTGCCCATAACAAGTTAAGTACAGAGGCGAACCTGACACCTCACTAGTTGTGGCATATCGGAATGCTCCAAAAACCTGTGCACATTTTTATTTTTGCCTTAGCACTACACACCTGATTCAAATGATCAAGTCATCATCAAGGTTAAAGTAGTATTTATGTCTAATAATGACATTATCTTATATTGTTTGTCCTCATGTGTCTGTTTTTCAGCATAAAGTACTCTTTGGCCACTTAGTGTGGACACCAGGTGAGACCACACACACACACAATAACTGTTTCTCTCCTTCACTTCATCCCTCTCCCCCTTCTCCCTAAATTATATTATATCACCTGTGTTGGTAAACCCCTCCCACATCTGAACTGGCTGACACAGAGGGCACAGCATGATCATAGGTGAGAGGTCAGATCAACAGGAAGTATTATTAAAGAGATGCTTTACATTGAAATACAGATAGAGATGTAGTAGTCCCAGAGTTAATGATCCAAGGTCAGTTTTGCATTTAATCTCCTGATGATTATGATGACTGACTGTGTTTGAAAAAAAAACAAGGCTTTATCATGCTCCCTCTATCCATCTGTCTCTCATCTGCAGGTATGTTTTGATGTGAGAGAGGAAGCCAGTCCCATCATCGCCACCTCACCCGCTCTTAAGATAACCTTCGGGCCAACTGGGGGCCCAAGGCTGGTTAGGAGATACCGCTAGAGACACTGTAATTGTGATGAATGGAGATGATATTAGGGTAGCACTGTAATTAATTAATCATATGCTGTCTACCTCTGTTCTTACCTCTTTCCCTTTCTATCTTCTACACCTCGTCTTTCTTCATCGCTTTATAATGCACACCATTTGTGCATTGAAGTACAGATTGAACTTTTATTTCTAATATAATATTACAATTATCATAATTAGAATGCATGTATTATGTATTCATAACACTTGGATATAATGAACTCTTTCAATAAAGCGTTTCACATTCTCCACTGGTTGAAATGAAGTATCTCATTGAAATACTATCCTGTGTACTCAGATTAATGCAGATGAAGGGAGTAAGATATGTATAGTTTTTTTCATTCTGTATATATGAATTATAAATCACCCTTTACTTAAATCATGTTTCTAGTCTATTGCATAGTTTCAATGTGTAATCATTCATGTCTCAGGAGCAGGAGTGGTAAACACTGTTGAAGTGTATAATTGTAATACATACATGCAGACACAGCATCATTCAAAGAACGGAGTTTGATATATCCAACACCAGGTGTGACTGAAAAAGAATGTGTCAGAGATTCATACCTGAACCACACCTTTATTTACCAATGAAGAGTACATGATCAGTGAATATATTCAATGTACAGGCTACAATGTGGGAATGTCATGTGTGGTAATAACTACAGTAGATGTATATAGGACTTAAATAAAGTTATTTTGTCTACTCAATATGCTTCATTATTGCCATTCAGACTTGATACAACACCTATGATAGCTGAGGTTCATAGATTGGTATGAATATTAGTTCAGAATCTAACGTTTTGGGTCCATACAGAGATCGGCTACGTAATTTAGCTAGCTACACATCAATAGGGATAAAGTTATTTTTATCCTCCACTACACAATAAGCATGCAAATAGTTAGCTAACGTTAGCTATGTTACTTCAGCTGCATTGCATGGCAAGTCAAGCTACACAATTATACATTCAATTTCAAATCAAATCAAAGTTTATTTTTCACGTGTACCGAATACGACAGGTGGAGACCTTAAGGTGAAATGCTTACTTACAGGCTCTAACCAATAGTGAGGAAAAAAGTGTGTGTGTGTGTGTGTGTGTGTGTGGGGGGGGGGTAAGTACATTTGAAAATAACAGTAGCAAGGCTATATAGAGACACCGAATAGCCTGGCTTATTGAGGTCGTCTGTACATGTCGGTATGGTTAAAGTGACTATGCATATATGATGAACAGAGAGTAGCAGTAGCATAACAAGAGGGGTTGGCGGATGGTGGGACACAATGCAGATAGCCCGGTTAGCCAATGTGCGGGAGCACTGGTTGGTCGGGCCAATTGAGGTAGTATGTACATGAATGTATAGTTAAAGTGACTATGCATGTATGATAAGCAGAGAGAAGCAGCAGCGTAAAAAGAGGGGGGGATCACACAATGCAACTAGTCCGGGCAACCAATTGGTAACCTGTTCAGGAGTCTTATGGCTTGGGGTAAAAACTGTTGAGAAGCCTTTTTGTCCTCGACTTGGCACTCCGGTTCCACTTGCAATGCGGTAGTAGAGAGAACAGTCTATGACTGGGGTGGCTGTGGCCTTCCTCTGGCTTGGGCCTTCCTCTGACACCGCCTGGTGTGGAGGTCCTGGTTGGCAGGCAGCTTTGCCCCAGCGACGTACTGGGCCGTACGCACTACCCTCAATAGTGCCTTGCGGTCGGAGGCTGAACAATTACCGTACCAGGCAGTGATGCAACCGGTCAGGATGCTCTCGGTGTTGGGCTGTAGAACTTTTTGAGGATCTCAGGACCCATGCCAAATCTTTTTTGTTTCCTTAGGGGGAATAGGCTTTTTCGTGCCCACTTCACGACTGTCTTGGTGTGTTTGGACCATTCTAGTTAATTGTTGATGTGGACACCAAGGAACTTGAAGCTCTCAACCTGCTCCACTACAGCCCCATCGATGAGAATGGGGGCGTAATCGGTGCTCCTTTTCCTGTAGTCCACAATCATCTCCTTAGTCTTGCTTCCGTTGAGGAAGCAAGGCTATCTCGTCGTTGTCGGTGATCAGACTGTTGTGTCGTCTGCAAACTTAATGATGGTGTTGGAGTTGTGCCTGGCCATGCAGTCATGGGTGAACAGGGAGTACAGGAGGGGACTGAGCACGCACCCCTGGGGAGCGCCAGTGTTGAGGATCAGCTTGGCAGATGTGTTGCTACCTTCCCTCACCACCTGGGGGCAGCACGTCAGGAAGTCCAGGATCCAGTTGCAGAGGGAGGTGTTTAGTCCCAGGTTCTTTAGCTTAGTGAAGGGCTTTCAGGGTACTATGGTGTTGAATGCTGAGCTGTAGTCAATGAATAGCATTCTCACATAGGTGTTCCTTTTGTCCAGTGTGCAGTGCAATAGAGATTGCATCATCTGTGGATCTGTTTGAGCGGTATGCAATTTGGAGTGGGTCTAGGGTTTCTGGAATAATGGTGTTGATGTGAGCCATTACCAGCCTTTCAAAGCACTTCATGTCTACGGACGTGAGTGCTACGGGTCTGTAGTCATTTAGGCAGGTTCCCTTTGTGTTCTTAGGCACATGGACTATGGTGGTCTGCTTGAAACATGTTGGTATTATAGACTCTATCAGGGACATATTGAAAATGTCAGTGAAGCCCCGCAGCCTTGTGTATGTTGACCTGTTTTAAGGTCTTACTAACGTCTGCTTCAGAGAGCGTGATCACACAGTTGGCCGGAACAGCTGCTGATCTCATGCATGCCACAGTGTTGCTCAAAGCGAGCATAGAAGTGATTTAGCTCGTCTGGTAGGCTCGTGTCACTGGGCAGCTCGTGGCAGTGCTTCCCTTTGTAGTCTGTAATAGTTTGCAAGTCCTGCCACATCCAACAAGCGTAGGAGCCGGTGTAGTATGATTCAATCTTATCCCTTTATTGATGCTTTGCCTGTTTGATGGTTCATCTCAGGGCATAGTGGGATTTCTTGTAAGCTTCCGGGTTAGAGTCCCGCACCTAGAAAGTGGCAGCTGTACCCTTTAGCTTAGTGCAAATATTGCCTGTAATCCATGGCTTCTGGTTGGGGTATGTACGTACAGTCACTGTGGGGACGACGTCCTCGATGCACTTATTGATAAAGCCAGTGACTGATGTGGTGTATTCCTCAATGTCATCGGAAGAATCCCGGAACATGCTCTAGTCTATGATAGCAAAACAGTCCTGTAGTTTTGCATCTGCTCCATCTGACCCCTTTTCTTATAGATCGAGTCACTGGTGCTTCCTGCTTTAATTTTTGCTTGTAAGCAGGAATCAGGAGGATAGAGCTGTGGTCGGATTTACCAAATGGAGGACGTTGGAGAGCTTTGTACGCGGAGTACAGGTGATCTAGAATTGTTTTCCCCCTGGTTGCACATTTAACATGTTGATAGAGATTTGGTAGAACTGATTTAAGTTTCCCTGCATTAAAGTCTCCGGCCACTAGGAGCACCGCCTCTGGGTGAGTGGTTTCCTGTTTGCTTAATTTGCAGTAAATGCTTTAGCTAACTAGATTCTTTACATCCACTGTTTCCCAAGATGACAGCCTGGTTTGCTAGTTGTCTGAGGAGTCCCTAAAACATTAAACAACGTGAATTACAATGTCATACTGTGCTCATGTCATAACACCAGCTAGCTAGCTGGCTAATGTAGCTATTGCTAAATTGCTAAATTGCAATTTTCATAAATTAACTTTATGACAAAAAATATGCACAATCGTTTGTCTCTACATTAACTAACATATTCCTCTCAATTGTACATTTTTAGCTTGACTCGTTATGACATTACATTACAACATTACAACTACTTACATCTGCTTCCCCCGTAATGTTTTGTCAGCCTTCTTCATTGAAGAAAGCCACCAGGGACGGGTGGCTCTCGTCAAATTCGTCATTGGAACCACTCGATATGATTGGTTATATAAATACCTTGGGATCCAAATGCTTAATGAGTGCTCTAATTCCCCCTTTCTGGTGGTCTGGAGCAATGAAGCTGTAGCGCTGGGTACCTCAAGGTCCCGCCGTGTAAAGCTCTCAACTTATAAAGGAGGAACCACTGTTGTGCCTTAGACCGCTGTCCCACTCAGGAGGCCAACTGGATCCGGTATATGAGTCTGATTATTGTGAGAGCTAATTTGTCCAGTAATTTGATTTATGTTTAATGATAGGACTGGAAGGAAAATTTAGAATGATTCTGAATTCCTCCCATGGGAAACAACCTCATGGATAAGACAGGAGCAATTCTAGCATATGCATAGAGTTAAATTATTAAATTATTCAGTCACAAAATTTCCCTTGCCCATTTGTATGGCTTACTGTACACACCAGCTCACCAGCGAGAGTGTAGGGCAAAACCTAACAAAGAGGTCTGCTTCACACTTTTACTCAAGAGGCAAGTGCCCAGTGTTGACACAGAAGCAAGTGTATGCACACACACACACACACACACACACACACACACACACACACACACACACACACACACACACACACACACACACACACACACACACACACACACACACACACACACACACACACACACACACACACACACACACACACACACACACACACACACACACACACACACACACACTAACCAGCACCCTTCCCATCTATTTTTCTCTTAAGATATCATACATGTGACACTATGTGCATCAATGCTCATGTAATCTAGGCACCAGGTCTACTGAGAGTAGTGTTGTGATAAGCATTATATGTGGATAACAGTGACCACCTACAGTCTCCTGACACCACAGCTGTCCAGCACGTCCACAACATATCACTTAAAAAGCTCAACCGTATCCCAACTGGAGAAAGCTTGGTCTAAAGCCCTCAAACTAAAGTCTGAACCTCAAAGCCAGTACTACTTCTTTTTTTCATTGTGTCCCTCTAATTAGGGACTGATTTAGACTTGGGACACCAGGTGGGTACAATTAATTAACAGGTAGAACAGAAAACCAGCAGGCTCCGAACCAGCAGGCTCCATACCTCATGGGGTAACCAGCATGCTCCATACCTCGTGGGGAAACCAGCAGTCTCCATACCTCATGGGGTAACCAGCAGGCTCCATACCTCGGGGGAGTAACCAGCAGACTCCATACCTCGTGGAGTAACCAGCATGCTCCATACCTCGTGGGGAAACCAGCAGTCTCCATACCTCATGGGGTAACCAGCAGGCTCCATACCTCGGGGGGTAACCAGCAGACTCCATACCTCGTGGGGTAACCAGCAGGCTCCATACCTTCGTCAACCATTTTGAAAAGAAGATCGACGACATCCGATCCTCGTTTGCTAAGTCAAACGACACCGCTGGTTCTGCTCTCACTGCCCTACCCTGTGCTCTGACCTCTTTCTCCCCTCTCTCTCCAGATGAAATCTCGCGTCTTGTGACGGCCGGCCACCCAACAACCTGCCCGCTTGACCCTATCCCCTCCTCTCTTCTCCAGACCATTTCCGGAGACCTTCTCCCTTACCTCACCTCGCTCATCAACTCTTCCCTGACCGCTGGCTACGTCCCTTCCGTCTTCAAGAGAGCGAGAGTTGCACCCCTTCTGAAAAAACCTACACTCGATCCCTCCGATGTCAACAACTACAGACCAGTATCCCTTCTTTCTTTTCTTTCCAAAACTCTTGAACGCGCCGTCCTTGGCCAGCTCTCCCGCTATCTCTCTCAGAATGACCTTCCTGATCCAAATCAGTCAGGTTTCAAGACTAGTCATTCAACTGAGACTGCTCTTCTCTGTATCACGGAGGCGCTCCGCACCGCTAAAGCTAACTCTCTCTCCTCTGCTCTCATCCTTCTAGACCTATCGGCTGCCTTCGATACTGTGAACCATTAGATCCTCCTCTCCACCCTCTCCGAGTTGGGCATCTCCGGCGCGGCCTACGCTTGGATTGCGTCCTACCTGACAGGTCGCTCCTACCAGGTGGCGTGGCGAGAATCTGTCTCCTCACCACGCGCTCTCACCACTGGTGTCCCCCAGGGCTCTGTTCTAGGCCCTTTCCTATTCTCGCTATACACCAAGTCACTTGGCTCTGTCATAACCTCACATGGTCTCTCCTATCATTGCTATGCAGACGACACACAATTAATCTTCTCCTTTCCCCCTTCTGATGACCAGGTGGCGAATCACATCTCTGCATGTCTGGCAGACATATCAGTGTGGATGACGGATCACCACCTCAAGCTGAACCTCGACAAGACGGAGCTGCTCTTCCTCCCGGGGAAGGACTGCCCGTTCCATGATCTCGCCATCACGGTTGACAACTCCATTGTGTCCTCCTCCCAGAGCGCTAAGAACCTTGGCGTGATCCTGGACAACACCCTGTCATTCTCAACTAACATCAAGGCGGTGGCCCGTTCCTGTAGGTTCATGCTCTACAACATCCGCAGAGTACGACCCTGCCTCACACAGGAAGCAGCGCAGGTCCTAATCCAGGCACTTGTCATCTCCCGTCTGGATTACTGCAACTCGCTGTTGGCTGGGCTCCCTGTCTGTGCCATTAAACCCCTACAACTCATCCAGAACGCCGCAGCCCGTCTGGTGTTCAACCTTCCCAAGTTCTCTCACGTCACCCCGCTCCTCCGCTCTCTCCACTGGCTTCCAGTTGAAGCTCGCATCCGCTACAAGACCATGGTGCTTGCCTACGGAGCTGTGAGGGGAACGGCACCTCAGTACCTCCAGGCTCTGATCAGGCCCTACACCCAAACAAGGGCACTGCGTTCATCCACCTCTGGCCTGCTCGCCTCCCTACCACTGAGGAAGTACAGTTCCCGCTCAGCCCAGTCAAAACTGTTCGCTGCTGTGGCCCCCCAATGGTGGAACAAACTCCCTCACGACGCCAGGACAGCGGAGTCAATCACCACCTTCCGGAGACACCTGAAACCCCACCTCTTTAAGGAATACCTAGGATAGGATAAGTAATCCTTCTCACCCCCCCCCTTTAAGATTTAGATGCACTATTGTAAAGTGACTGTTCCACTGGATGTCATAAGGTGAATGCACCAATTTGTAAGTCGCTCTGGATAAGAGCGTCTGCTAAATGACTTAAATGTTGTAATGTAAATACCTCGTGGGGTAACCAGCAGGCTCCATACCTTGTGGGGTAACCAGCCAACAGATGAACAATATTAACCAGGGGCCAACAAGATTAACAATATTAACCAGGGGCCAACAAGATTAACAATATTAACCAGGGGCCAACAAGATGAACAATATTAACCAGGGGCCAACAAGATGAACAATATTAACCAGGGGCCAACAAGATTAGCAATATTAACCAGGGGCCAACAAGATGAACATTATTAACCAGGGGCCAACAAGATGAACAATATTAACCAGGGGCCAACAAGATGAACAATATTAACCAGGGGCCAACAAGATGAACAATATTAACCAGGGGCCAACAAGATTAGCAATATTAACCAGGGGCCAACCAGATGAACAATATTAACCAGGGGCCAACCAGATGAACAATATTAACCAGGGGCCAACAAGATGAACAATATTTACCAGGGGCCAACAAGGTTAAAACAATAGGACATTTAGGATCACATTACCTGACTAGTACATAAGGGCATAAAAGCAATGAAATATAGGAAGTACCGTACCCTCTTATTCAAGTAAAATGTTAAACCCTGACAACAATCATTGTGTACCTAACTACGTGAACAGCACCCCCCAACCCCCCCACCCACCATTGGTACATGCATTGCAAGCTGACAGTATTTGCCTAAATCCTCTTCTCAGAATAGTAGATGCAGTTAAATCATTGAATTCGGTAGAAATTCCTTTCTTGTTTTTATTTATTATTTGTATTTATTTTTGGTCAAATGGGCTGCACATTTTGAAAATCCAATTTTTAGTAGACAACTTACCAAATGGGGAGGTTTAATTGTCCCTGCTCTGAAGCACAGTCAGTCCTCCTACCTTGTAGTACCACAAGGATACATAGGGCAATTGGGAGTCTAAATGGGAAAATTAACTCACCATTAAAATGTGCATCACTACAAACAAAATGTTCAGCATGAGCATTCTTTGAATCCAAAGAAAATGTACTTTGAATCACCAACTTTCCTTCACTGGAAACTTCTGGAGACATTTACCCCCTGTAATCATTCAGTCTAAAACAGGTCTCTAAGGTTGATTCCTTTCAGATAAAAGCCTACTACTTTCCCATTTCCTCTCAATTTGCCATTCTGTCTCTATGATATACGCTTATGGACCTCGCACACCGCACCGAATGTTGATCTGCCATTCATCTGCCGTTACTCTGTGTGTTTTAGGGACAACCCACCTGGTGGACTGACTGCTGAACATTTTGCAAGATTCTAGATGTAGAATCGGTTGGCAAATTAAATCTGGCACTCTGTTCAGAAGTGCTAAGTACTCTTGGACAAAAAACGCCACCGGTGTGTCCGTGTCTTTCCTAATGTTGGGGTTCTATCTTCCTCGGTCTCTCTGTCGACATGCCAACATGAAATGGGTGCTGTCAATCACTATTCAAACTGCTGTGGTGATGTGAAATAGTGCATTTGAATTGGAGGCTCACATTTCGCTTGCATTCTGGTCAATCAATGAAATCCCAACAGCTACTCATGGTTCAGACTAATCAATTGCACCTTGGACCTCTGCAAAATGCAGCTGAGAACGGTGCTATAACTCAGTCTGACATTGGAGAAACCCAAATAATGTGGGAAGTAGTGGCTTGGGTGCCACGTTGTACTTCTCATCTGTAAAAGGAGCACTTCAAAAGCTTGAATCAATAGTTAATTATATAGAGCATAAACATAAATAAAGTTACATTGCCCTGTAGGGAGTTGGAAGGATTGTGTTCAGTAGTTTGCAGTACTTTTCTAAGTCGTTTCTATTGTTTTATTGTGTGAAAAGAGAGAAGGAATGAGGGAGAGAGAGAGAGAGAGAGAGAGAGAGAGAGAGAGAGAGAGAGAGAGAGAGAGAGAGAGAGAGAGAGAGAGAAAGAGAGAGAGAGAAAGTCAAAGCCTATGTTTTTTCTCCAGTATATAGAATAAGAGGCGGAGTATGGCTTATCTTGGTGCAGGGTTCAAACATATTTAATGTAAAGTGGTAGAAGGGACTGAGTTGTTGAGCCCCCCTCACCACCCCAAACACACACACACACACACACACACACACACACACACACACACACACACACACACACACACACACACACACACACACACACACACACACACACACACACACACACACACACACTGTTAAGCCCCCCTCACCTCCCCAAGCACACACTCACGCGCACGTACAAATGCACACACACACACACACACACACACACACACACACACACACACACACACACACACACACACACACACACACACACACACACACACACACACACACACACACACACACACACACACACTCTCTCCATTTAGGAAAAGAGTGGTGTGCCTAATTGCTCAGTAACTCTTTATGTTTGCATGGCTTCCCCCCGTGTTTAGAGGTCACATACGAAATCCACGGTACAGATCTGACAATCAAAGAGCCAGCCGCTGTCTAGTCCCAATGAATCATCAACCTGGTGAGCTACGGTAAGATCAGCTCGTCAAGCACCTGCTCCATGCCTCTGATCTTTTATTCTCTGTGTTCCTCGGCTGTGTTAAACACTGCCATTTTTTGGGGGGGTGTGGCTCAACTTGGTTGGATCCATGAAGTGAAAGTGGACTTTAATCCAGTGTTATGTTTGGGGAAAAAAGAGTTGTGCATGTGATGTTGGTTGATGACGTCACACATTGTATGGCAGCCATTTTGTGATGGTACGTACTGTAAGGGTCTATTTGTAGCTGGTGCAGAGGAGTCAGGCGCAGGACAGCAGAGATGAGTAAATAAAGGTAACTTTACTCAAAGTCATCAAAATACAAGATAAATCCAAGCCCAAAATAAGGACCATAAATATAAACAAACAATCACTCACAACCAAACATGGGGAACAGAGGGTTAAATACTAAACAGGTAATTGGGTGAGTGAAACCAGGTGTGTAAGACATAGACAAACCAAATGGAAAATGAAAAGTGGATCAGCGGTGGCTAGAAGGCCGGTGACATCCACCGCCGAACGACGCCCGAACAAGGAGAGGGACCAACTTCGGCAGAAGTAGTGACACATACCATCAAAGAGGGCTGGGATTTTTACAGGCATTTACATTTTTGTATGGTTTTCTTTCTTTAAAAGTCAAGCTGTTTTGCGTATAATTCACTTTTGATCTTTGAAATGACGAACCAGCTCTCTTAACTTTATGTCTTGTGTATGCCTTTCGGTGTCAGCTATCTGATGTTCGTGTCCTTACGCAGGGTAAAATGCATAAACATGAGATCGGCCATGTTTTAGGACAGTTTCTTCCATCCACCAGTCTCCCTTTCTTAATTTGATCCCGCTTCCTAGGCGAACCATCTGCCCCCTTGCCCAGGCTGGGTCCCCTGTCTCTTCCTACTTGTCTGCAGATGTCTGCCACCCGCTGACTTTGTCCCAGGACGCACGCCATATAGGTGACTCTATTGGGGAATGATGGATCCAACCTTTACCTATTCCCCTTCTGCTAAACCTTTACAGGACTAAGTCCAGCTTCTGGCTTGTGTATGACAGTTTGATGATACTGTATCAGCTCTTTCCTCAAACTTCAGTGTAAATTAATGAATCTTTTTTGCTGAATCTAGAAACAGCTATGGTGCAATTTATACTAGAAAAATGCCTCAAACCGTTATCTTGCCAATGTGACAGCTTTACTAATTCAATAATCTGCAATATACTGGTAATTCTATTTGATCCATTGTATGTGGTGCAAACTATACTTCACGTGACTCCTACATGGATTGCCATTTGGATGTAGCACCAATGAAGTGTCGTAAACAGCTAATGTTAGCCAGCTAACGCACCTCCCCGTCCATGTTTTGGTGTATGGATCATTGGGGGAATTAATCACACCGACTCCCTCCTCTACAGCATGACCCATCTGTTCTTTTGCTTGTCGCACTCCCTATGTAATTTGTGAAATTAGCCAAGAAACCAAGGTGTGCATGTTTAATCAACAGCATATAACTCATTGGACCTATTGTGTGACGCAAATATGAACATTTGGATCATTGGTGATTTAACTGTAACAGCCCATCTAAATGAATCAAGTTATTAATCTAAACCTGGGGCATGCCATTACAGAGATATATAATACTAATAATCTATGTTGAAAGGTTAGAGGCCAAATCATAAGGTTGAGGACTTCGAGCCAAGAGTCAATCATGTCCGTATGTGTGTGCCTATGCTTTTCCCAAGCACACATGATCATTGTTGGATCGTTCCTCTGGAAAAGCCATTCAAAAACAACTGAATCGGTTTATTGGGTAGAGAAAGATCCAAGGCGAGAGAGAGCTGCGTTCAAGGAGCACACGGGTGTTATGTCCCTGCAAATGTACTGGCGCCTGTTAGAGGGGGGTGCCAGAATCAGAAATAGGTGTTCAGTTGCCTTAAATGTCAATGAGTCATCTCCAAGTATGCATGACTCAGTTGGCGAGGACATACTCCAGTCTACTGTCTGTTCAGTAATACATTGTCCTTGAGACTCCGGACTTCAAGTTGACTTCACCACAGTTATATCACTAGCATCGTTGCTGTCATTGATGTGATGAATGTAATTCATGGTTATTCAATTCAAAGCAAGTCTCATGTTTCGAAAGAAACGCAAACTTTAAATTAAATTAAAACTCTTTGCCCATATTCGGGAGAGTTCCAAAATGATATCTAGCAATTTCAATTTGTCACAATAATGGACACACTGTAGATATCCATTTCAACCATTAATAACAGTATTGACACTAATTTTCAATGAATATAGCCCCAGACAAAGGTATTATTGATTTACTTGCTATTTAATCAGGGCACTAATGGCTTCTGATTAATTGATCTGCACTGCCTCCCGGAAGATGTGTATCTTAACAAATCTAGCTACAGCATTTATCATTGGCTGTTGGCATATTTTGTTGCTCAGTATTACTTGCCGTGATTGCTTGCATTAATTGAAGCCGATAACTAACATTCCCAAATGTTGACTAGACTGTGGCTAGTAGAAATCATTAGAAAGATATAGTAGAGACATACGTAAATATATTGGGTCGCAATTGACATGCTGTCAATCATTATCTTATGCAGCACAATTGAAACATAAAATGCACCTACTCAATAACTTCATGGTAAATTGATTTTGTTCTCTGTGGTGCCACTGCTGTTTCCATTGTCATTGAAAAGGGCCCCAGACAACAGCACATCTGCTCAACATGTAAAATGACTCTCTCAGAGGAACTACCAGGGTCCCTCACCCAATTTAATGATTTGGCAATTCCTCTGGTTGCCTCATTTAATAGAAATAGAAGGAGAAACCCAGACTGACACAGATTTTAAAAAGGAGGGACAGATGAATGGGAAATGCCAGAGGGCAAACCAATCATACGAGATTTAGAGGTTGAATATCATGAAATGTTTGCGTCATCTCCGATCAATCTCCTGGTCTCTGAGAAGATAAGAAACGTTGTAAAGAGGCTGAAATGTCACATAGGTCCGTTCTCAGGTGGAAATAGCACTGTGCACAGGAGACACCTCTCAAGAATGATGGATAGCTATGACTGGACAATACAAAACAGTATTTTATCCAGTACAGTAGGTGTCAATGTTATAGGTTGTTGAGGCATTGTGGAGAAGTCAAGGATAACAGTTGTAATCCTTGGGGATGTATACAATATTTGCACTGATATACTACTGAATGCATACTTGACCCCTATGCTGGTTGAGTGACCTACAGTATATGGAAGCTTGAACTACTGCCTGTCAACAGGAAGGACGGATAAGCAAGACTGAAATATCACTATATCATCGTAAATGCTCATATCCCCAGGCAGAACACCACATTGAAACCAAAATATATGAAATATTGATTGGTTTTATATTAATTTTCAATTAGCTTAATCCTTTGATGTTCTGAAAACACAGTAATACAATTTTATTTTACACACACACACACAATGTACAGAAGCAAAACCACACACACAATGTACTACACACTTCTATCACAGAGAATGTTATTTTCAGAGTTTGGTTTTGTTTAGGTCGTTTATTTCCATAGCATTTTGGGTTATGGATATTGCTAGTGGGTGGCCGCTTGTCAAATTAGGCCATGGTATAAATAGCAGTAGTTTGGGGAATAGGAAACTGAGAGGTTGGACCAGAAGTACAGCACAGTGTTGATACAGTGCCTTGCAAAAGTATTCATCCCCCTTGGTGTTTTTCCTATTTGTTGCATTACAACCTGTAATTTATTTGATTTTTAATTTGGATTTCATGTAATGGACATACACAAAATCTTCCAAAATGGTGAAGGGAAATGGAAAAAAATACTTCTTTCCAAAAATTCAAAATAAATTTAAACGGAAGAGTGGTGCAGGCACATGTATTCACCCCCTTTGCTATGAAGCCCCTAAATAAGATCTGGTGCAACCAATTATCTTCAGAAGTCATATGATTAATTAAATAAAGTCCACCTGTGTGTAATCTAAGTGTCACATGATCTGTCACATGATCTCAGTAAATATACACCTGTTCTGAAAGCCCCCAGAGTCTGCAAGACACATAAGCAACTGGCACCACCAAGCAAGAGGCACCATGAAGAACAAGGAGCTCTCCAAACAAGTCAGGGACAAAGTTGTGGAAAGGGTTGGGTTATCAAAAAACATCAGAAACCTTTAACATCCCACGGAGCACCATTAAATACATTAATAAAAAAATGGAAAGAATATGGCACCACAACAAACTGGCCAAGAGAGGGCCACCCACCAAAACTCATGGACCAGGCAAGGAGGTCATTAATCAGAGGCAGCAAAGAGACCAAAGATAACCCTGAAGGAGCTGCAAAGCTCCACAGTGGAGATTGGAGTATCTGTCCATAGGACCACTTTAAGCCATACACTTCAAAGAGCTGGGCTTTATGAAAGAGTGGCCAGAAAAAACATTTGGTGTTCGCCATAAGGCATGTGGGACACTCCCCAAGCATATGAAAGAAGGTACTCTGGTAAGATGAGACAAATTATGCTTTTTGGCCATCAAGGAAAACGCTATGTCTGGCGCAAACCCAACACCTCTCATCACCCCGAGAACATCCAGTCCCTGCCGATGTTTTTCATCAGCAGGGACTGGGACACTGGTCAGAATTGAAGGAATGGATGGAGCTACATACAGGGAAATTCTTGAGGGAAACATGTTTCAGTCTTCCAGAGATTTGAGACTGGGATGGAGGTTCACCTTCCAGCAGGACAATGACCCTAAGCAGACTTTTAAAACAACACTCAAGTGGTTTAAGTGGAAACATTTAAATATCCTGGAATGGCCTAGTCAAAGCCCAGACCTTAATCCAATTGAGCATCTCTGGTATGACTTTAAGATTGCCAATTTCACACACTCAAATGTTCTGTTTTTCTGTTGTTTTATTTCTTGTTTGTTTCACAACAAAAAAACATTTTTGCATCTTCAAAGTGGTAGGCATGTTGTGTAAATCATATGATTACAAACCCCCCAAAATCTATTTTAATTCCAGCTTGTAAGGTAACAAAATAGGAAAAATGCCACAAGCCACACCTTTCACAAGCCACTGTAAATGCATGAGGCATAGAATCACCAGTCTCTGGGCTCAAATAGGGTCCCTGATCCACCATAGAGCTCTATGTAATAAGCCTCCAGTCAGTCTCTGTGCTCAAATAGGGTCCCTGATCCACCATAGAGCTCTATGTAATAAGCCTCCAGTCAGTCTCTGTGCTTAAATAGGGTCCCTGATCCACCATAGAGCTCTATGTAATAAGCCTTCAGTCAGTCTCTGTGCACAAATAGGGTCCCTGATCCACCATAGAGCTCTATGTAATAAGCCTCCACTCAGTCTCTGTCCTCAAATAGGGTCCCTGATCCACCATAGAGCTCTATGTAATAAGCCTCCAGTCAGTCTCTGTGCTCAAATAGGGTCCCTGATCCACAATAGAGCTCTATGTAATAAGCCTCCAGTCAGTCTCTGTGAAAGTGAAGACATTCAAGTGATTTGTTTCCAATTTATGACACAAACACTGGAAAACTAGCTTGTATCCTCAGCAACTTGTATTAGTGCATTAGTACATATCCACAGAAATGCCAATATTAGTATTAATAACATCAAAACAAACCAACCAAATGGATGCCAGGATATGTCAGCATAATAACTATTATTATTTCTTAGAGCAGTCAGAGAATTAATCATATTCTATATTTGCTCATTCAGCGATCTGCTGCCAGGGTGAAAAATAGCATTTTCTCTTCTCCCTTTTCCCCCATGTAAGAGTAAAATTATAAATCATCTCCCTGCAGACAACATTTCATGCTTGGTGGGTGAGCAACACCAACATCTGGTAGGGTTCCTCTGATTCTCCCTTCCCACTTAGGCTGTGCTTGTGCAGGGCAAACATCCTGCCAAAAGAAATGCATGTGGTGCTGAAATGATAAGAACAAATTAATATTTAGACTAGTGTTTGTCCCTCTTGTGAGACTCCAATGAAGCCTAGCTGGCAAGTAAAATTGCTGTGTTGGATTCATGTCACAACGCTGTGTACACCTGAGCAGAAATTCCTTCGGTGAACACAGCAGAAACCTGGTTTCTAAAGCGAAGCTTGAGGTAATGCTTTGACTTCTGGCTCAGTCTCTGGATGCATATTATCAGTTAAATCTAAATGACTCGGTAGCAAGCCCCGATTGGCTGGTATGTAGGGATCATCAGTGTGCCTCAGCAATTCTAGGAGGATTTTAAAAGAGCCATTGCAATAAAACCAATACAAATAGCCTCATTAAAACATGTTAAAGTAGCTTTGTTCTACCTTTTTAAGCAACATTTAACAACTTGAAATACTTGGCCATTCTCTCAAAAACATATGGGCCAGCATTCTTCCCTTACTGAAAGTCAGATTTTTCCCTCTCTCACTAAGCAACAATTAGGTATTGATCCCTCCTCTAAAGAGGGTTGTAATGGTGGAGGGCAGTTGCGTTAGAGAGAATCAGTCATGCTATTTAGTGGCTGCTTTTCAAGGAACCATCATTCATCCGAGAAAGTGCTGCAATGCAGAAGAAATGCCCGAGCAGATCTCAGAGCCCCAACTGAAAACCATGGGTCTGAGTGCTCTACAGTACCACAGCCAGACCAACACCAAGTCAATTAGACTCGATAGGAAGTCGATAGGTCTGCCAAATGTGTCATTGCAAAATATCAAATCTATTGTTAACAAGTGTTGGTAACACTTTGCTTGACACCCAGCGTCATAACACATTATGACACGGCCATAATCACGTCATAACAACTGACCTAACATGTCATAACAGATTATAAAAAGGTCATAACACTGTCATGACACATATATTTAGATTTGTTGTGACGTATATTGTGTTATTATATGGATGATTACAATTCAGAAATAAGAGTGTAAAAACCTACAAAACCTACCACGGTAGTTATTTTGTGACTGGTTATGACACATGAGAGTGTAAAAACCCACAAACCTACAACGGTAGTCATTTCATGACTGGTTATGGCACCTTCATGAGAGTGTAAACACTCACCAAACTTACCACACAAGGAAAAACAATCCATTACAAAATAGCCTACGTGTCAACAGTATTTTTATGTTGTATAATACACTGCTCAAAGAAATAAAGGGAACACTTAAACAACACAATGTAACTCCAAGTCAATCACACTTCTGTGAAATCAAACTGTCCACTTAGGAAGCAACACTGATTGACAATACATTTCACATGCTGTTGTGCAAATGGAATAGACAGCAGGTGGAAATTATAGGCAATTAGCAAGACACCCCCAATAAAGGAGTGGTTCTGCAGGTGGTGACCACAGACCACTTCTCAGTTCCTATGCTTCCTGGATGATGTTTTGGTCACTTTTGAATGCTGGGGGTGCTTTCACTCTAGTGGTAGCATGAGACGGAGTCTACAACCCACACAAGTGGCTCAGGTAGTGCAGCTCATTCAGGATGGCACATCAATGCGAGCTGTGGCAAGAAGGTTTTCTGTGTCTGTCAGCGTAGTGTCCAGAGCATGGAGGCGCTACCAGGAGACAGGCCAGTACATCAGGAGACGTGGAGGAGGCCATAGGAGGGCAACAATCCAGCAGCAGGACCGCTACCTCCGCCTTTGTGTAAGGAGGAGCAGGAGGAGCACTGCCAGAGCCCTGCAAAATGACCTCCAGCAGGCCACAAATGTGCACGTGTCTGCTCAAACGCTCAGAAACAGACTCCATGAGGGTGGTATGAGGGCCCGACATCCACAGGTGGGGGTTGTGCTTACAGCCCAACACCGAGCAGGACGTTTGGCATTTGCCAGAGAACTCCATGATTGGCAAATTCGCCACTGGCGCCCTGTGCTCTTCACAGATGAAAGCAGGTTCACACTGAGCACATGTGACAGACATGACAGAGTCTGGAGACCCCGTGGAGAACGTTCTGCTGCCTGCAACATCCTCCAGCATGACCGGTTTGGCGATGGGTCAGTCATGGTGTGAGGGGGCATTTCTTTGGGGGGCCGCACAGCCCTCCATTTGCTTGCTAGAGGTAGCCTGACTGAGGTAGCCTCCCATTAGGTACCGAGATGAGATCCTCAGACCCCTTGTGAGACCATATGCAGGTGCGTTTGGCCCTGGGTTCCTCCTAATGCAAGACAATGTTAGACCTCATGAGGCTGGAGTGTGTCAGCAGTCCCTGCAAGAGGAAGGCATTGATGCTATGGACTGGCCAGCCCTTTCCCCAGACCTGAATCCAATTGAGCACATCTGGGACATCATGTCTCGCTCCATCCACCAACGCCACGTTGCACCACAGACTGTCCAGGAGTTGGCGGATGCTTTAATCCAGGTCTGGGAGGAGATCACTCAGGAGACCATCCGTCACCTCATCAGGAGCATGCCCAGGCATTGTAGGGAGGTCATACATGCACGTGGAGGCCACACACACTACTGAGCCTCATTTTGACTTGTTTTAAGGACATTACATCAAAGTTGGATCAGCCTGTAGTGTGGTTTTCCACATTAATTTTGAGTGTGACTCCAAATCCAGACCTCCATGGGTTGATAAATTTGATTTCCATTGATCATTTTTGTGTGATTTTGTTGTCAGCACATTCAACTATGTATAGAAAAAAGTATTTAATAAGAATATTTTATTCATTCAGATCTAGGATGTGTTATTTTAGTGTTCCCTTTATTTTTTGGAGCAGTGTATATATTTTTTCAATGTACCATTTTAAATTAACATTGTAATTGCACACACATTAATGTCAGACATCTTTCCCAATTCTCTGTAGCTGATGACTAGGATAAATGCAGATGCAGATATAAGGTCATGTACACTACAGGTACACTACAGGTCAGAGGTTTGGACACATCTACTAAAATGTATTTTCTACATTGTAGAATCATAGTGAAAACATCAAAACTATGAAATAACACATGGAATCATGTAGTAACCAAAAAAGTGTTAAATAAATCAAAATATATTTTATGTTTGAGATTCTTCAAATAGCCACCCTTTGTGTTGATGACAGCTTTGCACACTTTTGGCATTCTCTCAACCAGATTCATTAGGAAGTCACCTGGAATGCATTTCAATTAACAAGAATATAGTCCTATTTGGTAAAAGACCAAGTCCATATTATGGCAAGAATAGCTCAAATAAGCAAAGAGAAACAGTCCATATTACTTTAAGACATGAAGGTCAGTCAATATGAACATTTTCAAGAAATGTAAAGTTTCATCAAGTGCAGTCGCAAAAACCATCAAGTGCTATAATGAAACACAAGATTGTAAGACCCAGAGTTACCTCTGGAGCAGAGGAAAAGATCATTTGACTTACCAGCTTTAGAAATTGCAGCCCAAATAAATGCTTCACAGAGTTCAGGTAACAGACACATCTCAAAATTAACTGTTCAGAGGAGACTGTGTGAATCAAGCCTTCATGGTCAAATTGCTGCAAAGAAACCACTACTAAAGGACACCAATAAGAAGAAGTGACTTGCTTGTGCCAAGAAACACGAGCAATGGACATTAGACCGGTGGAAATATGTCCCTTGGTCTGGAATCCAAACTGCTGTGTATTTGTGAGACGCGGTGTGGGTGAACAGATCTCCGCATGTGTGTATTTTCCACCGTAAAGCATGGAAGAGGAGGTGTTATGGTGTGGTGGTGCTTTAATGGTAACACTGACTGTGATTTATTTAGAATTCACACTTGGTAGCATGGCTACCACAGCATTCTGCAGTGATAAGCCATCACATCTGGTTTGGGCTTAGTTTGACTATCATTTGTTCGTCAACAGGACAATGACCCATCACACCTCCAGGCTGTGTAAGGGCTATTTTACCCAGAAGGAGAGTGATGGAGTGCTGCATCAGATGACCTGGCCTCCACAATCATCCGACCTCAACCAATTTGAGATGGTTTGGGATGAGTCGGACTGCAGAGTGAAGGAAAAGCAGCCAACAATTGCTTAGCACATGTGGGAACTCCTTCAAGACTGTTGTAAAATCATTCCAGGTGAAGCTGGTTGAGAGTGCCAAAAGTGTGCAAAGCTGACGTCAAGGCAAAGGTTGGCTATTAAAATAATCTTAAATACACAATATATTTTGATTTATTTAACACTTTTTTTGTTACAACATGATTCCATATGTTAGTTTATAGTATTGATGTCTTCACTATTATTCTACAATGTAGAAAATAGTAAAAAATAAAGAAAAACCCTTGAATGAGGAGGTGTTCTAAAACTTTTGAACGGCAGTGTACGTGATAGGCCTATCTGGCTTATGTGATTATGATGGTCATAATGCTTCTTGACAGTGTCATAATGTTAATTTTCTTAGTCCATGTAAAGTGACACAGGATGGTCATAATGCTTCATGCATGTGATGAAAAAGACATGGCTATAAAGAATTCATTACACTCTTATGTAGGTGTCATAACCAGCCATAAAATAACACACATATGTCACAACAGGTGTAAATATATCTGTCATGACAGTGTTATGACCATATTATGACAGGTTATGACACGTTATGTCTGCTGTTATGACGTGTTATGACATGGTTATAACCGTGTCATAACGTGTTATGACACTGTGTGTCAAGTAAAGTGTTACCTTTTAAATAGGGCAGGTTTCTGACAGCTTTGATTGTCACAGTCCTTTTCAATATATTGATTTTAAGACTCAAGTTCATATTCCCTGTCTAAGGATTTTGAGTCATCTTATTTTTGGGGAGAATGTCAATGTTAAAATTGCTTTTATGGATCACTCCTCTTTTTTCTTTAGCTCTGTAGACATGAGATTGACAGGGCATGCCAGGACATGTCCCCCGTTTTCATCAATATCCACAAACTCGCCACTGACCGACTGCTTCACTGTCTTCTACAGGAAATGCACTGCACATTGACTTACATGTCTTCTCCAGTTGTTTGACAACTTTCATCTTCCTGACGTCATTTACACCAACGCTGGTTGAACTATCAATCGATGATCATCGCACAGGATCTTTCATTGATAAATCCATATATTACAGAGGACACTTGACACTGGTCTTTACTTTCATACAATAGTTTGACCATAAAATAGTGTAGCTTATAATTGCAACCATTCTTGAGGGTCTTGTGCATGTTTATTTGTGATTATCCACTTAGGAAATGTTTTTACCCATGAGGATACCATACACTTGTAAAGACAAGTAAACAAGTACTCAACGTAGCAACTTTGGCATCGCCATGTATCACCAAGACAAGAAAACATCCTTTCCATACGTCTAGGCATATGGTTGGTCCTGTTAAATAAAACGCTGTGTCACCTTGCTAGCTAGCCACCTGTTGTCGGGTGACCAACAGAGATGGGATTTGAAATGACAAGGAAAAACAACCGAAACACGTATTCTCTGTTGATTTTATGCAAATGGCCATATGTTTATCTTGTTGACCTTTGAGGTGTCCAACGGCATGTCGCCATAGCTACAAAGGCATGAAGAACAAAGCGTAGGGGTCAAGAGCACAGAGGCTTTGAAAAACATACCCGTCTGTTCTCGCTCTGTTTCTCCCTCTCCCCCCCCCCCCCCCCTTTCTGATGCAGCGCACGTCCTAACAAACGACTGCGATTTGCATGATGTGATCGGCTACTGCTTTCCTGTAGCTCTTTGCAACAGCAGGACTGACTGCCAGAGCTGTGAGGGAAAAGGCTGTAGGCCTGTAGATATCTCGCAGAGCAATCAGGAAAATATGGTGTGCCCAAATGTGTGACAGGCACAAAGTGTCACATCACATTAATCTTTTATCCTGTTGGGGTTTATGTGCCGCAGAGTTGCAGGGTTTAGGTGAGCTGATTGTTAAAAAGTGGGACAAGTCGGCTGGGGGAGATAGTTTACACTGGCAACAAATGGTCCATTCATTGGAGATACTGATCTACCTGCCAAGGCTGCTTCCTACTGATCTAACGGCAGTAATCTTTACTGTTGTTTTTCTCTCTTAACAATATACATATTTTAGACACTCACATAAACAAAAGTTGGGGAAACTTTTAATAGGATGTCTTCCACTTCAAATGGAACTTTGCACATGTTATTAGCCGGAAAGAATGACGACGGGAGGAAGCAAGTTCAATCTTCGTGAGCAAGCCATTTATTGGTGAAGTATGGGAAATACTACACTTTAAATACTATCACAAATTTGCCGTTAACACAGATTATTAAGGTACAGCTGGTCGGAGCAGCAGACGCGCCTGCAAGATTATTCAAATAAAGCAAATAGAATGTACGGCAGCGAAAATAAGACTCATTTGATATTTGGAAATTCAGATATGGAATAATTTACATCAGTGGCATGAGCAAACTTTGGGGCCTCACATTTGTATTTATTGGAATGCAAATGATATATTTATCACACTGGGCCGGGAAAACAGCAATCACTCGGATGTTGCTTGTTCTGCTTGGATGATAATTGTTCCAGCTGAGTGGTTAACGCCGCTAGTTTCTTATTTGGTAAAAGGCAGTTCCTCTGTGTATACTATATATAAACTATCTTGTCAATGTTAGGTTTTACCCATTGTTCCAGTGCATCTCCTGCAGGTGAAGTTCCTGATTGTTAGGAATAAAACACGTTTAGAATTTGTGTTTCATTGCAGTTCAATGTCTGTTAAGCATCATTGCTGTTAAAACATCACCTTTATTTACCTAGACTAGGAATTAACAACCTGCACAAATAGTGAAATACAGCCTTGCCAAAATAGATTGTGTTGAGGGGAAACATGCTGTAAACCTACTTTACTCACATCACAACTACTGCTACCAGACTCTTATTATACTGCTGTTTATACACTGTCCCTATCCCCCCTTTCCCAAAACACTAATATTGGAATATAAATTGTGCCTTCCTGTATTATAGTTATGCTAAAATGTTTATTCTATTCTACTGAGCCATTTACTTTTTGTTCTTATTCATATATTTCTTTATTATTCGAGAACGAATGTGCAAGTAAGCATTTCATTGGATGATTTATAACATGCGTGTCCCATACATACGACTAATAAAATGTGAAACTATTCCACATGCCCTCTAAGGAGAGAGTAGGTTGTTATAATGGTAGAGACCTTCTACTTTACGTTGTCAAGAGTAATAATTCAGTAACAATTCAGCTGCAATGGTGTAGATCATTCTATCTGCATTTCATACATTCAAACAGAGCACTGACCTTGTGTCTGCTCAGTGCAATGACAGAACATTCTAATAGACATGTTGACATCACCACCTGAGGAGGGATAGAAGAACCTCTCAGGAGCATGGTGTATATTTAAGTCAAATCGGTCTTGATTCAAATAAATATATGTAATTAAGAAAACACAAGCAATAAGATAGCTACATACAGGGTCAGTGCCAATACCAAAATATACTGTCTCACCTAGCTATCTTAAGTTAAATGCACTAATTGCAAGTCGCTCCAGATAAGATCGTCTGCTAAATGACTAAGGGATAGTGGAGTTTGGTACGTATAGGCAGGGATTTGGAGAAAGTGACTGGTGGCAGGATAAATAATAATAATAATAATAATAGTAAAGAGTATGGCAGCAGCATAAGTGGTAGGTGGGTGTGTGGTGGTGGTGAGTGTGTGTGTATGTGTGTGTGTGGGTCTTACTGTGAGTGTGTGGGTGTTACTGTGAGTGTGTAGGTGTTACTGTGAGCGAGTGTGTGTGTGTGTGTGTGGGAGAGTGACAGTGTCATGATAGGTGGATATACTGTACATATAACAGGGCTGGAAAGTGACTGGTAGCAGGAATATCTAAATACTTATGGCAATATACGTATGGCTTTCTCAGCGTCGTTGGTGCTCAGACCGATCACCATTGCACCTTCAGAAAATATAGTAGAGGTAATATATGCATGCAAACAGGAGTACTGGTGACCAGCAGTAGATTCAAATAGATAGGAACTAATGGTAATGGCAATCAATAATCAATTAACAGAAGCGCAGTGGTAGTAATACATCTGGTCAATAATCATTTTAGCATCAGCAGTAGTTGTTAGCCATTTAACAGTTATATGGCCATGACATAAATACTGCACCGTCTGCCATACGGGAGTATTGAGAACAGTCCATGTCTTGGGTGTCTGGAGTCTTTGGAAATGTTTTGTGCCTTTCCCAGACACCGCCTGGCATGTACGTCCTGGATGGCTGGGAGCCTACCCCCAGTGATGCGCTGGGCTGCCCGCACCACCCTCTGTAGGGCCTTCCGTTTGAGGGTGGTGCAGCTGCCATACAAGACGGTGATCCAACCAGTCAGGATTTTCTCGATGGAGCGTGTCAACTAATTTCAGCCTCCTGGGGGAGAAGAGGCACTTCTGTTCTGGTGTGAGAAGACCATTATAAGTCCTCGGTGATGTGGACAAAGAGGAATTTAAAGCTCTTGACCCTCTCCACTTTGGCCCGTCAATGTGGATGGGGTGTGCACCCCCCCCCCTGTTTCCTGAAGTCTACAATCAGCTGCTTGTTCTTGATGACGTTGAGGGAGAGGCTGTTGTATTGGCACCACACTGTCAGGTCTCTGACCTCCTCCCTGTAGGCTTTCTCATCGCTGTTGGGGATCAGGCCACCATTGTGTCGTCAGCAAACTTGAAGAAGGAGTTGGAGTTTTGGTGTTCACAAAGTTGTGGGTGAACAGGGAGTACAGGAAGGGGTGAAGCACACAACCCTGGGGGGCCCCCGTGTTGAGGGTCAGCGTGGCGGAGGTTTTGTTGCTGAATCTTACCACCTGGGGTTGATCCATCAGGAAGTCCAGGATCCAGTTACAGAGCCCAAGGGTCCTGAGCTTAGTGATGAGATTGGAGTGCACTATGGTGTTGAACATTGACCAGTAGTCGATGAACAGCATCCTCACATCCACATCCTCTTTTCTATGTGGGAGAGAGCAGAGTGGAGTGTAATAGAGATTGCTGTTGTCTGTGGATCTGTTGGGGCGGCATGCAAATTGGAGTGGGTCCTGGGTGTCTGGGATGATAGAGTTGAAGTGAGCCATGACAAGTCTTTCAAAGAGCTTTATTATTACAGAGGTGACAGCGACAGGGCGGTAGTCATTGTGACAGGATGCCTTAGAGACAGGAATGATGGTAGTCAGCTTGAAACATGTTGGGATTACAGACTGGGACAAATAGAGGTTGAAAATGTCTGTGAAGATACCTGGTAACTGGTCTGCACATGCCCTGAGGACATGGAATATCGTCTGGCCATGCGGCCTTGCGAGTGTGGTGATCTCTCAGAGAGAGAGAGAGAGAGAGAGAGAGAGAGAGAGAGAGAGAGAGAGAGAGAGAGAGAGAGAGAGAGAGAGAGAGAGAGAGAGAGAGAGAGAGAGAGAGGATCACCCAGTGTGTTGTTTTTTTGTCAAAGTGCATATAATACTTTGAGTTCGTCTGGTTTGTTCCTTTCAGAGAGAGAGAGAGAGAGAGAGAGAGAGAGAGATCACCCAGTAGGGTTCTGTGTTGTTTTTGTCAAAGAGTGCATATAATACTTTGAGTTCGTCTGGTTTGTTCCTTTCATTAACTTGAAATACTGTATGTCTTGCAATTGAAGTAATACAGTATATTCGTAACTATCACACTCAACAATAATCCCATATCATGTCTACCTTGCACATGAACCTCTGAACCTCTGTTTTTGTCTGTGGAAGCATTATTAATAATAATTCATTTAGAATGATATAAAAGCCCCTTAGATATTCTCAGATATTCTCACAGATCCTAACATAAAATGCCCCTTAGATATTCATTTTGAGTCCTCCAATCATCTAAATGTAAATATTGGCAGAGAGTCACGTCATTGAAAAAATATTTTCCGATATACTCTAGGCCTACCATAGGCGAAATGAGTCTCACTAGTGTTAAGTAATGTGCTATTAAAAATTGTGTACTGTAGGTGATATTTATTTAAAGAGCATATTGAACTTAGAAGCTAAATCAATCCCATATACTATATTGTTATTATTATTATTTTTTTAAAATTTGATTTAATTTCACCTTTATTGAACCTAGGTAGGCCAGTTGAGAACAAGTTCTTATTTACAACTACGACCTGGACAAAATAAAGCAAATCAGTGCGACAAAAAACAACACGGAGTTACACATTGGATAAACCAATAGAAATATATGAATACAGTGTGTGCAAATGGAGTAAGGCGGTAAGGCAATTGTAACGCTCAAAGAGTGAATGGGTGTGGAGAGAGCAGAGGATTTGGGAAAACACACTTTAATGTCCAACCGAAAACGTACAATGGGTAACGCCGAACACAGGCGCAATACACTCTACCCAAGTACACACTGGTATCTCACTGGACAGCGGGAAACCCCACAATAATCAAGAACACCTATTTACATAACAGTAACAAGCCCGGACAAACACAGGTGGGTTAACCGAACTTAAATAACCCCAACCCAAAAACCCCAACAAGGAACAGGTGAAACCAATTAGACAAAACCAAAGGAAAAGGGGGAAAAGACGAGCGCCGAGCACCACCCGAACGGGAAGGGGAGCCACCTTCGGTGATATTCGTGACAGCAATAAATAGGCCATAGTGCGAAGTAATTACAATTTAACAAATTAACATTGAAGTGATAGATGTGCAGATGATGATGTGCAAGTAGAAATACTGGTGTGCAAATGAGCAAAAAAAAGTAAATAAAACAATATGGGGATGAGGTAGGTAGTTGGGTGGGCTAATTATAGATGAGCTATGTACAGCTGCAGTGTTTGGTAACTTACTCAGATAGCTGCTTGAAGTGAGTGAGGGAGAATTGTCTCCAACTTCAGCAATTTTTGCAATTCGTTCCAGTTATTGGCAGCAGAAAACTGGAAGGAAAGGCGGCCAAACTGGGTGTTGGCTTTGGGGATGACCAGTGAGATATAATTTTCAATTCTCTGGTAATGTCACGAATCTCGCAGAAGATGGCGCCTCTTCCTGTTCGGGCAGCGCTCGGCTCGTCGTCGCCGGCCTATTAGTTGCCATCGATTCCCTTTCCGTTTGTTTCTGTTTATTGGGTTTAATTGGGTACACCTGTTTTGAGTTATTGTTTGTTTGTAGGCTATTTAAGGGGACTAGGCCCGCTGCGTTCTTGTGCGGGCTTGTTCTCTGTTATTTGGTTTTGGAGTATTAGTGTGATCTATATTTTTCTGGACAGTTTTAGTCCTTTGTATTTTGGACAGGTTGTTTCATGCGCCCTTGTGTTTTGCATGTCCGTGTCTCCACTGTCTTTGGAATAAAATATCCACATACGGAATTACCTGCTTTCTGCGCTTGACTCCTCCACTCACCATTCATAGAAGTCGTAACAGGTAATGCCAATACGGAATACTATCAAAGGCTTCTCAAAGATGCCCTCTAGTGGTCAAACTAGCAATAACTTGCATTAACAGAAAAAAAAACAGACAAATGGATAACGTGCCACAGAATGCTGCAGCAGCTCGCAAGGTGTGCCGCAGTATGATGCAACTTTTAAAGGAGGAACCACTGTACCATGTTGTTGTCATATTGTGTTGCTAGCATGCTGTGTTGTTGCCTTTGGTATCTCTTTACGTAGTGTTGTGTTGTCTCTCTTGTCGTGATGTGTGTTTTGTCCTATATTTTTTTTTTTTTATCCCAGCCTCCATACCCACAGAAGGCCTTTTGCATTCCCATAGAATTTGTTCTTAACTGATTTGCCTAGTTAAATAAAGGTTAAATAAAATACAAATCTGAGGATGCATGCCATGTGGCTCATAAATAATGAACAAGATTATGTGAGTAATACCAAGACCACATACACTCTGAAAGAGCCACCACCCAAAATGATTATGATGATTAGTATTTACTTCTGTGATTGATATTGTCAATGCCCTGATTGATAATCCCACTGTCATTACGGTTTTTCAGGAAATTGCACTTTTTATTTAACAATGGTTTGTTAGTGTCAAGATGTTTTTGGGAAACTCATTCACTGCTGTTCTTATAACCCATTTCGGAAACATTTTGGCCTCTCGTCTCTCTCTCTCTCTTAATATTCTCTGCCAGTGCCAAGCACCATTGATTGGTTGCCACTTTTTGTTTTGCATAATCCCATTCATTGACACGGTTTTCAGTGACTCTTATATTCTGTTTACTCACCTAATCCTCACATATGTTTTTCGACTGCTGCATCTCATTTGCCAATATTTCTTCAGAGGAGAGACGGCGTACTGTCTACTGTCAGTTCGTTAATGCCTTTGAAACAAAAGGGTCATGATGCATTTTGAGCGACTATATGCGTATGCATATTCTCTGTGTATAGTTAATTAATATATCTGTCAGCTCATAGCATAGGCTTTATGATATGTTAAACCCACCAGTACATTTAAAAACACACTTTGCCTTGAAAGGTTACGACTCATAGCCAGTAGTATAACCGATACAGCCTCATCAACAGATCAAAGCCAATTGTGAACCACCACGAAAGAAGAGGGAACAAAGGTTGTGTCAAGTAAAAGCGTATGACTCTCTTACAAGAAGACAAGGAGCCCAAAAAAAGGGAATGTCATTTCAAAAGTAGGCTAAGCAAGTCAAAAATAGCTATGAAGGGCTCTGACTCTGAAATACAGATTCCCAAGAGTATGGCCTCTGAGGTGAGAGCCAATGGAATCGAGGTTAGAAACGTATCCTTGTACGGTACTACAGACAGTATTTTAAAAACATGGTTTGCTTACCTCGTTGGTATGCTAATTGTGTCATGACATCATTTTTCATAAATACTCATTCAGTATGACCATTGCTGTATTTGAAGCCCTAGGTCCTATGTTGATACACATTGGTCATAATAAACCTATATCCTCTCCAACTTAATGTCTTATCTGCCCAATCCATTGTCAGAATATGTCAAACTGGACACAATAGGCACTACAGTAAATTCACCATAATCAAGACATGTATTCTGAATCCCCTCTGACAAAAAGGTGCAAAAGTAACACTATTACAAACACTTCACAAATCTATCACCTTTGTATATTAGCACATCTTACCTTGTTGTTATAGTAGGGTGGAGTGATCTGCTGTGATGCACTCTGGGAATATGTATCTCCTGCAAAAAAAGCCCGATCAACGCAAATGCACATAAGCGGGCCACAATATGGCAGCCTCCTCCAGCGTCACACAGAGGGAAATAAGGAAAGGATGACTGGCCAACACGGCCAGGCCTGATTCCCAACAGTCACACGTCATGATTATGCGGCGACTTGATCCCAGTTTGAAGGCATGGAAATATCAGATGTAATGGACGGTGTTGTGTCATTGTCAAAGCACATGGGTCTACCACAAAGATACACTGACCCCGACAACGCGTGTGTCTGGAGCGCTTATGAATGCAGCAAAATGACAAGTATCGTTCTTTACTGAAGTGGAGATGTGTGCGGAATCAAAAGGGAGACATGAGAACTGTATCAGAATTTGCACTACTTAGAATGCAGTGAGCTTTAGGAATACACTGGCGTGCATGAGAATACATTTCTGAAAGGTGGCATATGGGTCGTTCCACCAATTCGGTGCCTTTTGAGAAGGATAACTTGGTCAACAATAAATTGGGATTCCACCTCATTTTAACATTCTGTCATAAAGAGAACATGTTCAACTTAAAAAAAAACTCATTTTCCCATCTCAAGAGGTTAAATAAAAAATGTACTATAGTAAGTGCCAAATAAAGCAGGGTTGACCGTAACAGGGTTGACCGTAAACAGGGTTGACGATATCAGCCATAAATCCCCTTGTGACATGGTAAATTGAAGCTTGTCGTGTACAACAGAGCTCGTCGTATACAAGTTTCACAAAAAATATGTAATTGTTCAAAAATATCGAGCCTGTCTGTCTGTGGGTAACAGAGTTGACATGTTATGCTCGATCCGCTCAGTTTGCCACCACGAAACACCAGAAAAAGACCAGAAAAAGGCCAAAAGGATTAGAACCAGCTCACTCTGCTTTTACACTATGATTTGACTACTAAATGTTCAATGTTTCTTTTGAAAAAAACATTTTTAAAAGGGAACAACAGTGTCAGCGTCGTGTGTATAGGTGGCAGGGAAGTCAGGCGCAGGAGAGTCAAAATGAAGTGTAAACGGAGTCTTTTAATAAATGTCAACAGAACATGCTCCATAACACTAAAACGTACAGACATGGAAAAAAAACATGGGTACGAGGACCCGTCGCGCACCAACACAACAAAATAACAACACTGACAAAAAAACAATCTCTGACAAAGACATGAGGGGAAACCCTGGGTTAAATACACAACAGGTAATGAATGGGATTGAAAACAGGTGTGTGGGAAGACAAGACAAAACCAATGGAAAATGAAAAACGGATCAATGATGGCTAGAAGGCCGGTGATGTCGAACGCCGAGCACCGCCCGAACAAGGAGAGGCAACAACTTCGGCAGAAGTCGTGACACAGGGTTGACCTTAAAATGAGGGACAGACGGAAATGAATCACTCATCACATTAAATAAATAATCATCTTACAAAATGACTTTGTCAAAGCAACAAATTAACTTGGGCTTTACAATGATGGGGAATCTTGGAGAGGTTCAAAGTGGGTCAAACTCTTTCTAGACGTGAGACAGGGTTGACAGAGGTACATGTCAAAATGCTGAATTTGGGCATTTTAGCAAGTCTTTATTCATAATTACAAATCTGCTTTATTGAATTCTCCATGTGGTCTAAAATTCAATGTTGGTTTACAATTTCTGCCGAAATATGGCCGTTCCACCCATTACGTGGAATGGTCATTTGCAATCCTACTTTTGCCTTGGCTGTGACTGTCTGATGTGCTTAAAAAATGATTGGCTTAACAGCCATTCAATCTATTAATATCCTTTCAATGGATGAGGTAGAGAATGTTCTTGAAGAACAAGTTTGTATTGAGGCAGTAACCTTCATGGCATCCTCTCCATTCGAGTAACCAAGACGTTTCATTAAACTAATAGAATGTCATGTATTTTTCCATGAGTCATATCAAGAATTTCCGAGCTATTGAAAGGAGAAATAAATTATTCAAGGACCAGGACAAAACAAAACACATAAAAATAGTATTAAGATTTCTTTATAACTTTGTGTGAAGGTATTTCTTTCATGGAGGCGGTACACACGATCATGGCTATTGTGAACATAATTAAGAGTGCACATGTGAAGTGTGAGAATCAGTGAAAATTTGCTTCAATTCCCTTGGCCTTTATCACGATAATGATAACTATTGGTTTGTTTAGTTAATTAAAGTCATACATAGCATTCTTACTGATGGCCATTCAAAAGTAGAATTCAAATGCCTGCTTAAAGAATAACTGTACTCCCCACAAACCGGAAATAACAAATCCATCTGAATATCTGCCAGTAACAAAAATTATAATCCAAATAGCTATTTTGTATTGCATTTTTTTAGCATGGATTTAAGCCATTTGTCTCATCAAGTGCTTGCAGTTTGTCAGTTGACATGCATTTGCACCTTGTTTGGCAGGGAACAAAATGGCCCGGGAATTCACTCAATAAGCGGTATTGCAGAGTGCTTACAGTATATTCCATTTATATTGAACTGTTCAACTCGCTGGGGGCCAGAGCTGTATCTGTTTTGGTTTTTGGAAACACATTATGATAATTAAGGAGAAAGAATTGAACCATCCACATAATATTATCGGTAATTCACTGGTAGGATTACCGTGTTTGTCTCAATTCATTTGGGCCAATTGTGATGGGATTCCCAAAGTAGGCTGCCTCCAACTCATTATGTTCATTTTGATTCATAAGGCAATACCCCCAGAAGACCCGCAGATTCTCATTCAAACCAATGTATACTGGAGCTCTGGACAACTGTTACATGTGATTGTGCCATTAAGCTCGCCATTTCTCCGACACCTTAGAGAGACTCTTGTTGTTCTCAAAGAGTAGTGTACCTTCCATCTGCAGTTTGCTAGTCTACTCTCCTCTTACGCTGTCACCTTGACTCCTTTAGCAACTCTACAAGGTGTTGTTTGGGGTAACAACCGACTGCAGGAAACTAATCAGACACGAAGTCACTCATTCCAATGCCCCTCTCTGAGCTCTTAATTGAACTCCTATGACAGATATGTAAATTACGGACTCAATTGAATCACCTTCTCATCAATCGAGCATGTGACTTCCATGCCCTGTCATCTAGGAGACACAGTATGAGGTCTAGGTGAGGATAATGTGGAAGTACTATCATTGTCTAGGGGTAAAAGAAAGAAAAAAGACACTTAGGCTAGATGAAGTACAATGATGATGTTAGATGTAGGATTTTTTTTTAAAATATATTTAAGGATGTTGGACTTCCACTGTGAACAGAATCAAAGAACCCACAAAAAGACTGACATATATTGGACGCGAGATAAAATGATCATAGCAAATGTCATTGTAGAAAGATATATAAAGGAAAGGCTGCTTCGTCACCTCTCTTATCTTGTCCCTTAGAATAGAGATTTAATTGTACAGGCAGGGAAACATTGAACGCGTGGAGGTAAAGTGGGCGGTTGCAGAAAGTGTTGAGGTTCTGTGGATGCTGTTGGAAAGAGTAATGATTACAAACCTGCCGAACACAATGCGACAAGCAATTTGGAAGATGAAGGGGACTGCTTTTTGTCGTTTCAGTAGAAGGGTGGGAAAACTTGGCCCTTCACCTTTTAAAGGCCCAATGCAGATGTTTTTATCTCAATATCAAATCATTTCTGGGTAACAATTAAGTACCTTACTGTGATTGTTTCCAATTAAAATGGTTAAACACAAAAGTAGCGTATTAGCAAAGAGCAATTTCTCAAGCAATAATTTTGCTTTGACGGTCTGGAAGCGGTCTGAGTGAGAGGGGAAAACTGATAACTAGCTGTGGTAATCAGTTTTAGTGGTTTAGAACTCTCTTTCTTATTGGTCTATCAACTAGTTTGGTGATGTCACCAGGCAGGCCAAAACTCATTCCCACCAAAACAGACTGCAATTTCAGGCGGCCTTTTCAGACAGCATTTACACTGAAAGGGCACTGTCATCATTCTCACAAGTTCACAGTATTAT
Organism: Oncorhynchus gorbuscha; assembly: GCF_021184085.1. NCBI lineage: Eukaryota > Metazoa > Chordata > Actinopteri > Salmoniformes > Salmonidae > Oncorhynchus > Oncorhynchus gorbuscha. The sequence continues at coordinate 49,839,621 of NC_060193.1, forward strand.
TCCAACCTCATAGTGTGGAAATATACTGTATGTATAACACAGTAAGATCACTTTTTTGACAGCACTGAGCCTTTAAACTGTAGCTGGTAACAAAGCAAGCAGGCTGCTGCTTAATACACGGATTACAACTTTTCATTTATGACCCGCAATACTCTGCCTATATGTTGTGAATTTGACTCACCACTGAAACACTGTTTATGTGAATCAGTCACACTCCTCTACCCAGGGTTCTCTGGTGATTGAATGTTCTGTGCTGTGCTTGTGGGAATAATTTATTTCTTTCTTTTCAGGCCAGTCAATTATGAAGTTACAACTATGTAGTATTTGCTAAGCAGTAAGTACATTGTTGAGACTGTTATGTTGGAATGTGCACTCAGTCAATATTTTCTCAGTCACCTGTGTAACAGACCTTGCCTTTTGTAAATCTTTATCAATAAATGTGTCTGAGTCATGTTTATAGTTGTTCTCAAAGTCAACAAAAAGTTTCATATTTATGATAAAGTTAATATTGTACCCTCTCAAATGAAAGGGAATATCTTTGAGATGAACTTTTCTGTGGAAACAATTTCACGCTGAGGAAAAATATCTGCATCTTAGATTTATCTTTCTCTCTCTTATACATACTGAGAGGAAATAGTGAGAGTGTTACCCCAGTTTTTGTTAAATGCTTCTGTCTACCTACTGTCTGTTGCCATGGATCTGTGCATTAGCAATAACGGTCACCTGCTGTGAAATGGGCGGGTCAGGACACAAAAGCCACTTAATGGCATTACCATAAGCATAATGCATTACCAGTGATCTTTTTCACCAGTGTCAAATGCACATTTATGAATCATATAACTATTATTGAGAGTTAGCTAAAACAATAAGGTTGAAAGTAGCCCTTCATAACGAGGAGGCATTTCAGCAAGGGCCCAACAGAGACTCAGTAGCTCAATGTGAAACAACACTGAGAGCCAAAGAGCCAGATAGATCCCTCCTTTCTAATTAACCTCCCATTCCAATAAAACCTGAACCATCTTTGCATTCAGCTGAGGACATCTACCGCCCCATCGGTAACAACGGTAGTTAGTTGCTTCACTATTTTTTATACATCTTGGCATGGGAACTTGTATTAATGCTGAGATGTGGGCTCTTTTTCCCCTGGTTTAGCGGGAAGGCAGATCCTCAGATGTAGAGCTGAGACTGTAAACTGGAGCACCAGGCACCTTTGTTAACCCCTTTCGAATCAAATCCACTCAGCTTTGTAATGGTAAAATGATGGGGGTCGGTGACCCTGCCGAAACCTGCCATACCCTGCTAATGTCAGTTGCTAAATGATTTAGAAAGCTCTATTCCCCAGTCTTGAATGACAAACGTCTAATCAGATGATACAAGTTCAACCCCCCCCCCCTTTTGCTCACGAGAAATTTAAACTTTCCGATCGTATCCTGTGCATACAATATTTATGTGAGACATCAAACAGGTTATAGCAATACTAAATTATGTGACAGAATGATGATAAGTTATGTTGAGTGAGGCAGTAAAATAATTGTGATGATGAAAAAAAACAGACTGATCGGGGTGACTCGCAGGAAAAAAATACTGGGCATCTTCCCCCGTGACGCTCACCCCTCTGTGAATTACAGTAGGAGAATTAACATCAAACCAATGATAGATGGAACCATCATATCTTATCAGTGTCTGGTGGATTTGAATAAATCAAATTGTACTCTTTCATGTTTCAAGTACAGGTTCCTGCAATTCTTATCTTTTTAAACATAGATGACAGTTTCCATCCACAATGGTTGTCATCTCGGCTTCTTCCTCCACTTAAAAGGACTTATTCTTGAAGCATCAACTCCATTTTAGAGCCTCAAAGTGAAATATGTATCAGGATTGAGACTACAAAATGATATACCGTTCATTTACATTTTGTAGTTAAACTTAATTAAGTTTGCGTTGCAGTACCTTAACCAGTAGCATATAAACAGACCTTTTTACTGTAATAAAATTAGATGGCAAAATGGTTTTGGCACTTTACGAATACCAACTATAGACTCCACTCACAGGTATGGCTCTAGTTTCCAATTGAAGGTCAAAGTATGTATAAGAACAATATTTTACATAAAATGTGTACAGTAAGTAATCTGGCCCTGTGTACAAGCAGTCGGAACAGGTGTACAGTAAGTAATTGGGCCCTGTCTACAAGCAGTCGGAACAGGTCTATAGTTGTAATCTGGCCCTGTGTACAAGCAGTCGGAACAGGTGTACAGTAAGTAATCTGGCCCTGTGTACAAGCAGTCGGAACAGGTGTATAGTAGTAATCTGGCCCTGTGTACAAGCAGTCGGAACAGGTGTATAGTAGTAATCTGGACTTCCTGACGGGCCGCCCCCAGGTGGTGAGGGTAGGCAACAACATCTCCTCCCCGCTGATCCTCAACACGGGGGCCCCACAAGGGTGCGTTCTGAGCCCTCTCCTGTACTCCCTGTTCACCCACGACTGCGTGGCCACGCACGCCTCCAACTCAATCATCAAGTTTGCGGACGACACAACAGTGGTAGGCTTGATTACCAACAACGACGAGACGGCCTACAGGGAGGAGGTGAGGGCCCTTGGAGTGTGGTGTCAGGAAAATAACCTCACACTCAACGTCAACAAAACTAAGGAGATGATTGTGGACTTCAGGAAACAGCAGAGGGAACACCCCCCTATCCACATCGATGGAACAGTAGTGGAGAGGGTAGCTAGTTTTAAGTTCCTCGGCATACACACCACAGACAAACTGAATTGGTCCACTCAAACTGACAGCGTCGTGAAGAAGGCGCAGCAGCGCCTATTCAACCTCAGGAGGCTGAAGAAATTCGGCTTGTCACCAAAAGCACTCACAAACTTCTACAGATGCACAATCGAGAGCATCCTGGCGGGCTGTATCACCGCCTGGTACGGCAACTGCTCCGCCCTCAACCGTAAGGCTCTCCAGAGGGTAGTGAGGACTGCACAACGCATCACCGGGGGCAAACTACCTGCCCTCCAGGTCACCTACACCACCCGTTGTTACAGGAAGGCCATAAAGATCATCAAGGACATCAACCACCCGAACCACTGCCTGTTCACCCCGCTATCATCCAGAAGGCGAGGTCAGTACAGGTGCATCAAAGCTGGGACCGAGAGACTGAAAAACAGCTTCTATCTCAAGGCCATCAGACTGTTAAACAGCCACCACTAACACTGAGTGGCTGCTGCCAACACACTGTCATTGACACTGACCCAACTCCAGCCATTTTAATAATGGGAATTGATGGGAAATGATGTAAATATATCACTAGCCACTTTAAACAATGCTACCTTATATAATGTTACTTACCCTACATTATTCATCTCATATGCATATGTATATACTGTACTCTACATCATCGACTGCATCCTTATGTAACACATGTATCACTAGCCACTTTAACTATGCCACTTTGTTTACTTTGTCTACACACTCATCTCATATGTATATACTGTACTCGATACCATCTACTGTATGCTGCTCTGTACCATCACTCATTCATATATCCTTATGTACATGTTCCTTATCCCCTTACACTGTGTATAAGACAGTAGTTTTGGAATTGTTAGTTAGATTACTTGTTGGTTATCACTGCATTGTCGGAACTAGAAGCACAAGCATTTCGCTACACTCGCATTAACATCTGCTAACCATGTGTATGTGACAAATAAAATTTGATTTGATTTGATTTGATTTGATTTGATTTGATTTGAATCTGGCCCTGTGTACAAGCAGTCGGAACAGGTGTATAGTAGTAATCTGGCCCTGTGTACAAGCAGTCGGAACAGGTGTATAGTAGTAATCTGGCCCTGTGTACAAGCATTCGGAACAGGTGTATAGTAGTAATCCAGCCTGTGTATAAACAGTCAGACCAGGTGTGTAGTTGTGCATCCTTTGTGTGACTCACCTCTTGAAATGTTATTAGTAACATGACCTCTAAAAGTAGACTTGAGTCTTTGGTTTACACAGCTTTGATATATGAAACAAAATGAAAAAAAAAACACTCAATTAATTTTCTCAACAAGCAAAGATCCCCATTGACATCATCAATTTTGCAAGACAATAGGAAACTAATGGGAAAGTCTCGACCATGTTTTCGGCAGTTATATAACCATAAATGACCAACAGGGGTCAAAAACGTTATCATTTCTTAACCCTTTTTTTTATCCTTCTGATATT